>NW_028254837.1:0-311129 GCF_964263255.1 Lissotriton vulgaris | reverse complement strand
TGCGATAATGAATAGGGCTAACTACAAGACTTTTAAAGGTCATATTATTTTTAACTGAAACATATGACTTCGGTGATCCCTGGGAACATGAAGTCTTTTCATGATCTGTGAATGAATTAGCACCTCTCAATTTTAAACGCACACATTCAGTTATGGCACTTGGGTCACAGGTAAGGAAGAAACATAAATCACCCTGCGTGATATTATATGTAGTTATTTGAGAATGAATCGGTGGTACTGGATCTAAAAGCACAGTACATAAAGGACAGTACTCATGTGTCGCGAAATCACCAAGAATAATATTAGGACGGACATTTGATATATTGAAAATATGGGCAAGGGTCTCCAAAGAAGCGGGGACGGCAACCAAACAGGTTGCTAATATGTCAGTCACCGAACGCATCGGTGTTAAACAGAAATGTGGGGAATTTGTCACCCTTCGTGCCAGGGTAGTCCAAAAGTTTGATGATGAATCCCACGCAGCGAAGGAACGAGGTACTCTGATTATTGAATCAACCAAAGTCTGTGGGTTCCCTTCCCCCCCGACGTAGCAAGCCAAAAGGAGTCCAACGCCGGCACATCCTGCAACAGCAGTCCAGAGAATGATCTGAAAGAAAATCAAATACAGGCATTATTCATTCTCGTAAGTAACATTTGTCAGCTGGGACAGCTTCCCAGCTATCTTTCCCTGGTCTCATGACAAGTACTGTATTATCATGACCGGTTGCAATAATTTCAGCTTGTTCAGGGGGATTTTTAGGCGATTGCACCCACACTCTCGCTCCTGGATTATCAGTGGAGCCAAAACCTTTTTGTCCTCGAACAGTTAACAAAGTCGGGGCAGTGCCTTTCTGAATCTCACCACTGAAAACAGGCATGATTAGCAATTGAGCAATTCGGTCAGACTTTTGAATCGGCAAATCAACCTCACTGCTATTTAGCAGGAGTACCTTAATCTCTCCCTGATAATCACTGTCAATGACTCCTCCAAGCACTTGAATGCCTTTTAAGGCCAGACCCGATCTAGGGGCAATTAATCCAAAATTTCCAGTTGGTATGCAGACACCAATGCCAGTCTCAATGATAACTCGATCTCTGCCTTTTACAGTAATGTCATTCATGGCATGCAGGTCCAAGCCTGTGGAACCTGGGGTTGCTCTACATGGAGCCAGGGCTCCAGGGAAAATCTCCCAGTACATTACAGTATTTTTAATTGTGTTCAGTTCAGCATCAACAGCTGGAGGAAATAAACGCATTAATGGAGATTCAGCATTTAAAAATGTATGATTATTCAAAATTAACAATGCCTGAAACAAATATTCTCTCCAATTCTTATATTTACTATCAGTTAATTTACGTAATTGATCTTTTAGCAAACCATTCATTCTTTCTATAAGGCCTGCTGCCTGTGGGTAGTACGGTATATGAAACACCCATTCAATGTTGTTCTCCACACAAAATTCCTGCACCAATCTTCCCTTGAAATGGGATGCATTATCAGATTGAATTTGAAATGGAACACCATAATACAGCATAATCAATTCCAATGTTTTAATGGTGTTTACTTGGGTAGCTCGTTTACAGGGAAAGGCCACCAAAAGGCCACTGTATGTGTCAACGATGGTGCAAATATATTGGCAATTTTTACTCATAGGGAGTAGACCAATATAATCAATCTGCCAAATTTGATGGGGTAATTTTCCTCGGTGTAAATGTCCTTTAACAATTTGGGGTACTTTTTGCTGTCTAGAATATTGACAGATAGGACAATGCAGTATAGTATCTTTAATCAAATTTAAAGGAATATAAATTCCTCGATCAGCAGCCCATCTGCTAGTTGCTCTCTCTCCAAAATGTCCTGCTTTCTGGTGGGCCCATTTTGCCAATCCCGCCAAATCAGAATCCTGCATGTCCACCACTGCCTCAGCAATTTTAGATTTCTCATCTGCAATGTTGTGAAAAAATTTGTCAAGGGAGTCTATTGATGTATGAGCATCCACATGAAAGATTGTAACAGTACTTGGCGGAAGTAGCTCCCAAATTTCTTGCCATAACTCTTTACCCCAAAGTTCTTTAGAATGCAATTCCCAATTATGAGAGTGCCATGTTGGTAACCAAACCGCCAGTCCATTAGCAGTGGACCAGGAACCAGTAAAAATATGACACGTACCAGGTAACTCTTGTTTTAAAACTTGGTAAACAGCATACAATTCAGTAAATTGACTACTTTTTCCTTCACCAGTTGTACTCAGCAATTTTTGTGTGATATGATTATAGGACACTGCCTTCCAATGCCTCTTCTCTCCTATGTACCTCGCTGAACCATCCGTAAACCACACATGGTTTCTGTCCTCCGCGGACAGATCATCAAATGGCTTACCCCACTTAACAGGGGATTCCTGTACTATAGGTACGGAGCGATCAATCCCAGTCTCATTCGACGGCGCCTGCGCCACTTGCTCATGTAACGTCACAACACCGTTCGGTCCCACACGTGCCCGGTCCTGTATTTACCATTTCCACTTAATCACACTCGCCTCTTGAGCATGTCCAATTCGATGAGTTTTCGGCGAACTCAAAACCCATTGCATATTAGGAATTTCAGGTCTCAATACCACATCATGTCCCAAAGTCAATTGCTCGGTATCCACCAGAGCCCAAAACCATGCAAGTAACTGTTTCTCAAAAGGTGTATAACGCTCACCAGCATCGGGTAACTTTTTAGTCCAGAAACCTAGCGGTACTTTATTTTTGCCTTGTTTTTGCCACAAATTCCAATTTGCATAAGGACCTTGCACAGACACATTAAGATCCACTTCACCATCACGCACGGGCCACAAATCCAAAGCATACTGAATTGCTTCTTTCGCCAAATCAAACGCATCTTGCTGCGGTTTACTCCATTCAAACGCATTATTTTTACGAGTAACTCTGTATAAAGGGGCCAATATTTGACTCAAATGTGGGATGTGTTGACGCCAAAAACCAAATAAACCAATACATTTCTGAGCTTCTCTTCGGTTCCGAGGAACCGCAAAATCAAGAATTTTCTGCTTCACCTGTGGAATCACTTCTCTGTTACCTTTATGCTAATTAATGCCTAAAAATTTCACACTTTGTGACGGACCTTGCAACTTGTCGGGAGTGATTTCCCAACCTTTGTCACGTAAATGATTGATAACCTGATCTAACTGAGCCTGAACTTAATCCTGTGTCTCACCTTGAATCAAAATGTCGTCAATATAATGACACATCTGAATTTGTGGGTTTATGGGTATTTCAGACAAATGTTCCGCCACCAGCCGGTGACAGATCGTAAGACTGTGTACATAGCCTTGGGGAAGACTTCTAAACATCATTTGACGTCCATTCCACGTAAAACGGAAATGTTCCTGATACTCAGGGGCAATTGGGATTGAAAAGAAAGCATTAGCAATATCAATAGACGCATACCATATTCCTGGATGCTTCTGAATTCTTTCAATTAAAGTAATCATGTCTGGTACTGCAACAGTCAAAGGGGGTGTATGTTTATTCAATTCGCGGTAATCAACAGTCATACGCCAAGAATTATCACTTTTACGCACAGGCCAAACGGGATTATTCCAAGCAGAAGTAACCGGAGTTATAACTCCTGCATTCACTAGATCTTGAATTGTAGAACTAATCTCTTCGTGACCACCTGGAATGCGATACTGTTTTTGGGAAACAACTTTTGTAGCCTGGGGAATTTTTATAGGAGGCAATCTCAAACGACCAACTCGTACAGGTCTGGATGATATATAACCTCTACTTCCAAATTGATAGCAACCATCATCTAAATGTAATGTCATACCTTTTAGGATATCAATTCCAATTATGTATTCCAAGAGTGGCACAACTTAAACAGAATATTCTTTTCGAGGAATTCTACTTATTTTCATTTCAACTTTAGTTTGCACGGTGGGGGTTTCCTTTCCACCTAAACCAGTAATTGTGAAAAATTGTCCTTTAAATTTCTTTGATTTTCCATGAGAGTGGCCTCCGCTCCTGTATCTACCAATGCTCGGGCCCTTTGTATATTACGATGTCCCCAAAAAATCTCAATATCTACATAGGGTCTATTGTCTTTGTGAGCCCAACTGCGTACTGGAGCTTGACCTATTTCCTAGTCATTTTTATTGCGTTCTGACAACCAAGACAAATCATGGTAAATGCTCTCAAATTTCTTGGACGATATAAAGTCCTGTTCATATCCATCCCCATTACGAAATGGATTTTTGTCATCTGCATGATATTGTGAGTTTCGTTCAGAAAATCTGTGTTGATCCTCCCTTTTCCTCATCTCGGGGGACTGACCCCTTTCATCTCTGTATCTGCTTTCAACACGATCATCTCTCCCCCTTTCTCTTTCCCCCTCTCTCCCCCTCTCTCTTTCACGCCGAGGGGACAAATCTCGCTCATTCCGTCGTCCATCACGCCGATCCGAATCATCAAGACGTCTATCATCTCCACTGTCATCAGAATATTCCCGATCACATTCATTCTTCCGCACACGTCGAGCACCCTCCTTCCGATCCAAACCACGCTTGCGATACATGTCCCACAAGCGATTATTAGGTTCACCATCAATGTCTTCTCTCTTCACACCATCATCCAACAGAGCAAGAAACATATCATGTCTAGAAAACTTATAATTTCAAGCAGTACGACACTCAGGTCTGGACTGTCTCTCAGGTTTAAGCCATTCGCCCAATTCACCAAGCTGACGTATAGATTCAAGCACCAAAGACAACGCATTGCCAGTCTGATTGATCAGCAAAGTCATCATAACCTGTTTATAAGCAACAGGGAAGAACGGATAATGCGATTCCGCACAGAAGATTTCAATAAACCATCCAACAATCTGTCAGATATACTCAGAAAATCGCAGTTTTCATCACCTCCTCTTTCAGTCTTTGTGCCGCATCACGCAATGAGTACCATCGCTTGTCAATCAGATACCAATCAGATTCAGTAGGGTATTTATGATTACAACCATCAGTCGCTAACTGAAGCAGACTAATTTGACCAGCAGCATTATAATTACAGAAATGATCCTGAACAGTAGAATCCGAACTCAAAGAACAAAATTTCAAGGCATCTCCCGCATCTAACATGATGCCCGCAGCACCCAGTTCATAAAGGCGCACCATCCATGTAAGCAAGGCCTCACCGGGCCGTTGCCGAAATCGTTGCAAAATGTCACTAACTTCCTGTTGCGTAAAATCTTCTAAACTATCCAAAGGAATACCATTTGGATTACCAGGAGCCTGCTGTAATTTTCGTCGAAAAACAGGATGCGCAGAAACCTCAGTACGAGCATCATAAGAAGCCCGATCAGTAGAATTAGAGGGACATTTAGATTGAGAAATGTCGTCAGATTTAGAATACCGACCATGGTTGCCGGAACCATCAAGTTTGTCAAAAGTAGTAGATTTACAGTCACACCTGGTGCGAGAATACTCGCGTCTGTCAGACTCCTCAGCCGAGGAACCAGAATCATTCGAGTCCCAGATATTACCATCCCATTCATCAGGATTCCAATCCAGTCCGGCTTTTGCCATGACCAGACGCACTTTCCGTTTACAAACCCAACCATGATGATTCTTATATTTGTATTTAGCAATATGAACAGCAGCTCTTTCAACAATTGTCTGATAAGTCTCGAGTTTGTCGGCAAGCAAATTATTATCTCAAAAGAGTGTGAGCATTCTGCACTTCAACAAACTTCTCTTCCATCTCCACATATTGTTTCTGTAATTTCAAAAATTTCTCATGTACAATTCTGTACGCAGATAAAACAATCCAACCTCTGAGTCCCAAAATAGAAAGCTCCTCACCCTTCATAACTGGCGCTTTCTGTAGACAAGCAATCACATTTGTCGGCTCTGCCAGTTCCAGGCAAGAACTCCAATTTTCACTCAAACTAGTAGAATCGGCCTACTCATGGGCCAATACCTCGTAAGGCGATGATTCCCAGCCGGGAATTTCAATAGGCAATTTAAAAGTTGATTTTGACCTCCTCAAAAACATTGCGCCAAAAGAAAAGATATATACAACTATAAACAAATAATATACAAAATGAACACCGCACGCGCTGAGCGCAAACCAACAAGACAGAAACAACACCGCGCTAACAGGCTTATGTAAACGGTTCGTGACGCCAGATGTAACAACCGGAATTTCGGACCAGATAGAATCAGCTCACCAAGAGACCACCAACCCAGCCGAAATGTAACCACCTCCCTCCTCAGGACCTACTTACGAAAGGCACCTGGGTACCTACCTAAGGATGGGGAATTAGCAATATACAAGCTTGGATCTTCTAGAACACCACACTCATACCTTATAGTCTCTCGGCGTCATAGGCCCAGACTAGACTACCCTGAGGCAGTTCCGATTACTTACCATTACACAATGATCACCATCAGTGCTCGCGCAAGCCACAATCCTGTGGGTATATACACTGTATCCTCCCAGTGCTCTCACTATTTCATACATACACAAGCCACAATCTTGTGGGTATACACATTGACCACAGTCAATGCTCTCATTAACGCCACTTCCCTAGCGGCGATCTCATTACACACCGTGCCCCTCCGGTGCTCTTGCAAGCCACAATCCTGTGGGTATACACATTGACCACAGTCAATGCTCTCATTAAGGTCGCTACACAACGACGATCACTCTCCTATGAATACCTTCAGCTCTCTCTCTTTCTATATTGGGAAATTTCTCTATCTACTAGGAATACAATATTATAGATTATGTGATAGATAGACAAGTCGATCCTCTCACACAAGAATTGTCGTAATTTGACAATAGCCGGGTTAGCGCTTAGCTTTGCTACACGTTATTTCCCTTAACTTGGCCTTACTCGAAAACGCCATTTTGTATGTTACGGCGGCCATTTTTAGGGAATGAGCGGCCTCGTGGTCAGCATGCCCTTTAGTCCGTTGTCCGTACCGCTGACCACTCGAGTTTGCCCAGCAACAGACTATTTTTAGTAACGGTCAAGCCTGTACATGCGCAGTTCCAACTGACCAGTCACCCCTCAGGAATGTTCCGCCAAAACTGACCAGTGGAGCTGTAACCCCTCCCATGAGTTGGCTGTGCTCCAAACATGACCATATATGTACATAAACTCTGTAACCTTGTACCGCCTATCTTTTTATTACCTGTAAAGTGTATAAAAGAAGGACTCACACCAACGTTCGGGGTGATACTTCTTGCATTGCCGAAGGGTGCTGTAGGAATGTACCACCACCCCATGGGGTCTTAATAAACTTGTCTTTTGTACTTTTCAGTTTCCGCCTGCTATGTGGAGGTCGATTCGAAAAACTAATGATCAAACGATGCTTGGGGGAACTTGGAAAGAAATAAACCAGGCTGACTTAGATAGGGAGCCTGCATGTAAACCATGTGATCTGATTTTAGACCTCCCAGCGGCTATCCTAACGAAACTAAAAACGCTTGTTCCTTCTAAAAAGATCGATTGGACTATGTTAGCTTTGTGCAAACAAAAGTTAGACGAATCGGTATCAGATTTCTTTACACGTTTCGAAGAAGCGTTTCATGATTACAGTGGTCAATCGTTAACAGATGATACGGGTAGGCATCTGTTTGTTGATAAGTACGTGACTAATCTCCTACCGGAGATTGCGAAGCGGTTAAAAGCGAGTGAAAGTTCCTGGACCACGGCGACCCCTGCGTCTTTCTTAACTATGGCTCAGTATTATGAACGGCAGGAATTGGAGGCTAAAGAAAGTGCAGATAAGAAAACGAAGGAATTGAAAACGAAGGTGATGTTGGCGCAGGTTCGCGGGATGCAATCTAGAGGGAATGAGAGAGGTAGACGAGGAGGGAGTAATGCGTTGTACGGTCGTACTGACATAGCGGAGGACCAATGTGCATATTGTAAAGAGTTTGGGCATTGGGCTGAAGATTGTCCGGTACTTCGTGAACAGCGTGGTCGAGGAGGTGGTAGGGCGAGGAATAATTATTCAGGAGCGAGAGGTGGCGGAAGTGATCGTGGTGGGTTTGAAACGAGGGGCCGTGGTCAGGATGAACGAAATACTTTTGATAGACAAAACCAATATCAGATCTCGGAGGGTGAGAATGTGGAGCATCAGGATTATGTGCATGCATAGGATTGCGTAGGATGGGGTACGGAATCAGTTGAAGTGCCAGTAGATCAAAGAGGTCCATATGTATCAGCGGGCATTTTGGGTTCTACTGATCAGTTTTTAGTTGACACAGGAGCTACTCGTAGTGCTTTGTCCAAAAACTTGGTTCCAAGGGCTCCCCTGTCTGGCGAAACGATAACATGTATAGGGTTTGATGGCACACCCTCTCCTAGCCCATTATCACAACCTCTTGCACTTTGCATTGATACATTTTTTTAGTTTTGGTCCATTTTTGTTGTCACCTCACACTCCAGATAACATTATGGGCATTGATTTGCTCAAGTATTTTCGAGCAACGATACGTTGCGCTCCTGAAGGAGTGCGGGTTATTCTGAATGACAATTACCCAGATTCAGACAGATTTTTTACCATACAGGAAATAGAAGCATTAGCCTCTCTCCCTCACACGTTGTGGGCGACCTCAGATACGGATGTGGGACAGATGCTTATTCCACCTATTCGAATTACTGTCAAGGAGGGAGTACTTTTGCCACGTGTACCACAGTATAAGATTTCCAGGGAAGGTGAAATTGCCCTGACGCACATCGTTCAGGATTTGATCATTGCAGGAGTAGTGGAGGAAGTTCCTTACAATGTTTGTAACAGCCCTATTCTCCCGATTCTTAAGAAAGACACTAACGACAAAGTCTATCGATTTATTATTGATTTGAGAGAAATTAACAAAATTGTCATCCCTCAATACCCAGTGGTGTCTGATATCACAACATTGCTTACATTGGTCCCTCCAACAGCGACGACATTTACTGTCATAGATCTTAAAAATGCATTCTTTTCTATTCCCATTCATCCCGACAGCAGATACCTATTTGGCTTCACGTTAAATAATAAATCGTATAGATTTTGTCGTGTTCCTCAAGGTTACACTGAAAGTCCTAGCATCTATAGCCAGGCTTTGAAAAGACAGCTTGACACTTTTGAATTGCAATCCGGAGTAGCCCTTATACAGTATGTTGATGACCTCCTATTGGCCGCAGACACTTACGCACAATGTGATGAAAGTACACTTGCTCTGCTTTCCTTTCTAGCCCAGAACAACCATAAAGTCTCTAAGAAAAAGCTTCAATATTGTAGACCCAAGGTGACCTACCTCGGTCATCTTTTGTCTAAGGAGGGGCGTGCATTAACATCAGATCGAATTCAGGCGATTCTAGACACACCAGTCCCCCGCACTCAGAGAGATGTACGTGTCTTCATAGGATTAACGTCCTTTTGTAGACAGTGGATCATGGGGTTTTCGCACATTATAAAACCTTTGTTAGCGTTACTGTCCAAAACTACACCAATGCCTCTTGAATGGACAGATGAATGTCAGAATGCCTTTGAACAATTGAGACAGGCCCTTTGCTCTGCACCAGTGCTAGGTACACCAGACTACTCAAAGATTTTCACATTGTACGTGCACGAGAAAGATGGGTGCGCGTTATCAGTGTTAGTGCAAGCACACGGGGATAAACAAAGGCCATGCGCGTATTTTTCAGCCATTCTTGATCCTGTAGCACGAGGGTTACCTGGGTGTTTTCGAGCAGTGGCAGCAACAGCAGTAGCTATACGGCAGAGTGAGGGAATAGTGTTATCGCACAAATTGTTGGTGCTCGTTCCCCATGCAGTAGATGCCCTGTTAAATCAAACAAAGACTCAATATCTTACCAGTGCACGTTTAACAGGATATGAGCTCACACTTTTGGCGCCACATATCACATTGAAAAGATGTGCTACCCTGAACCCTGCCACTTTATTGCCTTATCCGGTTGAAGAGGGTCAGGAAGAAAAACATCACGATTGTGTTTTCCTGACTGAGGAACAAACAAAGGGTCGTGTCGACTTACAGGATATGCCACTTCCAGATGTGGATGGGGAACTGTGGGTTGATGGATCGTGTTTGAGGCTGCCAGATGGCACGACTTCTGCAGCATATGCGATCACAACACTTAAGACAGTGGTAGAAACAGCACGAATACCTCAAAAATCGGCTCAAGCAGCAGAGCTGATAGCCTTGACAAGAGCCTGCAAACTGAGTGCTGGCCTATGTGTGAACATCTACACAGACAGCCGGTACGCCTTCGGAGTAGCGCATGACTTTGGCTTACTCTGGAGAGAGCGTGGGTTTTTGACCTCTCATGGAGTACACATTATGCAAGGAGAATTAGTGCTGGATCTCCTAAACGCGTTGCTTTGCCCAAAGAAAGTAGCGATAATTAAATGCAGTGCACATAAAAAGGTCAGTGACAAAGTGGGACAAGGCAATGCTTTTGCAGACAGTATAGCAAGACAAACAGCTATGTCTCGAAATGACTCCCCCATGTATGTAGCGAAGTCGCAGGCCGAGCGATGGCATGATGCTAGAGCAGAGATACTAGACATCCAAAAATAAGCGTCTGAAGCAGAACTTGTACCATGGGCAGCCGAAGGGATATTGGATGACGAGGGTTGTTGGAGGAGTAAGGACATGGAGAGATGGAAATTGCCGGCAGCTTACTTGCAGGCAATGGTCCAGATGACACACGGGTTAGCGCATGTGGGAGCTCTTGCAATTACTCGATTGTTAACGCGAGTTTGGGAGCATCCTGAGATTGCTAATACTGCTAAGAGAGTAGTGCAGACCTGTTTGATATGTTTACAACACAATCCTGCGAAAGGGACGCATACTCCGAAAGGAGGTTTCGTTCCACCTTCTGCACCATTCGAGGTACTTCAAATGGATTATATCCAGCTTGAGCGCTGCAATAACCTTAAGTATGTCTTAGTGGTGGTGTGTGCCTTTAGCAAATGGGTTGAGGCCTTCCCCACTAAAGATAATACAGCTTTGACAACAGCTAAAGTTTTGCTCAAAGAGTACTTCCCTCGATTTGGAGTTTGCAAATTTTTGTGGAGCGATAATGGTCCTCATTTTGTTGGGAAAATTGTGGAGTATGTACTAAAGGGGCTGGGGATCCAGCAGAAGTTTCATGCTGTTTTCCACCCTCAGTCAGCAGGTCTTGTTGAGCGGTACAATGCCACGTTGAAGTTGAAACTGGCTAAGATTGTGGCGTCCACGTCATTGAAGTGGCCGGATGCCTTGCCGCTAGCATTGCTTTCTCTTAGATCAGTGCCCCACTCTCGAACTGGCCTCACACCGTATGAAGTGGTGTTTGGAAGGCCTATGAACATATGGGGAGTTCCTAAGCCGCGATTGTTACATGATGTGCCTTGTATAATGATGAACGATTATTTGGCACCATTAACAAATGATTTGCTTTCTATTCATCAACAGGTTCGAAAAGCGCTCTCTGACAATTCTATTGGAGAGGCCCATAGTCTCCGTCCTGGGGACTATGTGATGGTGAAGTCGTTTGAGAGGGCGAATAGCTTGGAACCGAGGTGGCGTGGCCCCGAGCAAGTCCTCCTGGCAACTCGAACGGCTGTGCGAGTGACCAACAGAAAGCGGTGGGTGCATTCAACTCACTGCCGTCGCGTCTCTTCGGACCTGGTGAATCCTACCGTGCTGTCCGACTACAAAGAGATTTTGGATAAAGAAAAGAGCCCAGCTGTGACATCGGCCGAATCTGAGGGAGCCTTCCCGGACCACACTGTTTCTGGACGACAGCGCTACGATCTGCGGCCAAGATAGGAAGAAGATTTTTGTGGGAGACTGGTTGGTTACCGCTCTGGGGTTTGTGAAACGGAAGCCGGGAATCTCAAGGGGGGGGATCAGTTCTGCCAAGAGTAGCGACACCCGTCTTGACCCCGGAGAAGAAAACAACGGCTACCTCGGAGCTCAGCACCACCGTTTTTGTTTTTAATTTTTTGTATATTTGAGACTATTTGAGACATTGTGAACTTTGAACTATGGCTTCTTCTACATCACGAGATAAGAGAATTCTTGGTGCCATTTTGTTCGTATTGACAATTGTGGTGATAGCAGTAATAGCCTGGGTAGTAGAACTTGTGGTGCCTGTACGAGAACATTTGCTGCCGACTACCCCGGCTCCCTCTGAACATTTTCACTTCACCTTACCCTACCATGAAGAATGGCACCGACAGACTTACTTGAACAATAGTTTTATTCAGATTTTGCATCATACTCATAACATGACGAACACTTCCAATTGCTGGGTGTGTGGGATGTTGCCTGGTCATCAGAAGAAAGGGGGCACTCCGCTCATCCCACTCCCATTCTCTCACAATGGTTCCTGTAATGCCTGGTACACTCTTCTGTTCACTTTGCGATGGCCGACAAAAGGAGGGGTGCTTTTCCGTTTAAATAAAATATGCTATCATGACCGGGATGGGTATCCACGAGCTGAGGGTACTCGATTTGAATGGGAAGAGTACCGCCCCAATAATGTGTCTGCACCTCGCATTTACAGCAATCAAAGAAACATCAATATGTCCAGTTCACATGTTATTAATGGTATAAATACTAAGGCTGATCTCTGCATACGTAATAAAGGTACAATCCCGGTTGGGAAAAGTGAATGTAACACCACACTTACATTTGACAGTCCGAATGGCATATCATTTGTGGCCTCTCGAAATACATACTTTATCTGCGGTAATAAAGGTTATCATCAGCTCCCTCTAGGATGGTTAGGCACATGTTATGTATCTTTTGTATTGCCCCCTGTATTCATTGCCCCACCAATGTATCATAACGACTATGTGCTCTATCACGATTTTGTGCTAAATCGAGTTAAACGTGCTGTGGTCTTGGACGACATTGACCAGACCGATACTGCCTTACAACAGTATGTAGACTTTAATCTGGGATTGTTTTCTTTTGTGGGGGCTGCTTTGAACAGTCGGAAAATACGACGACTGACTCGTGTAGTTGAGGCTGTAGCTAATGACACTGCTATTGCATTAGGGAATATCACGGAAGAACTGCAAATTTCTAGAATTGTTACGCTCCAAAATCGCATGGTTCTTGATGTGGTTCTAGCTGATCGAGGGGTGGGGGGGATGTAGAATTATCGGAAGTAGCTGCTGCGTATACGTACCAGATAATTCGCCTTCTGTTTATGATGCAATTTCAAAACTTCACAAAATCGCTGCTGAAATACACCCGGACAATGGAACTTGGACTCTTTTGGGGTGGTTCTGGTCAATGCTTAGCACATGGGGTTGGAAACTGCTGACAATTTTATGTATTGTAGTTGGGATACTATTCTTTGTATGTTTATGTATACAATGTGGCCCTGCCTTATGTTCTATGTGTTTATCAGCATGTATTCCATCTAGACGAGCTCTTGCCCAAAAAGAAATGATGCTTCATACAGAAGCAGCTCAAATAATGTCAATTGATATTGAAGATGAGTATCCTGACTATGTCCACTATGAGGTAGCTTCAGCTAAACGCTAAAAGGGTCGTCTGTCGTAATTTGACAATAGCCGGGTAAGCGCTTAGCTTTGCTACACGTTATTTCCCTTAACTTGGCCTTACTCGAAAACGCCATTTTGTATGTTACGGCGGCCATTTTTAGGGAATGAGCAGCCTCGTGGTCAGCATGCCCTTTAGTCCGTTGTCCGTACCGCTGACCACTCGAGTTTGCCCAGCAACAGACTATTTTTTGTAACGGTCAATCCTGTACATGCGCAGTTCCAACTGACCAGTCACCCCTCAGGAATGTTCCGCCAAAACTGACCAGTGGAGTTGTAACCCCTCCCATGAGTTGGCTGTGCTCCAAAAATGACCATATATGTACATAAACTCTGTAACCTTGTACCGCCTATCTTTTTATTACCTGTAAAGTGTATAAAAGAAGGACTCACACCAACGTTCGGGGTGATACTTCTTGCATTGCCGAAGGGTGCTGTAGGAATCTACCACCACCCCATGGGGTCTTAATAAACTTGTCTTTTGTACTTTTCAGTTTCCGTGCCAACAGTTCTTTCAGTGTAAGTGGGTTATCTGCGGAGCATGTAGGCCTTGGGAACCCAACACCACAGAATGGCCGAATTATACTGTGCAAAGGTTGTTCCTGAATTTGAGTGCTCCTCTACTCCCTTGCTCAGTTACCATTTACCTGGACGGGAGACGCATCCGTTCACATAACAGCATCTGACTAGAAGAAAGGTTAACTTCATCATAAGGAAATAAAAATTACACAATAGTTCACTAAGAACTGGGGTACCTTTATTTAATAATAATAATAATAATAATATAATACTGCAATATAACATATAGCCAGAAAAGCAAAAGAAAGGATTAGAATGTGTGTGCACACTAATAAGAAAGGGTCGACGTCACCTTATGAGTACGAAGTCTGGACTCAGTGGTCATCTGGGTTCCCTTCTTGTCTGTGCCTTGGCTCACCTTAGGATCACCCCTGCAGTCACGGATACACGTCTGCACCACTATGCTCTGTCTCCTCTGCTCCCCTCCAAGTCACTGGAACCTTCCTCTTATTCTCTGTTTCGTCTGCTGCACTCTCTCTGTTCTGCACTACTCCTCTCTCCTCTCGATCACGGACTATCTTCACCTTCCAACTTCGGTCTTATAAATCAGTTTCTGCCGCTCTAGTATTCGTTCGTTCCGCTAACTGCTTCAGTCTGAATGCTCTGATCTTAATATCAAAGCTCACCAGCTGCTCCAACTAAAATAACTTCAATCTTTCTAAGAGAGTATTAGCCTTCGGTCTTTTTTGGACTTCAAAATGGCGACTGTCTGCCTTAAGTTGATTACCTGCAATAATGCTAACGACTAGCTGCCGCATACTAACTGACTGCTGAACTTTTCATGCTTTCGCTAATATGGAACCTTGTTCATGCATGGAAAGTTACGGCCAGTAACCTGCCGCCCACCAAATTCTTGTACCACCCCGTGCCAAGGACACGTTCTCAGCCGGCCGGCCTGATGTTATGTCTTCGACACAAAGAAAAATACAGTCTTTCGATAAGGGCCAGCCTGAGCCGGTTCTCTCCAAGTGAACAACACCTTATAACTAAAACATTACATTTGACCTAAAAGCGTCTCAAGCAGCCGAGGCAGAAAGAAAGGTGGAGTCTCTCCCGTTCGAGGCCTACAAGGCCCGAAATAAGCATAACTCCATTTGAAATATACTAGCAACCTTACAAAAGGACGGATTAATACTAATACTAAGGAATCTATCCCTTAACATAAGTTTATAGGCCCTAGAATAAAGAAAAGGGTAGGGAATTACATCCAACACCTTGTAAATAGGCCAGGTCTGAGGTTCTAGTCCTCCTGTTAGAATGATAGCAGGCTAAGGTCACCTTCACTCAAAAAGGGGCAGAAAACCCGGTCAGAACACAGGCTCACGTGGAAAACTTAGATAATGGTCCCGCACAGCTCTTCGCAGTCGATAACATGTGTATGTGAACAGGGGTGAGGTGTTGGAAATATAGTTCAGATCATCTCCGGAGACATAGATCCCATCTCTAAATAGGTCTCCCAATACAGAGATGCCGGCTTCAGTGAGCATTCGCATTGGGCCACGCTCTTGTGCCACAGAAAAGGCGCCATGTCCCATGATGCACATATTCGGTGCATATAGAGGCAAGCGGCCCGTCCGTCTACCCATCTCCAGCCAAGCCGAGCTCGTGGTATCAATCGTGTTGATCTCTGCCCTAGGCGTGTGTCTATGTGTATGCGTTACTATGCCCTGTATGTAAAGGAATGTCACCCGCATCTTCCTCCTCCACCGCTACATGTGGGATAAAGCCATGTGGTCTGTACCAAAAGAACGCGAAGTGAGCTAGTCCGCACAAATAATAAATATAAAAATCTGGAGCGCAGAACCCCCCTTTGTCAAATGGTAATGTTAGGGTGTTCCAGCTGATACGTGGAGGTTTTGTACCCCACACCAGGCGGAGTAATTGTGTTTGCAGCGACGCGAAAAAATGTTTATTTAGGCAAATAGGGACATTACAGAATAAGTTCAGAAACTTGGGGAGCACTACCATTTTTATGACTGCAATGTGATCCACCAACGATGAGGCAGACTCACAGATCTATCCACCTGTTGCACTAAGTCAGTATAAGCCCTTCCATAATTCTCGCGTATGACAGTAGCAGGGTCTCTATGAATCCAGATACCAAGGTATTTCCCCAGATCCACGGTCCAGACCAAAGGGTACTCCAGTGTGGGGGCGGAAGTAGCCAGCATGAGGGGAATTATAACCGACTTCTCCCAGTTTATACTCAGGCCAGAGAAGAGGCCAAAGCGGATATATTCTCGGATAATCTGCGACAGGAGGGTGCATGGCTCGTGAACATACACAACCATATCATCTGCATAGGCAGAGATACCCACTGGTCTGTTATTAAAGTTTAGCGCTGCTTCCCTGTGCTTTTGACGGATTCTACACACCAGTGGTTCCAGCACAATAGCAAAGAGGAATGGGGAGAAAGGACACCCCTGTCTAGTACCTCGTTGTATGGCCAGTGGATCAGAGGTGAATCCGCCGACCCTCACTCGTGCCGAGGCATCTGCGTATAGGATCTGTATCCATCGGATAAAGACAGGGGGGAACCCTATCCTGTGCAGGATAAAGAACATGTACCGCCATTCGATCGAATCAAAGGCCTTGGCCGCGTCCAGTAACACGGCCACGGCTTGTAGATCTGGATTTAGAACATGGAACATTGCAAAAATCGTACGGAAGTTCCAAGATGTGGAACGGTCAGGAATGAAGCCAGACTGGTCGAGCAAGACAAGCATTGGCATCAACGGGTGAAGCTTGATGGCTAGTATTTTTGCAAGAATCTTGGCATCAATATTTATCAGGGACAGGGAGCGATAAGATTCGCACCTGGTGGGGGGCTTATCTTTATTCAGTAAAGTGATAATTAGCGCTTGCCGCAAATATGGAGGTAGATAGCCTACCTCATGTGCCTCCGCGTACATGGCCAAAATGTTGGGTGCCAGGAGATCAGCATAACGCTTATAAAATTCCACCATCAGCCCATCCGGACCGGGAGTCTTTTTGTTCGGCAGGGCAAGTATGTCCTCTTTGATATCTGCCTTATCAATAGGAAGGCTAAGATATTTCCTATGGGCGTCTGACAGCTAGGCACAGGCTGTGTCCTGAAGGTAGTCGGCCATCGCAGAGTCAGACATGTCGCCGCGAGATGTGGAGATGTTCGTAAAATGCATGAAACTGGCCCAGTATAGCGTCGGATGTGTAATGACTAGTGCCATTGTTATCTACTATGTGCTCTATAGGAGGGGCATTCGCACGCTCCCGCAAACGGTTGGCTAGCACTCTACCCGGTCTGCCACCCTCCCCGTATGCTCTCGCTACAAATCGTTTTGATATATACTTCATTTCTGACTCTGCCAGAGATTTATGCTCCTCAGTGTAGTCCCTAATGCGTGTCAATGTGTCTAGTAAGGGGAACGCATCGTATGAGGTTTCCAGGTCGCGCAGTTTGGATTCTACACTACATATTTGCTCTCCCAGGTCATGTAGGATGCCTGCCGTCGTGCCTATACAAACACCCCTATATTGGCCTTAAACGCTTCCCATAGGGTAGCTGCACTATCCACTGTACCTACATTCAGGTCGAATTATTGTACTATAGCTTTATGGACAGTGTCAGCAAAGACGGGATATAACAGGGCATCCGCCCTGAACCGCCATGTGAAGGGGGGGCGCGCAGTGTGTGGGATCTGCAATTTAAGCAAGACCGGATTGTGGTCTGATAGAGTCCTGGGGAGTGTATGAGCCTCAGTTACCCATCCATTGGTCGATCCGTCTACCAGCCAGTAGTCCAGGTGGGACCACGTATTGTGGGCAGGTGTAATGTGAGTTCCTTCCCGAACACCTTCGTGTCTCAGGCGCCAGGCGTCAACCAACCCCATCTCCTCCATGAACTGCCGGATACATGCAGCAGTTTTTAACATACGGCTACTCGCTAAAGTGGATTTGTCTGCCCGAGGGTCCAAGTGTGTATTCAGGTCTCCCCCAATCACTAGCGCCGACTCCGGCCATGTGCGCAGCACCTGGAACAAAGAGGACAGCGACGCTGGTTCGTCAATCACAGGCCCATATATGTTAGCGATAGTCACAACCATCTTACCCAGTGTGCCTCGCACAGCTGCCCAGCGGCCCTCCCGATCCGTGCAAGAGTCTAGTGGCTGAAAATGAACGCCTTTTTTAGTGAGGATGAGGACCCCTCAGGCATAATTAGAATAAGAGAAGGCTAGTCGGTATCCAGCCCATCTACGTGGTATGGATCCCTCACTTTGTGCAGTTAAATGCGTCTCCTTCACCAATGCAATTTGTACCCCGTGCCTGTCGAGGTGAGAAGGCACCTGCCTAGTCTTCCTAGGTGTGTTGAGGCAGTGCACATTCCAGGTGACACAGGTATATCGCTCACCCGCCATCAAGGAGGCTCCTAGTAGACCACAAACCAGCGTTGCCGTGTATCAAAGCACATTTACATAGTGATATGATCATTGCAATTAGTGAGTAGTAGCTGCAGAATATGCTCTAAAGCAGAAAAAGAGACCAGGCCCCCCTCCCCCCACCGACTTTGGCAACCCCAACCCGCCAAAGGACCTCAGTACCCCCCCATCCCACCCATCACAAAAAAACAAACATTTCAGCATGTGGGTTATACCTATCGGGGGCAGTGGAGGCAATGCACACTTCCGGCACAAGGCAGAAGTGGGCCTCCGCAAGCATCAATCAGTGCCCCATTATCGCGCCAGCTTACATGAACCAAGTGGATGCATCTGGTGAGACATGTGACGTTCCAACAACCGTATAGACATTGGTATTTGAACTAGCAACCCGTCCTCCCACATGTAATTGAAGAGGGTATTAACACGGGGAAGATCATCAACAGAGACATGAACTATTAATGGAACTGGCAGGTTGTCCTCCTCTCCCCAGCCCAATCACATCCCCTACTGCAGGGCAACCAGACACAACACCCACAGTGAGTACCAGCACACAACCAGATTCAATTGTCGACGTCCGATGTGTCAGCAGGTGATTTGAGACGTTTTTGTAGTGTCTTAGCATATGCCATCGCTTGCTTGGTGGTGGCAAAGATTTTTCCTCCCTCGAATTCACCAATACGAAGTCTCGCAGGGTAGAGCATGGCATATGGTATTTCCTCCCACTGGAGTAACCGCTTCACAGATTGAAATTCTTTTCTCGCCGCTTGTACCTGAGCAGTGAAATCGGGGTAGAAGGACAGCTGGTTATTCTGATATGTGATATAGCCCTTCTGTCGTGTAATGCGTAGCACAGTATCCCGGTCTCTATAGTTCAGCAGTCTTATAATTATGGGCCGTGGCTGTGTGCCAGGTGGTGGGCGAGCTGCTAACGAATGGTGGGCCCTATCGACCGCAAACATGGGGAACAGGTCGTCAGTGCCGCAGATCTCCCGCAACATGGTCTCCACGTAGTCCTCTAGTCTCCCCACATTGGTCAACTACGGCAGTCCCAGGACGCAGATGTTGTTGCACCTCGCCCCGCTTCGATGTCCTCGTTCTTAGCCTGAATCACTTCCAGAAGCTTGACCATCTCTGAAGTCTTGTCTGCCACCTGTTGTAGACCATCCTCCGTGTCCGTGATCCTCTGCTCCGCCTCCCCTAATCTCGTGGGCTGTTTGTCAAGTTTAGCCGAGAATTGGTCCATGCGTACGTTTAAGGCCTCAATTTTCCCATCTATCGCCTGAAGGCTCGCCTGTATCGCCACCAGCGTTGTTTCCAACATGGAGGGTCCCTGCGATGTGGCGTCGTGGTCCACGTCAGCCGCACCTAAGTTGGTCTGCTTGCTACCCCTGCGGAGCTCAAAGGTCAGTTTGGGCTGCGTCTTGTCCGGTTTGCCCATTGAGGCAAACTCCCTAGTAGGGGCCTTTAAAATCATTCAGAAATCAACGGGAGATTTGTCTTATCACCCTTTATTAAAAATAATTGCCGCAAAATTATTGCCTGCTCTAACCTATGGTAGTGAGACACTCAAAGGTCAAGATGCTGAAAATATTAATATAGTTGTAGCTAAAACATACAGATCCTTATTCTCTCTCCCGAAGAATGCCTCACAAGCTCAGGTGAGACTTGAGTTTGGGCTAAACAATCAATGCTACACAAGGAAAGGGCACATACTAAAAGTATGGAACAGAATAAAAAACGACAAGGATAATGAAATGTCCCGCTTATTGTGGCAGGAAGTGAACAACAAAACAAACACAAACGTCAGCTCCTGCTTAAACAGCGCTATTGCAGAATTTGGTATAACACCAATCTGGGAAACCACAATTACGTCGGAGAGCTTAAAAAAAACAATAAACAAACTCATTAACTACCTCTCCATGATTATGGATAAAGATATTCTGGTCAAGCGTAGCCATGCATGGTCAATTGTCTCTGGATATAAGAAAAAAAAGGTTCAAACCTATCTAGAAACTGCATGGTCTAAGAAAAAGAAACACATTTTTATTAATGCCAGATTTGGCTTCTATCCAGGCACATGCCACTTACCACCATGGAAGAGACCACAAGGAAATAACATATGCAGGCTTTGTAACCTAGGAGAAGAAAACATCTTACACCTATTGTGTATTTGCCCGGATCTGGAAATTGAAATAAAAACTACAATTAAAAGAATGTTTAACATGCGTAGTGTAAGGACATGTAGACAGTCACTGATCGCAAGTCTTAACCCAGAAGATTTGCCGATGAGTTCTGCGCTTGTTAAATTCCTTCGTGCGGTACAGAAGAAATTGGATGTTTTTGATTGACCAAACAATAGTCTACGTGAATATGGACTTTATACAATGCAGCTCTTTTTCTTTTTTATGTGTATAATATATATCTAATATATATCTAACTTTTGAAAACTGATTGAAAATCCAATTGTTTTATCATTTTAAATTCGGTAAAGTTTTATCTGCTTTTTTGTAAGATTTTAATTAATCAAACAAATGAATAAAATATGAAATATAGTCCTCTAGTCTCCCCACATTGGTCGACTACGGCAGTCCCAGGACGCGGATGTTGTTGCGCCTGGCCCGTGCTTCGATGTCCTCGTTCTTAGCTTGACCATCTATGAAGTCTTGTCTGCCACCTGTTGTAGACCATCCTCTGTGTCAGTGATCCTCTGCTCCGCCTCCTCTAATCTTGTGGGCTGTTTGTCAAGTTTAGCCGAGAATTGGTCCATGCGTACGTTTAAGGACTCAATTTTCCCATCTATCGCCTGAAGGCTCGCCTGTATCGCCACCAGCGTTGTTTCCAACATGGAGGGTCCCTGCGATGTGGCGTCGTGGTCCACGTCAGCCGCACCTGAGTTGGTCTGCTTGCTAACCCTGCGGAGCTCAAAGGTCAGTTTGGGCTGCGTCTTGTCCGGTTTGCCCATTGTGTTTCCACATGCCTGACTCACCACAAACTATGACGCCAGCCGGGCGCACCTCTCCAGCACCTGGGCAAACGCTAAAGCCCTCCTTGTTCCACACCCGGCCTCTCCAGAACCACCGCGTACCAACCACCTATCCCGGCACAGCTTCGCGAGCGGTGTCGCGTATCTTTTATGCTGCACTATATGGTGTAGCTCTGATTTGCCCCAGCCGATGGGAATCGTCACGTCCGCCACAGACAACCCCACCGCTGTCCAAAAGCTCACAATCATGACAATCATGCAGTACCGGGAATGGGCTCCAGTAGGTCATCTTAGAGGATGGAGCAAAGCGGTATGCAGGTCAGCTGCACAGGCCCCTCACAGTTCGCAATCCACTACACCCCGCACCGAGTGTGCGCCAGCTGCACCACGACAAATGGGCCTGTCCACGCGCTCGTCAGCAGTGTCCCAAAGTAGGTGCAACCGAGTCCCAGTAGGCCACCTAGGGGCATGGATCTACTCAGCGTGGATCCCAGGTGCACAGTACCATCCACACCACAGGCTGCTCCTCCACTAATGTCAGGGCAGTAGGAGCAGGAGTGCAGTGTAGAGCTGCGCGCTCGCCAGTCTCAGTAAGTGTCCCTTACAAGGCAGGCTCTACTCCTCTGTTCTTAGCATAGGCCACCACTGCGAGTCTTACCCGCTGAGGCAATGTCAGGAAACTCCACAGCAGTGAGTCTTCATGTGTCCAGCGCCGGCCCTCGCGGCCTACTAACGGCCCACCAGCCGCCACAGAGCCGGCCGCTCATTTTTCAGGGCCGCCCAGGCGCCTCCTCACTCCCCAGCGTCTCGAAACTCGAGGTCCGCATGGATCTCCGACTCACCCAATTTGCCAGGGTTGGGGGATGGAGCTCACCGTTGGCCGTGCGCCGTCCCCCTGCACGGTAATTATCAGCTCCGAAGCTCCGGGGGGGTTCAATCGAAGGAGCGCCACTCGAGCTAGTCTCGGTGTAGGACTCAGGCTTCACTGCGGCCGGAGCTGCCTGGGCCGATTTCAGCGGTGTCTGTCGCGCGTTGCCTCCAGAACTTTCACTGACTGCAGAGGAGGGCGCCTACTGCTCGTTGCTCACCACAGGTAAGTACAGCTGGCACCATAAGGGCAGGATATTGCAGGATGTCGTTGCGGCAGCCGGCAGAGCAGCTCTACTGTGCTGCCATCTTGCCGTGCACCAAACCACGCCCCCCAGTTTATGGTTTATGCAGCACAATGACACAATACTGCACACTGTTGTATGGACGTTGCAGAACATACACACAGGCATCGGGGCAGGATGGGTTGCAACATGTCTGCAGTGATAACACTGGTCCTGTGAGGGGGCGTGGCTTGCGCGCCGGCGATAGAGGACGTCTCTCCCGTGAGCTCCGTCTCGGACAACCCGCGGATGCCGTGAGAAATCATCAAAACCGCCTTTCGGACGGTTTTTCTTGCCGGATTTCAGTGTCGGAAGGTGGGGACTCCACAATGCAGCACTTTGCCGACCGAAAAGAGCGCATTTTCAAGGACAATTTGTATTGGTAATTATCTCTTCACTTCACAATACGAACGGCCGCCATTTTGTATGCCGCCGGTTCGTATGTTTTATCTGCGCTGTTCCTGCTCTATTACCCTCCGCTCTGGCGCTAGCTTGGCACTGTTACCACTTCTGACCCTACGACATTCATGAGTTGCTGTGGACTCTTTTTCACTTTTGACGCTGCTCCCGCTTTTCAATTTAAATGCGCAGTTTTTTCTATGTGGTGACACGACCGCCATTTTGTGCCTTTGGATGCCTAACCTTCTACTATTGCTATGCCCAAGGAATGTGATGAATACCTCAGCGTTACTTCAGGTGTCTTGTTCTTCTGACCTCTAATGACCATCAGTCTCCTCCACTGCCTTAATGCACTGTCTATGCTTCCTTGTGAATGTCTTGGCGCTCTATTTCATTTAATCTGACATTCCATAATGCCATGACGGTCCGTCATAATGTCGAGCCTTTGATTTAGTGGATGCCTCTTGTTTGTCCTCGTGTGGCTGCTACTTCATCCTCGCACTGACTAATAGTGTGTCTCAGTGTCCTCTTTTTTGCCACAAGGTGTGCCCCGATCACATTTGGGCGTCCACACTCTATTTCATATTCCACAGCATTATTGAGCATAGCTCCCTTTCGTCATCCTGCATCATGGCAAATGTCTCTACTTCGCCAAAGTTATCGCAAACAGGAACAAAACCTAAAAGACCAAAAAATGACCCACCCTCCCCCATTAATTCTTCGACTAATCCTGTTCTGGACTCCATCCTTGAGGAGGTGCGTGGTCTCCAACCTTTTATGACTGCTACCAACGCTAAGCTTCAGCAGATCGAGGAGCGCTGGGTGGTCATGGAAAATAAGGTTTTGAACTTAGAACAACGTGTCAGCGATGTCCAAGACCTCTCAACCCGGATTCCACTCTTGGAACAAGAAATCCACAAACTCAAATTACACACCGAAGATTTGGAAAATAGAAATAGACGCAACAACCTACGCGTTTATGGTGTTCCGGAAAATTTGGAGGGGTCCGACATGGTCTCTTTTATTCCGAAACTTCTTCAGGAACTTTTGGAACTCTCCCCATCGACTCATCCTCTCAACATCCAGAGAGCGCATCGTCTTGGCCGTCTCAATTCCAACGCAACCAAACCACGTGGAATCATCATGTTATTCTTGGAGTTCACAGAGCTCATGGCTGTTCTGAAAGCCGCCAGGGCCAAACGTCGTCTCCAGTGGTCTGGTCACAACATCTTCATTTCCCAAGACCTCTCTTCTGCTACCAATGCTAGACGTAAGGAATTCCTGAACCTTCGTCCCACGATGAGACAACTCAACATTCAGTATGGAATTCTTCATCCCTGTTTCTGCAAGATCACACATAATGGGCGTACCAAGTCGTATGATGATCCCCAGAAACTTCGAGACTATTTGATGAGTATCTCACCTTCCACCATGGAAACTGCCAGCTAATGCCTTTTCGTCTTTCAATGTTTTTCCTTTTCTAAAATTACTGCTCCAATCTCTATATAATTTCTCTTAACTTATCTCCCCTTTCTATTTCGTTCTTGACTCTCTTCTCACATCCTTGTGTTTATCCTTTCTCATATGTCCGTATCTGGTTTGCTCGTGGGTCATGTCCTCTCTCTGGTGTACCCGCGTCTCACATGTTTTGGTTACTGTTCTCTTCTCAGATCAAGCCTTTGTGCCTTGACCTGTTTTCTAATTCTCTCTCCTTCTTTATGTATCTTCCCTCTTTCTTTCTCTTCTCTCTCTTTCCTCGCTTCCTTCTTCTCAAGCTACCTCTGCTGTTTTCTTTACTTCTTCGTTTCTTCTTTTCTTGCTACTTGATTTTTCACTCCCTTCTTGAAATGAGCGCTCTCCTACTCCAATGTTTAACCGTTATTTTTTGTCTTCCCCTATGTAGTGATCTCCTTGCTGTGTGTTGCCTCCACTCTTCGCCCATTCCTCCCTCCTTCCGACATGTGTAATTTTGTCTCTTGGAATGTTCGTGGTCTTGGTCATCCTGTCAAGCGTCAGAAGGTATTGTCTCACTTAACCAAATTTCATTCACAGGTTGTCTTTCTTCAGGAAACTCATTGCTCAGACATTGATTCCCTTAAATTAAAGAGACAATGGGTGGGTCAGGTTGTGTTTTCTCCTGCGGTCAACAAAAAAGGAGGGGTTGCTATATTATTTCACAAGGCTTTAAATGCACAAATTATCTCCTCTCAAAATGATGATGAAGGTCGCTGGGCAATGGCAAAGGTTGTTATTCACAACAAGACGATGGTCTTATTGAATATTTATGGCCCTGTTCGTCCAGACCCCAAATTTTGGAAAGACATTAAATTGCTTATTGCATCCATTGACTGTCCTAACTTCATCGTTGCTGGTGATTTTAACCAATGGTTGGACCCTTTTTCAGATCGCTTGTCTTCGAGTAAATTTCAACCTGATAAAACCCATAAGGCTTTTCAATCTGCCATTGCCTCTCGTCCTCTGTATGACTCGTGGAAAGTGTGTAATCCTGATTTACTAGAATATACTTTTTTTTCTAATGTCCACCATACACGTTCAAGGATTGATTATATTATGATTAGTAAGTCTCTCCTTCCCTCCCTTCAAAAATCTGTTATTGGCTCTATTTTTATTTCTGACCATGCACCGGTTTACACTACCCTGGATCTATCCATTAGTCCCTCCAATTTTAGTCGTTGGAAATTTAACTCTTTTCTTTTATCTGATGCCACTTTTATGAAAAAATGTATTGAGTTTTTTAATGAATATTTTTCCTTAAATGACCCTGTTGATACTTCCATTCCTAACACTTGGGATGCTTTTAAGGCTTCTTTTCGTGCTTTTACGATTTCCTATGTTTCTGCCAAAAAGAAGCTTAACAAGCAAAAATATGAAGATCAACTTAAACATATTAAAACCCTTGAACATACATATTTCTCCTCCAAATCCCCATCTGCCCTTCAGGACCTGATTCATGCCAAAACAGCTCTCAATAAAATTATAACTAATGAAGCTTGTCATACCCTCCTTAAAATAAAATCTAAATATCATGGGGGTCAGAACAAAGCAGGTAAAATGTTGGCCAACTACTTGAAAATCAAATCTGAACGCAAAGCTGTCGGTCCAATTTTTAATGACTCACTCAACAAGCTGGTCACCTCCGATGAAGACATTGCTGAAGTTTTTCACAACTACTATCAAGCCTTATATACAGATGATACTCACCCTTCTGATGCTAACTTAACAACTTTTTTTGAAGGCCTTCCCTCCCCCCCAGCCCTTCCTGTTGAATTTTCACATCTAGAACGTGAAATTACTCTCCAAGAGATTACCTCAGCTATTCATTCCCTTAAGAAATCAAAAGCCCCTGGTCCTGATGGCCTACCGATTGAATTTTACTCCTCCTTTCATTCGTTTTTTGCTCCCAAACTCCTTCAATTATTTAATTCTTTTATTTTTGAAGCTAAGACCTCTGGGTCATTCTTGGATGCCCTCATTGTCATCATCCCGAAACCCGATAAGGATCATTCCCAATGTAAAAATTTCCGCCCCATATCCTTAATTAATTATGATTGTAAAATTTTTGCTAAAATTCTTGCCTCTCGCCTTGATTCTATTATCCCTCGCTTAATCAACACAGACCAGGTGGGGTTTGTTAAGGGCAGACTTGCTGCAGATAATGCCCGTCTTTTTTCCAATGTCCTCTCTCACAGTAAAAATGTCAAAACCCCATTAGCAGCCCTTTCCCTTGATGCTGAAAAAGCTTTTGATCGTATTAATTGGCAGTACATGTTTCGAACCCTTACTTGGTTTGGTTTTGGTCCAAATTTTATAGCGTTAGTCAAACTCCTTTATTCCTCCCCTCGTGCCAGTATTTTTGTTAACAATCAATTTTCCAGATTTTTTTCTTTAACAAGAGGCACAAGACAAGGCTGTCCCCTTTCTCCTTTATTATTTATCTTATGCCTTGAACCCTTTTTACAACGTATTCGTTCTAACCCTCATATCACTGGTTTAAAATTTTCCTCTGTCGAAACTAAACTCTCAGCGTACGCTGATGATGTCCTCATTTACATGTCCAATCCTGAATCTTCCCTCCCACCCTTTTTAGATGAAGTTCAGTTATACTCCTCAATATCAGGTTATAAGCTCAATTTATCCAAAACAGAAGTGCTTCCCCTTAACTCTTTGTGTTTTCAATATATGTTTAATAATACGGATTTTGCATGGTATCCATCTAAAATTAAGTACCTCGGAATATGGTTTTCTTCCTCTCTAAAGGATACCCTTAAAATAACATTTGATTCGTTACTTAAGAAAATTCAATCACTTCTGCAGATTTGGTCTCCCCTATTTCTTTCTTGGTGGGGTAGATTAGATACCATCAAAATGATGATTACCCCTCATGTTTTATATACAGTCTCTATGCTCCCCTTCAAAATCCCTAAATCCTATTTTTCCCGTATCAATTCAATATGCACAAAATTTTTGTGGAACAATAAACATCCCCGCATTGGATTACATAAGCTGGTTCGTCCTAAAAATGAAGGTGGTGTTCGTTTCCCTGATTTTGGCTCTTATCATTCTGCCTTTCTTATCAAACAATCCTTCTCCTTGGCATATGATTTCCTTGATACTCCTGTTCCTAAGTGGGTGCTCCTGGAACGCTCTTTTTTAAAAGATTTCTCATTTCAACATGTTCCTTTCATGTCAAACTGTACCTTTATATCCAAGTATCCTATTTTGAAATATTGCCAATCTACCTTGCAAAATGTTTTTTCCTCTTCCCTTTCCCCTCTACAATGTTTTTTATCATCTGTAGTTTGGTACAACAAATTTCTTAGATATAAAGGTAAATCGTTCTACTTTAAACACTGGAAAGAAAAGGATATAATGTTTGTACATCAATTTTTTCTTGATTCTACTCTTCTTTCTTTTGTAGATCTACAAAATAAGTTTAACTTACCCTCCTCTTTTCTTGCTGAATATTCTATTATAATCTCTGCTATTCAATCTAATTTATCCTCGCTATCCTCTTCCTCTGATTCTTTTTCCTCTTTCACTCCTGTCACTCCACTTTACCCTCTCTTCTCTACCCAACAACCTAAAGCTGCTCTTGTATATTCACTCTTATTATCTAATTGTTCTGTTCGATCTAAGTCTACAGTGGAGACTGCTTGGGAAACTGATCTGGCTGTCTCTTTTGATACTGCATTGTGGGATCGTTTATGGTCTCGACTCTTCAAAGTTTCTGTTGCTGCA
This sequence comes from Lissotriton vulgaris, assembly GCF_964263255.1. Classification (NCBI taxonomy): domain Eukaryota; kingdom Metazoa; phylum Chordata; class Amphibia; order Caudata; family Salamandridae; genus Lissotriton; species Lissotriton vulgaris. Next base: position 282,760 of record NW_028254837.1, on the reverse strand, counting down.
CGCATTACCCAATCCTTACTTTTTATTTACCACAGAGTTGTTATTACCCTGGTTACTATACATAAATTTTCTCCAACCTCCTCTCCTTTATGTTGGTCCTGTTCTAAAGTTCCTGGTACTCTACAACACCAACTTTACTATTGTTCCCCAGTTTTATCTTTCTGGACTGCTGTTTGGAATATATGTATGAAAATGTTATCTTTTCCTTCACAATTGTCTTTTATACACATATTTTTAGGTTCTTTATCTGATGATATTGATATTACTACACCCTCTTCTGCTAAGTTGTTAGACCTTTTTATTGCACTTGCATTTAAAGTTATTTTATCGTGTTGGAAAGATAATTCGAAACTCTCGGTCCACACATGGTGGAATTATATATGTGACGAACATAGAATTTCTATTGCCTCTTCTACCTCTATTCCTTTGAAAATTAAATCTGACTTATTATGGCTTCCCTTTACTTCATACCTCTCTTCCAATCCTTCTCCCTTACCGCGTGCTCCATGTCCCTCATGATCCCTTAATTTTACTTCCTTCTTCTCCTCTCTCTCCCCTCTCCTCTTTCCCTGTCTTCTGCTTTCTTCCTTTTCTTTTTTCCTTTCCAATCCTTTCCTTTCTTCTTTCTCCTTTCTATCTTTTCATACCTTTCTTTTCTCTATATAAATTCCTGTAGATTGATGTCTTTTAATTATTATTACACTCATATGTACTTTTTCCTAATTTTTCATGACATGTTTCTTGTATCACTTTTTAATGCTTAATAAAAATTTCTTAAACAAAAAAAAAAAAAAAAAACCACTGGTCCTGTGAAGGAACCGCTTTTGGGAGCTGTAGAGTACCTTGATGCAGCACCATCCCCAGTTAGTAATACAAGTGGGTTCACCCTGTATGATTAGAGAGTCGTTAACGTTGTAAGTTGGGATGCTGTTGAAGTGTGGGATAACCCTAGTACTATGAGGGATCCAGCTGCGGACTTTACTATGGGAGATCCAGCCAGATAAAACACTAAAACAAGTATTGTGATTGATTTCCAAAAAAATAAAGTTGAAATATTATGGATGACTTCAATTTATCCAGTGAGATCACCTATCACCAATACAGGGTTTGGGGGAACTTTATGTTTGTGCTTTCTGATCAAGTTGGTAATTAAGGAATGTGTGATGAACATTGTGTACTGGATTCTGCTTTCTGTCTGACCATTATCCTTGACCCATAAATGAAACCCTAAGTGCTTCATAGACTACAACAGTGAAAGGAACATTTCTCAGAAGATGTCAATCTCTGGACCTGCTGACCCCTGCCTGCATTGACATTGTCTGGCTGTTGTATGGTGAGTGAAGCTATGACTCTAACCCAGGGATGGGCAGTACCCCATTGACCCAGATACTATTGTCCTGCCACAATGAGATCATACATGTATCAAGTTATCTTTCACTTTCTATCATGGTTCAGAACCTCTGTCTTGCAAACAATAATCCTCGTGAGACTTCTACATTTAGAAGTGATCATCCTTGTAGCGACTCGAACGCCACCTGCGTCCTTAAGAGCCCTTGAGGACATCAAGAGGATGAGGGAATGATGACCAGTCATTTAATAATAAACATTTAATGTCTTGTTATTCTTCTCCTGTAATTTGTTACCGCTAAGAGACTGAACAGCCAAACATGTCCCTCTTAGATCAGCACATAAAAGTCCTTGGGGTTTCATGTGCATTTAGAGTGTGTGGATTGGGGAAGTGAGAGGGGGTGTAAGAGAGCTCTGAACCATTTTATAAACAGGCTCCAGAGTCACAGTCCGCAAATGCTAATATTAATTTCAGACCAAGCCAAAAGACACAGCCAAGAAGGAACAAATCAGAGTGAAAGATTATTTTCAAGTTTTGAGACTTTTAATATAACTTTGTAACTGTGTGTTGCTCCTTCTCGCCCTCAGGTAGTTGCTTGATAACTGGCTGAATTATAAGGTGATTTTAAGTCAGACTACTTTTTATTTTTTAGAAGACCTGTGTCACACCAATGTTCGGTTGGATCCTGTTGGTGCTCAGTGAGTTATATTTATTTTTCCTGACTCTAGAGTGGGTGATCACGTTTATTGATGCAGGTGAAGCGAGGGTAAAACTAAACCACAGCTGTGTCTTAGAAACAACCATGGAAAGGACATTAAGAAGAGATGGGACCCTGATCCTGGGTGCAGTCATGCAGTTTGGATATGAGGGTCAAGGTCCAATTCCTGACTTTGAAGATAAACCTGTCTTAATTGACTCATATATGTAAGTACTGTATCTCAGACTGATGTGGGCTTGTTGGTCATATGGGTCTCTGTGACCAGAGCATCGCTCTGAAAGAGGCTTTGTGTTTGAATACTAGACAAATTATGGTAACATTTAAATAACATTAAGTAAATTCTTTTAAGGGATTAGTGAAGTGGGAGAATACATTAATAGTTGTCATGAATAATCCATAAAGTGATTACATCTGTTTTAAAAAGGAAAAAGAACTAAAAGATGTTGATATGCACTTCCAGATAGACACAGACACCCTCCTTCCTGTGATCATAGATAAGCATAAGACAGTGTTGCTTTTTCAATGTTATGTTTTTCTCTAAGATGCATTTGCTCTTCCTCGGAAAATAATTTATGATACACTTGAAAATGCCCCCTTGGTACTTCTCTTCTTAACTGATCTTTTTTACTTCCCTCTGTTATGCTCTCACCTACTCTATCACTCACTCTCCTCTCTACCCTTGTTAGCTCATGCTATCTTCTCCCTCACCTTATCACTCATTCTCTGCCCTATACACTTTAGTTCATGCTGTCCTCTCACCATCTCTGTCACTCACTCGCCTCACTACACCTTTTAGCACATGTTACCCTCTGCTCCCTCTATCACCCACTCTCCTCTCTACACCTTTTAGCTCATGTTAGCTTCACGCTCACATTATCACTATCCTCTCTACACCTTATAGCTTGTGTTATCTTCTCGCTCACCTTATCACTCACTCTAGTCCCTACACATTTTAGTTCATGTTATCCTCCCACCATCTCTGCCACATACTCCCGAGGTTGACTAATCTTAGACGTTTTTTTCTGAGACCTTTTTTCTGATGAGTGGTGTGAGATCTGCTCGTCAGGCATTAATTATGTCATTGTCTGGTGAATCGGTTCCACTACTATGTCAATTGGTAAAACAATTTATGGCAGTAGATAAATGTTTAATATAGGGTGGATCCCCTTTAATTTTATGACCTTGGTGCCATAGATTTTAATGATTTATAATCTTGATTAAATTAATACATTTTTGTTATGATGGTATTAATTTGAAATGTAATATCAGTGGGGTTTCCATCGCAGCAAACAGATGCACTTTTTGCAAATTAGACTATCTGAAAGTATGGGAAATTAATGTTAATTGGTTGATAATATTTCCTTATGATATTTATGGAAATGTATGTAAAGTACACCGTCACTTTAAGCTGTATTATGTAATTCAAGCCGTACGGTGGCTAGATTTGGGCCTATCAACAAGGTTTTAAACTGTATATATGGGATTATTTTTTTTTAATTATGTGAAGAGAAGTACTCTTGTTTTAAAATGTAACTGTGTTTTTTTGGTTGGTTAATTATGATTGGGGCACCCGGTTTTCCGTTTTTACGGATTTTTACATATAAATAGAGACGGAAAACAAGTTTTCCTTTATCTGTATTTACATGTAAAAAACGGGAAAATACTAGTACATTTTGTTGTGCTGCAATCTGGTGTCTCCCCCTCCTTAGAGAGTTAAGAGGTGTTAGCCCGGCCTGAGACACCTTCCCGGGCAGACACGGAGCTGCCAGCTGCACCTGAGCACTTCACAGGTCTTTGAAAGACCATTTAATTGTTAATTGTTAATGAGGCTTCACCCCTTTTAGAGCCCCTGCCAGAGTCAGATGAGGAGCCTCTATTCACACCATTGTTGTGTGAGTTGTGGCTCTTGTACCATGTGCTGAAATGACGCACTGATGCATTAACATTTTAAGATAGTTCTAAAACTGTTTAAAACATGATCCATGTTTTAAACGCTTTCATAATATCTTAAAATGTTTGTTGCATTCCAACAGGCAGGCTGCATGAAGCGAAATTAAATGTTTCATTAAACAACACAGAGTGCATGTGCATTAAATAATTACAAATGATTTTACCAGTGCGTCATTTCAGCACAATGCGCGCTGTCACCAAGCAATCGGATGTCCTTGGCTGGTGGATTTTAAAAGTGGTGGGGCAGTAAATTTTAGATACGAAATGGCAATACACACACAGAAGGCGCAGGGCTCAGTCTTCAACACAAGCTCAGTGCTGATGTGTGAAGCGGTTTCTGTGCCTAATTTATTTTTAAAAAAAAGGTGCCCGGACCAAAACTTTTGTCCAGCAGCCACAGCCGCATATGTAGAATGTCAGGTGTGCAGAATACGAAAGCTGTGTAGTTCTGATTCAATTTCTTGCCTCTTTCCTACCCCCAAAAGACACTCCCTGACCCTTTATTTCATTCTGTCACGCTCTTTTTCAGCCATGCTTTCTCTTATTGCTGGTATTTTTCCATCTTGCTCTTCCCCTTCTTTCCCCTGTTTGTGTTTTTCTATGCTTGCTGTGGGTCAAAATCTGATGTGGAAATATAAGTGTAAGTTCCCTAGAAATGAGCGCTGATGGGCACCATCTGTAACCACAAGCTCAAAATAAACACTGATCAGCTTCTTCTGTCCTATCCATGGTATTCAACATGGTAAGAATACAATTTGGGTTTTCGCCCAATTTTCCTATCCCTTTGATCAATCTGCGTGAAACATTCCAGATTGACTATAAGTGAATCAGACTATCCAGGGGTAATGCATCTGATGAAGAAATGAATCTGCAACCTACTGTTTTGCAGTTTAGCAGGGCTGTCTCCGGCTTTCATCCTGCAAATGTTGATTAAATAGGTACCAACCACTGAAGCTGCAATAATCATAGCAAGTGTTTCATGAAAAGAAATTGTTCTTCTTAATATGTAAAATATATCACATAAAAACAAAACTGGCATGAGAGATCCCCCCAGCGTGAAGGGCCAGCTGTGTATGTAAACACAAAATAAGGCTTTAAGGTCATGAAGCTGGGTTTTTAAGCAGAGGGTCTCCAAATAGTGGTGCAATGAAGGCGGACGTGGGAAGTGTGCACTCCCATTGTAGAGTACCACTGACAGAACAATGAGTACAGAATATATATATATATATATATAAAATGCGTACAGAAGCGCGATTGTCATGTATGATATAAACTTACAGGAAACGTTTTTAACTGAGTCCCTCCTGCAGGCAACAATGGGAAATCGTGTACGGCTTCGTTTGAAAGCGGTTTTAAATCTCGGTGGCTGCTGTGCCCGTTGCAGTTTCTCCTCTGAAAGAATTCCTTTTCATTGTTTTCACTTTTCATTTCCTACGTTTTTTCTGCTCGTCTGAGTGGCTATTTTGGTCTTTTTATTGCAGCGCCAGGAATGTGATGATCACAGCCGTATCAGGAATCAGGTTAGAGCTAAGCTTTAACCCTCCTTTCACCCCTGTTCCATCCTGACTCCTGATAGGGCCTGGGGCGATGTTGTCTCACCGCCCGTGCATGCATCCATTCTTAGACAAGCTGCGCTGCAAAGAGCATGCGCAGCAAGTCTATGGGTTGCGAATGTGTGAAGAAGGTCGAAATGAAAAGCGCTCTTCACACATGTGCAATACATGGAGATGATGCACCCCCTGCCCTGCAAAACGAACTGACTGTAAGAAGAGGAAGGAACGAGGCCAGACTGCAGTACCACTTTGCCTGCACAACCTGCTGAGTGGCAGGTGCTGGCTGTGCTGATGTCCATAGGGGACAAAGCTTAGCTAACACAGCACCTGACATCTATACGTATTGATCTCTGTGGATTATTAATCTGATACAACATGAAAACTGTCAATCTCTGTTACATCCGGATTTTGCAGTGAGCTGCAGCCACAGTGCAACATCAAAGCATTAATACTGTTAAGACACAAATAAACAATTCCCATACTAAAGGCCAATGGTGCTGCTGTGTCTATGCTTGATCATTACTGCGTCTGGTAATTCATTTTGGACTAAGTTTAATGGCGTCCACGTCCTGAAGTTGCCCTGAGTACACTGGATCCGTTCAACTATGGTATGTTTGTACGTGCGCTCGAACGGAAATGCTTCTAAAGCGTGTCACGCGCGACCTGCAGTGTGTACGTCAACCCGCAGTGCCAGACGTGTATTTAACAAAAACCGAATCATTACACTTTACACAGCTCTGCACGTTTGTATCATGGAATTCAAGCCAATAGGCTTAAATCTTTTAAATGGGAACAAAGAGTGGGGGTTAACTTCTACCCAACAGCAATCTTCCTTTCGCCCCAAGCCGGAGTCTAATGACCCAACATGAGCTGTGTCCTGCCTGCCTCCAGGCCTTCGACAGAGATCACAGATTGGGACTTATTTACAAGCTCCTTGCGCCGCTCGCACATCACTCTTTGTTCATTTTCCAGGTTGGCATTAATCATTTCAGACATAGGGCACAATGCTGTTATGTACTAGCCTGTCCCTTGACAGCACGCTGGGGAATGGTGAATCTTCTTACGTCACAGGGCATGGCAAATCTTTAGCAACATACTTGAAACAGCCAAGACGCACCACATTTTCGGTTCAAGTAGTGTTACAAGAAGCTTGCCAGTCTCCCTGGAACATGCTATGGGCAGACAAAGGAATAATAAATAAGCATTTTCAATGCAATACGTCTTGCATTTACCCGATTTTAAGCTATCGGCATTGTAAATGAAAATTCATTTTATTTATGTTTTTTTAACAGATAAATAAAAGGCATTGTCATTTACAATGCCAATAGCTTAAACTAGCGTACATGCGAGACCTATTGCATTGCAAATGCTTGTTCTCTTTTGCACACACAAAACATCAATTCTCAGTGTAATGGCCAGGGACAGCTATAGCGCTGGTGGGGCACAATTGGGTTGCAGCTGAAGGCAGTGTGAGTTTCTCTCAGTGGGGCAGTATGGTGTTCAGTGGGGGAAAGGATGTGGCATTCTGCCGATGACAGAAACTGCAAGGCTCTGAGACAAATGGCTTGTGATAGCACATTTAAGCATATTTGGGACATTTTGCAAATGGCAAAGTTTTCAAATGAATGTATAGTGTTGACCAATAACAACTGAGCGCATGTGTGCATTGTCAATTTAAATAAATGTGGAAAAATACTAGCTGTAGCGTCGTCTTTTGCTTGTGGCAAAAATAAAGGTGGATAAATACAAAAAAAATGCCCGAAAAATAAATATGGATAAATACAGACGGAAATGACAAAAAAATAAATACCAAAAAACCGGGAGCCCTAATTATGATGCTGTGATTGCAATGATTTTAAGTAATCAAGCAATAAAGATGATACACATAAACACTCACTCTTGTCCCTACACATTTTAGTTCATGTTATCCTCCCACCATCTCTGCCACACACTCTCTTCTTGCTCACTTTATCACTCACATCTTCCTACCATTTTTAATTCATGTTTTCCTTTAACCCCTCTATCATTTACTTTCCTCACTACACATTTTAATTCATGCTATCCTCTCACCCCATACGCTTTTAGCTTATGCTATCTTCTCACCCCCCTCTGTCACTCACTCTCATTTATACTTTTTATCTCATGATATCCTCTCACCCCTCTATCACTCACTCTCCTCACTGCACCCTTCAGCTTGTGTTATCTTCCTGCTCACATTATCACTCACTCTCCTTTACACCTTATAGCTTGTTTTATCTTCTCACTCACTTTATCACTCACTCTTCTCTCTACACCTTTTAATTCATGTTATCCTGTCGTCATCTCTATCACTCACTCTCCTCACTGCACCCTTCAGCTTGTGTTATCTTCCTGCTCACATTATCGCTCACTCTCCTCTACACCTTATAGCTTATGTTATCCTCTCACTCCCTCTATTACTCACTGTCCTCCACCATCCTTTAGCTCTTGTTTGCCGCCCATAAAGTCATCACTCACTCTCCCCTCTACACTCTTAGATTATGTTGCCCTCTGCACCCTCTATCAGTCACTCTCCATTCCAGATCTTTCAGCCCATTTGATCATTTCCTCCCTTCATCACTCACTCTACTCTCTACACCTTTTAGTTTGTGTTATCCCCTGCTCCCTCTGTCACTTACTCTCCTCCACCATCTTTTAGCTGATGTTTGCCTCCTCTTCTTGTATCGCTCACTTTCCCCTCTACACTCATAGCTTATGTTACCTCCGCTCCCTCTATCACTCACTATCCACACCTTTTAGCACATGTTATTCTCTCCATCTCTCTATCTCATTCTTAAAGCCTGTAACAACAGCACCACAATGATGTAGTAAGTAGAACGGGTCATTTTACAAGTAGTAGCCCCTACAACAGGAATGCAGCTATCCATCAGCAGGCTTAAGCATAACTGTCTTCACAGGAATGTTTGCAAATGAACCAGAACGTAGAACGCAAGCTAATCCTACATTACAAGTTCTGCTACAAAGCACAACACATATTCCCCCTTATAATTGATTAATGTGAAGACTACATTTATGCACACATAAAGATGTTTAAACACTAATTCAGATACATAATTGGACATAATCTTTCAAGTATGCAGGTGGTCTGTGGCTACTAACATTTCTCAAATTATATTTACTATCATTCGACACTGTAATTTCAACCACAGCATCTCCTGCACCCAATCATGGAGCATTACTGGGTCGCCAAACAGATCTGATCATATCCCCATCAAACATTAAAATGAAAGCCCTATTGCTCTTCTCCTCACCACCAAGACTTTGACCACCACTCTGGTATAAGGCTACACTCTGTTCATGCTTTTGTCATTGCCAAAGATAACTGAGAAACGGTGGACATGTTTGACCTTAAATGGCCCCCTGAACTTTGACAATCCACCTCCTTTCTGGGGACACTGAATTTTCACCCAACCACCCGCTAGGATGCAAGGACTTATTTTCTCCTCTTGAGCACTCTTTCCCCTCTGCGTGTCAAGAACCATTTTTCCTTTCAAGCAGGCAGTAATTAACTTAGATACTGCCAACCTCCCCCTCACAACTCAAATGGAGTCTTCTGTGTGACATCATGAACACTGGTGCTGTGGGTTGCCACCATGTCCATCACCATACTTCTAACTTCACGCCTTCCAGCTAAGGGGATCAGAATCTTACTCTTAAATTTTCTGTTCATGCTCTCCACAACACCATTGCTTTGCAGGTTGTAAAACAAGGTGAGATTATGCACAATACCAAATGACTTTTAGAATTTGTACATCTCCCGAAAAAAACAATTGAGTGCCTTTTTCAGTTATAATTAGACAAGGAACACTTTTTTCCGAGAAAATCTACTTCAATAGGGCAATCGTACATTTGACAATCAACCACTTAGAGTAGACATTCACTACAACCATAGCATATTTCCCCTCACTCCTCTGCCCTCATTGTCCTCGTTGGACCAATAAAGTCTAAAATCAATGTATGCCATGCTCTACCAGAATCAGATGTGATCCATGCCCAATTTGGGCCCAACCTTCAATCATCTTTCACCTACTTTACATATCATACAATTTCAACCCATTTATCTACCTGTTCATCCATCCCAGGCCACCACCAATTTTCTCTCAACCTTTTCCTGGTCTTAGTCAGCCTAAGGTGCCCCTCGTGAGCATTACCTATTACATTTTTCTAACGTCCACCTGGGGATATGAACCTCTATCCTCTCATCAATAGTTAGCCACCACAGAAAGATAATTCCTTGAGAACTTTCAAAGAAGGTCTGACAGCCGTGGATACTGTACTCTCCCATCTATCACATAACACCAACAAATGTTTCACTTCCTGCTTTGCGAAACGCGTGGGTGGCAAACCCACGGAAGCAATGCTAGCACTTTACAGAGCGAAATCTATTGCAGTAGCAAGGTACGGGGCTTCCATTTGGGGATATACCAACAATGTAGAAGCGATCCAGGTTGAAGAAAACAGATTCTTACGTATGCTTCTAGGTTTGCCACAATCCACAGCTACCTTCTCCGTTCATACGGAATTAGGCCAGGGGTATATAAGTGACATTATCAAACAGTCCCCAATCTTGATGTGGTTAAAAATGTGGCTGAACCCTAATTTAACTTTGAACCACACAATCATGAGGGACTGTTTACGCTTGGACAATATGAGAAATATCCCGTGGCTTGCATACATTAAAAATACCCTAAACTCCCTGGGCCGCCCTGATCTACTCTGTAACCCGGATTGTATTGTTAAAGATGATCTGGTATGGTTCAAAGTGAATTTTACTAAAATGAGAGAAACAGAGCGGGAAAGTTGTGAGCTTGTAAAACCCACTGTGAGGGAGCACTATGTTTCTAAGTCCACAATGGCCATCGAACCTTATTTAACGGTAGTGTCAATACCGCTACACCGCTGGTTACTAACCAAATTAAGACTTAATCAGATTCACTTCCTGTTAAATGACTCAAAGGTGTGGGCTAAGCCCGAGGACTTACCTGTCTGCAAATGCGATAGTCACTCTCTGCAGGACACTATACATTTTATGTTTTTTTGCAGCATTTACGCCTTGCCTAGGAAAAAATATATTGTCCCGTTGCTCAAAAACAAGGGGTTTGTCCAAGCCAAACCAGCTCTATTTTATTTAAAAAAGCTAGATTCACCATTAACAATGTTTAGTGTCGCAAACTTCTTGGTAGCTGCTTTTCGCCTTAAAACACGTGCCAGAAACAGACAAAATGACATCATTGGCGACAATTTATGGAATCCTTGAGAAACTGTTGCACTTTTTAAAACTTGTAAATATTTTAATTGTTCAATTTTAAAAGTGACATCAATTTAACGTAACTGTACCCCATGATTATGTATTTTGTGTCTGTGTACTTTTTATGATTCGTCATGAATCGAAATAAAGTTGTTTTGAACTGAACTTCCTTGAGTATTTGAGCTAACACCATTTCCTTGATCCATTCACCCTTTGTGACTGTGCGCTTCCCTTCTAATTCCAATGCATCCTAAAATGAAGCCACAGCACCTTCCTTTTCTTTGGCCTACACTGCTGGCCCATTCACCTCCTACCAATTCAATGACGTTTGGGACAAACAGTTTGCTTGACAGTTTTTCCACCCCTGAATGTGTTCAATAATGTAACAGTACTCTTGGAGCCTAACTGCAAATCTTGCCAATCTGGGCGACCCATTCCCAGGTCCACCTGCTAGCAAAACCTTGATCATGGGTTCACGATCCATATGCAGAAGGAATTTGGTGCCCCACAGATATGTCCTGAAGCATTCAATCCCCAGAGCAGCTGCTAATGCTTTGTGTTCAATCACTGAGTAATTCCTTTCTGAGGAGGTCAAAGTGAGGGAGGCGAAAGCCACTGTTTTCTCTCCCTTGCTGTGGATTTGTGACGAAACTGCCTCAATTGCTATAAAAATGGCATCTACTGTAAGTACAGACTTCAATTTTGTGACAAAAGGCACTGAAATACCTACATTGTAAAAATGTAATTCTTGATCGCTTCAAAGCATTCCTGTTGTTCCTGCCCCCAATTAAATACAGCACCTTTATTTACAACAATCTCACAAACTGCCTTGTCAGAAAATGTATCCACAAACTTGGCATACTACTCAATGAGACCCAGAAAATACCTCAACATATCTTTGTATTTGGGGGAAGGAGCCAATTTTATGGCACTCAATAAATTCTCTTTCAGTTTGACTGCACCCACAGTAATGCTCTAACCCAAGTAATCAACCTGTTTACTAAGAACTTGCAGTTTTCGTCGTGTAGAGTCAAACCAGCATCCTATACTCTGTCCAGTTCCTGCCTCAGAACCATGTAATGCTGCTTTACTGTTTACTGGTTAGGGGATACATATCAACTACTACAGACATACTGATTAAGTGTTCTCAACTCCATACAAAACCTGTAATACCCATCTGACTTCTCTGTAATAACTACCGGAGACACCCAACTTGACCCTTTCACAGGTGCAATAACCCCATTCATCAACATTTCATCAAGCAAATCCATCTCCGCATCACTGGCGACCAACTGAATCATTCTCACCCTGTGTTGCACAGGTACAGCATCAGGTCTTAACACAATAACATCCTTTTATATACATAGCCTTTGAGAAGACCTAATTCCTCATTAAATACTTCTAGTGCTTACTCCAAAATATCAGCCAATGTTAGCTCTTCTACAACCATCACTTGACATGTCCTTTTAGGATTTATAACTGTTAAGGTCGTACTGATGTACCCAACCCAAAATGGGTGGTCCATCCTTCGCAACACACACTTTTCCTGTTGTTTCTCTACCACCAAATTGTATATAACCTACCAAGGGCCATATTATTAAGAACGGCAATAACATTATCGCCGCTTTAGTGACAGGAAATTGCCGCTAAAGCAGTGATAAGGGGCTTGATAATATGCCCTTGTGAATTCCAATAGAAGCCCAGGTTTGATGTCCTTCACCCCTTGTTAGACAGAAATGTTAGTTTTCTGTCTAACAGTGTCATTACCATGTGAGTAGCTATAGATAGCGGATGCTTTGGGCATGGTGCTTAACAAAGTGTGCCTAGGCATTCAGAAGGGTCAGGAATAATAGCAGTATCAGGTACAGTAGTAAATTGGGTGCATGTATCTATCACAGTTTTCTTAAGGAGGCTATATTTAGAATTAAAGGAGGCAGGCAGATTGAATGATTGGCTAAGTAAGGAAAAGGGCAAACGTTCTGATCGTGAAAATAGTTGATGAATCCAGAATAATCCCCTTTGCGTCCAGGTCTTCCAATAGAAGGGCTTATTTCGAATAAGCAGAATTTTGTTGTACCAGATTGTTGAGTTGAGAAAGGAGTCTAGAGTACTGTGTGCAAAAGGAGAAGTTGATTCCCAGAGTCTGGTGGTGAATTTGACTATGGGAGTGGAGAGGGACTGTGGTTTGCGTGAGAAGGAGAGATATTCTTGAAAGGAGAAGGGGAATTGAGGTCCATAGATGGCAGTCTTCTGTGGAATCAAGCAACCAGAAAGAAGCCTGACGTAAAAGGAATGCTTCTTGATATGCCTGAAAATTAGGAAAATTAACTCCTCCTTCTGTTTTAGGACGGGATAATTTTGAAATAGAAATTCGGGCTTTCTTGTTGCTCCACAAGAAGGAAGAAAGGATGGAACTAACTTTCTTAAATAATTTTGCTGAGATAGGGACTGGGATGTTAGAAATAGTATATAAAACTATGGGGGAAGCATCATATTTATAGTGTCTAACCTACCCCACCAGGATATTTAGACGGGATGCCATTTGGTGGTTTACTCCGAGATCTTTTGAATACATGTATTCATGCATAATGTTACGGTGTCCGTAATTGAAGAGGTAAAGTGTAATCCTAAATACTTAATATGTTTAGGACTCCAAATGACATTAGAAGGGGTATAGTCTGAACTAAAAGTGTATTTTGTTAAGGGCGAAGTCTCACATGTACCATTATGTAATGTGTAGCCAGAAATAAGGGAGAATGACTGTACTAAAAAAGCAGGGATTGAGTCATTTGGTCATGACATAAAAAGCAAAATATCATCAGCGTAAGCTGCTCGTTTAATACGAGAGGTCGATGTTTGGAAACCATGTATATCTGGATTTTGCCGTATTTTAGAGGAAAATGGCTCTAGAGCCAAATTGAAAAGGAAAGGGGATAAGGGGCAAACTCGATGTGGGAAGATTTAGATAAAATATTTTTAAAAAGTTGTATTGTCTGTTATTAATCGCCCCTTGACAAAGCCAGATTGCTCTTTACCTAATAAGTTTGGTAGATAAGAATCTAAGCATAGGGCTAGCGCTTTAGAAACATTTTTGTGGTCAATGTTAACAAGGGAGATAGATCTGTAATTTTTACAATATGTAGAATTTTTACCCTCTTTAGGTATGATGCAATATGCACCTCTGAAAAATATCCAGTGGAGCTATTTATGGAACAAAAATAGTTTAACAGGGAGTACAGTTTCGGTAATAAAAGTCTGGAAAAGTGAAGATAGAATTTGACAGTAAAACCATCCAGACCCGGTGCTTTATCTTTTTTAAGGTGTTGGAGAGCAGTTAAGAGTTCCTGCTGTGTGATATCGAATTCCAAGGAAGACAAGAGGAGTGTGTTGGGTTTTTGGATATTAGAGAAAAATTGTGACAGTGAATGATCAGTAAATTGTGTTTCAGATGCATATAATGACTTATAAAAGAGCGAAATTTCATTCAATATCTCAGCATCTTTAAATTTTAAAATAGAGTATTCATCATAGATGGATTAAATATTTAGTTTGTTGTGTGGGATTTTTAAGTAATTAGGCAGAATTTTTCCTCCTTTATTTTTGCCTCCATGGAATTTTGCACTGGATTTTAGCAAGTATAATGAGGCATTATGTGTTGACTTCTTATTAAATTGCATCTCAGCATTTATGAGAGCTGTTAAACAATCTTTTGAGTAAGAAGTATAATATGAATGCTCCAGTTTCTTTATATCTTGAAAGAAATTATTAATAAGTTTACATGCATTTTTACGTTTCTTGGCAACAAAACCAATAACAAAATCTCTTGCTTAGGTCTTAAAAGCATCCCAGATAGTTGAAAATTCCAGGGACTCATTTTGGTTTGTCACAAAATAATCATTGAAAAGGTGGTAAAGGAAGAGGTGAACACTGGATCTAAAAGAAGAGCATTATTAAAACGCCATCTTCTAGGAGCGTTTACCTTAGGTAGTATATCAAGGCCAATTGAGCTAGGGGCATGATCTGATAAAAGGATAGGACCAATTTCTGCATTTGTGAGGGCTTGTAGAATATTGTGAGAGACAAAAAGTAATGTATTCGTGACTGAGTGTGAAGGACAGTGGAATAAAAAGTGTATTCTCTGGTGGTTGGGTTACATAATCGCCAAGCATCAAGAAGTTTATGCTGAGTGATGGTATGAAAAAACGATTTGTGCGATTTATTAGGAACAAAGGATACTTTGGAATTTCTATCTATAAACGGGTCAAAAATGTGATTACAGTCACCAGCTAGCCTAAAATTATCTTCAATACAATGGGTAATTTACTTAGCCAATGTGGGCCAAAAAGAGGCGTCACCACCAGTGGGGGCATAGACGTTAAGGAAAGAAACTGGAGCACCCTTTAGTAACAATTTAACATTAAGCAATCGACCATCCGCATCGAATTCTTGTGATATAAATTTAACTGGAAGCGATTTACGGCAAAGAATCATAACTCCATTCCGTTTACCATCACCTTGAGAATAGAATACTTCCCCCACCCAACCTTTTTTTAGTTTTAAAGATTCAACATCTGTAAGATGTGTTTCTTGAAGAAATACTATATCAGCGTCTAATTTAGCTAGATGGGTTACAATTCTCTGCCTTTTGATAGGAGAATTTAAACACCTAACGTTCCAGGAGATCAATTTTAATGGCATAACATATTAAAAGAAGAAAAGAAAAAGAAACATTGAGCAAAAGTTCAATTCGTTGAAACAACAGTAGAGGATGTAAAGAGAAAGGAAGAAGAAATAGGTGATCATGTCAGTCATGAGACAAAGAAAGAGAAAAGGATCAATAAATCTAAGCCAAGGATATAAACCAGATGGAAAAATACGAAGGAGAATTGGTTTGATAGACAAGAAGTGAAGGAAGGAAGAATAGGAAAAGCCAGATATGTAATGACAAGTGTATATATGGAAATGAGTAGAAAGGAGAAAGTGGAAATAGTAGAGACACCAAGACAAAAGAAAACAAGTAAATGCAAGAAAGAACAAAAAGAAAACAACAAAAAATAACATACCAACATAAAAAGAACATAGATGTGGGAAGGGTGGAGCCACATGGAGCAGACGATAAAGTATATAGTCCGTAACGTGCCTTTTACCTCATATTCATATAATGCAGAGAAACTAATATAGAAAGAGAAGGGAGGAAAAAATAAAGAAGTACCTCCTTGTTGAGAAAATATGCAGTGAAAGAATGCATAAAAGCAGGTATACCTTATATAAGAAACCAGCTGCTCAGATGCAACTAACTGAAAAAACATTCTGCAAAATGGCGGTCGCAACCACACCCCCTTCTTCTTCAGTATATTTGGGGAGTACTTGTGAATTCCTTTGTAGGCCGAATGGGGTAAGATCTAATATAACCACTTGGTCGGTATACATCATAATGTAGATTTTGCATAGTGATATTTTTGGCGGAAATTGATGACTTGTGTAAAACATTCCGGTAGATCGCTGAGATATAAAGAGAACAGAAGGGGAGCTAAAAGGCAACCTTGCCTAAGACCATTTGGTGTAATTCTTGGATGTGTGTGTCCCTTCTCTTTCCTCATTTGTACCTGACACCATCTTTCTGAGTGGAGTGTAATGATGTAATTATATGAAGCAGATTGTCTGGGATTCCAAATTTTCTAAGTTTACTCCAGAGTGTGGGTCTATCCACTCTGTTGAATGCCATTGTGAAGTCGACAAAGACAGAGTAGACGACCTGTGATTTTCAAACCACGTATTTGTCAATTATTGTTTATAACACTGCTATGTTGTCCATTACAGAGTGTGTTTTTGATTTGAGGGGCTCAATCTAGCTGAGAACACCCACTCTTTAACAAAAAGCACACTTCATCTAATTACAACAGCAGCATGCCAAAAGTGATGGGACACACCATCACTGGCGTTCTTGCGGCCATCTGCTCTTGTGCACAACGTCACCAGGTTCAAAGCTGCCTCCCAATGCTGCAGGGAATAGCTGGACAACTTGTCACCAACTCTTGTAGCCCGTAATAACAGCACCACAACGATGAAGTGAGTTGAACTGTCTATTTTACAGGTAGTAGTCCCTACAACAGGAATGCAGCTATCCCTTAGCGAGCTCAAGCATAACTGACTTCACAGGAATGTTTGCAAGTGAACTGGAACCAAGAACGCAAACTAATCCCACAAAGCTCTTACAAAGCACAACACTCACACTTTCCTCTCTACACCACTTTGATCATTATATCATCTTACTCTCTTTATCCTTTACTCTCCTTCTTTCAAGTTTAAAGTCCTATTATCCTCTCAGGTCCTTCATGTCCCTGCCCTCTCTTCTTACCTCACCTATTTCTGAAGACAATTATGTATTCATTTTTTTATGCATTGAACAGTTCTATATAGTGCTCCTGTACCATAAGGAATTAGTGAACTTTTAAAAAAGAGCTTGTCTCACAAGGAACCCTGTCAGTACCAGAATCTGGTGAAAATTTCTACTCACTCTCACATATTTATGTAGCTGACCTTAGAGAGCGGCTGCTGACTATATGGTCTTTCTGTAATTTCTTTTTTCTCTTTTTATCTTGTTTGTTGGCGATTCTATCTCTCCTTAAGGCAAGATAAAGCTTTGGTCTTAGGGATTGTGTGGGGGAGGACACGGTACCCCATCATTGCAGGGACTTATGGTCCTTGGGCCTCATGAGATGGGAATGCTGGGAGGGGGGAGGGAAGGGCAGGATAGAAGGGGTGGGGGAAGAAGGGGGGAGAAGTAGGGGGCACGGGGTTTAGGTGACGGGGGTGAAAACGGCATCGGCAGAGGATCTAAATTTGTTTTTGTTAACATGTAAAATGCATGCTGAGAGATTTTCTTTGAAAGCTAGAGGTATAAGAATGATAAGAGACATCAAATTCCGGTGGCCAGAAAGATTAAGATATGTACATTAAATGTATGTGGTTTAAATGATCCCCGAAAACGGCAAGTATTAGCTAAGATTATACAGATATTGAGTATAGATATACTCTGCTTACAGGAAACCCATATAGCATGGGCTAATAGAGAATATTTAAAGAATATGGGGATGGAATTGGTAGTCTGCTTCAAACAATCCGGAGTTAAAAGAGGGGTAGCGATACTGAAAAAGAGGGGGTGGGTGGTTTGTATAAAGACGGCAGCAGATAAATGGGGAAGAAGGGTGATAGCGGAATTCAAGGGGGGGCGGCAGGGGTTCACACTCTGCAACATATATGGACCAAATTTAGATGATCCAGAAGTATTAAACTTTATTAATTTAGAACTTGCCCAATGGACTAGCCCAGTTCTATTGTGTGGAGATTATAATGTCAACGTGGGGGCAAGGGTTGATATAGGATCCAATTCAGTATACCTTGGCAAGAAAAAACTTGTATACACTACTTTACGAGGGCTACTTCTGGATCATGGCCTATATGATGTTTGGCATGAAAAGAACCCGAATCACCCAGGGTTTACGTACTTCTCTGCTCCCCACCCAAAATTTGTTAGACTGGATTATTTCTTTATTTCACATGTTTTCTTAACAAACAAGCCAAAATCCAGATCCATCCCAAACTAATTTCTGATCACAACCCAGTTGTATTGGAATTAAATGTTGAAATAGAGGTTAAAAGTGAATCTCCACGATGGTCTTTTGAGAGTAAACTACTATTGGAAGCACAGTACTGTCAATATATGTCTAAAGTAACAGAGGAATTCTTCACTTTCAATAAAGACACAGCAACCCAGGAAATGGTATGGGACACATTCAAAGCTGTGGTCCGTGGGGAGACTCTTAGTTACTCTGGGTTTAAGAGTAAGCAATTCTTAACTGAGCAACGGGAGGATTTTGATGAAATTATAAAAGCTGAAGAGAAGTTGGCAGAGGTGCTAAGACAAGGTGGGGAATCTGACTTGAGTAAACTGGCCCAAAAGGATCTCTCGATTAAAAGAGCTAATGCTTATTCTAAAATAGCCGATTTAATCACCATTTATTATACTCAAGATAAGGTAACAGCATATGAGTTTGGGGAAAATACTGGTAGACTGCTAGCAAAGAGAGCAAGGGAGAAGCAGGTATATAATGACATTTTGAAAATCAAGGATTTAAAGGGGGTTATATAGGAAACTAGAGGAGGTGTTTTGGCTGCTTTCCAAGAGTTTTACCAATGACTTCATAGTGAGGAAGGGTAATCCACTGAATCGAGTTAATACTTAAAGGAAACGAGCTCAGTAGCTTTATTGGAGGCTCAGCGTCTGAATCTCTTGGCACCTCCTGAATGGGAAGAGATGGAGACAGCGATTTTAGGGCTAGCTCTGGGTAAAGCTACAGGGCCAGACAATATTTTCCGTTGGAGTTTTATAGAACATTTAGAAACCAACTTAAAAAAGAACTGGTGGAAGTATGCCAACAAGCTTTTGAGGGGAGAGCTCCACAATCATGGGCGGAAGCAATCATTGTTATTTTTAAACAGAAAGGGAAAAAATCCTGAAGAGATGGGGTCTTATAGGCCAATCTCTTTATTGAATACTGACAGTAAAATCTACTCGAAGCTTATAGCAAACCGGTTAAATGACCTCATGACAGGGATTGTTTCCATAAGACAACATGGTTTTATACAGGGTAGAGGTACAACAGACCATATTAGGCGAATAATATCTTTGCTAGACTGGGCGCAGGGGACTGGCTCTCCGGTCGGGGTGGCCCTGTTGGACGTTCGACAGGGTCACCTGGGCTTTTCTGTGGTCACTGGTGGAGAAGATGGGGATTCCCAGAGAGTTTATTAAAGCAATAAGAACACTTTACTCTCAACCGACTGCGGTTATCCGGGTTTCAGGCTCTCTGTCAGGGTCGGTGCGGATAGCAAGGGGGACGAGACAGGGTTGCCTCTGTTCCCCCTTGCTATTCGCCTTATATATTGATCCTTTTATCCGAAAGCTGGAAAGGAATTCTGCAATTAAAACAGTACAGCTAAATGGCTGTGAATTAAAAGTCCGCGCTTATGCTGACGATATTGCCTTGGTAACGGCGGAACTTAATACGGCATTACCTAATATTATAAAATTAGCGGAGGAATTTGGCAGTTTCTCTGGTTATAAGTTGAATATCGATAAAACTCAGCTTATACACTCTGTGGTAGGATGTCCAGAGAACATGAAGATAGATAAAGAGGCCATATATCTTGGAATTAAAATCACCGCTACTGTTGAGGACATTATTCCTATTAATTTAGATCTTGTAATAGCATCTTCTAATAGAAGCTTAGAAAGGGTTAATAATTTGACGCTTTCTTTACTAGGTCAAAGCAATTTGATAAAAATGCTTATCTTTCCTAAATTCTTATACATATTTCGAGCCATACCGCTGTTAATACCGTCAGGCTATTTTGCCCTTTTATAGAGAATGAGCTCTAGATTTTTATGGGGGTACCGCCGGGCCAGGAGAGCGTTGAAAAGTTGTGAGTTATCTCGAGATAGAGTGGGGTGGGGCATCCCAAATTTTCAAATTTACCATTGGATGGCAATAATGCAATACATGGGCGTACTCTTATTACCGGAAGATCATACAGAGGATTTTCTGACCCCATCGATCTATGAAATGCTCCTGGGCACAGAGGCGAAACAGTGCCTAAATCGGATTATAGAGCCAAGTTACTATAAAAAGACAAAAAAATTCAAGATATTTGATACAGCCTTTTTATTTGGGGATCTATTAAAAGAAAATTTTGGCTCAGTATTAACTTAACGAAATATACACCTTTGCGGAACTGTTCTTTTTTACCTGTGATATTTCAGGATGGGGTAATGTATAGGTGGAATAATTTAGGCATTAAGAAATTGGGAGATCTATTTATAGAGAAGGACTTTGCATCATTTGATTATTTGATGAACACTTACCATATACCTCGCTCAAATTTTTTTAAATATCTTCAGGTACGCAGTTTCTGCTTGCGGAAGTTGTCAAAGTCTTTAATTTTTTGGGGAATATTGAAATTTTAGAAGCGATTAAGCAATGGCAAAGAATTGGGCCTCTGTATCAATTAATCTTGAAAAGAGGGAGGATGATCTAGAGGCTGTAGCGATCAAATGGCAGAATAAACTGAATATCCCATGTGTAAATATAGAGAGAAGATTAGTAATTGCTAGAAATGTTTTAATGAATGGATCACTCATCAGCCAGCACTTTATGTCCGTCTTTGGGCTTTACTATACACCAGAGAAGATAGCTAAATATAGAGTGTAGGGTGTGGGACAAGTTGTAGTCGTTGCAATCTACATGGGGCTGACGCTATACACATGTTTTTTGACTGTCCGAAATTGGCAAGATTTATTGTTGATGTAGAGCACTTTCTTACAGCCGAACTTTCCATCTCAGTCAAATTAACAGCATCTCTAGTCTTGTTTGGTTGTGAAGAAAATGTGGCTAACTTGACCTCGGATTCAGATACTGGATTTGTGTTTATATGTATGTCTGCTTTTCGTTTCTGCATAACATCTGGCTGGCTTGATGAAGAACCACTGAATATTATTTTGTAGCGAAATAAGCTTTTATCGATGTATTATCTTGAAACCGCATTATATAAACTGAAGGGTATAAGAAAGAAGACATTTGGTCGCAACTTATGGTCCCCAGTTACTAACTGGATAGGAAACTGAGAAGTTTCTGTTTTTGCTTTTAGCTCTCAGCTACGATGTGCTCCTGTTTCTGTCTTTTTTTTTCTTTTACCTTGTATTTTCCCTTTTATGGTTTATAGCAATTGTTCTATTGTTTTGTTAACTCTGCTTATCATGGATCTGAACTGTATTATTGTTTCTTTTTGTTTTTTGATGTTGATTGGTTTTTCTTTCTCTGCTGATGCCAAAAAAAACTTAATAAAGAAAATAAAAAAAATAAAAAAGAATTACTGAACTTTCCATTTACCTGTGACAAAATACAACAATAGTGCACAATAATGACAGGGAAGCCAAGTTCGTACAATCATGTTCTGGAAAATCCACCAGGTTCAGTGGGTGGCGCCGTTGTTGAGGTGGAACTAGACAGGGTGAGATTCAGTTGCTGTTATTTCCTTAGTGTTTGCAGACTTGGTACAGTTCATAGTTTGCACTGAGACAGTATCCAGAGGGATGCAGCAGCACCCACACAGTTTAGGGGCAGCTCCTGTGAAATCTTAATATTAGCAGTGGCCACGTAGAGAGTCTACTTTTGCAGACACATATGTTATACAAAATCTCGACTGATAACGAAAGCAGAGGTGTAAGTCATTTTAAACATGATCTTTGCTTCAAGGGAAAACAGTGGAATGTTTTGAGAACTGGCAATCTGTAGTGATATTTATTAGATTGAGACATAATGCATGCTGGTCACAGAAGTCCTACCTTGAAGCTAGTGGGGAGATATGAGGGACACCAGCCAAAATTCTGTTTCCAGAGCCTGGCTGGAGAAGGAGAAGGGCAAGTGTAGAAGTGTTTAGCATAAGTGGAGCAAGAACCTTTATTTGTTCGTGAAGAATTGATCCCCTGCTTGATCACAAACATTAAGAGCCTAAGGTTGCTTAATCACTTCCTCCTTCGTGCAGTTGGAGCGTTCACCAGTTCCTGAATAAGCTCCAGGAATAAACCAGACAGAAGCTCTTTGTCCCTAAAGAGTAAAGTCTGCACCATGTGCATTGGGACCAAAGGAAGAACATGTATCATAAGCCAATATAATGAGAAGAGGGCACATTTTCAGTCTGGGGCCCTGCAGTGCTTTCTACATGCAAAAGCATCATATGCTAGAAGAAGAAGTGCGGTTACCTGTAAGCGTAATGTCAATCAGGCAGTCCTTCCTTCCAACAATAAAGTTGTGAAGCAAAGACATGCCTACCAGCCAAATCAAAAGATCTTTTGCTTGAGGTGCTCTGGAAGCTACCAACTATGATTTAGGATAAAGCAGCAATGTAAAGGTCAGATGACCTTTTCCAGTGAGATCTAAGTCCAGTTCATACCAGTGAAGATGTTCCTGGTGCTAACATCACCAGCATGTTCTCTAATGCATGTTGGTGGAGAGAGCCCCAGAAAGGTGCCAAGTCAAAGCTTCAAGTAAATTTTAGAGAATGGACCTGTTTCACAAGGTAACTATGCATGTGTATTATTATTTATGTGCTTATTCACTCCTGCACCTAGGTGACTCATGTGCTTATTCACTAAGCATGGGCGTAAAATCCGTTCCGCTCGCGGAATTTGCGGATTTTTGGCGAATTCACAATCTGCGAACTCTCGGGAATTTGCCGGAATTTCGCAAATTCGCACGCAGCCGATTTTTTTGCATGGTGATACAATAATGCGGCGCGCGGCGTTCACTTACCGTCATTCAGCGTTTGCACAGTTGTTTTTTTCCATATTTTGCGTGTGCTGCGCCATTTTGGATCTTGCTGCGGGAGTTTGGCGACCGCGATTACGTCATCGCGGCTTGCCACCTTGCACAGCACGCATCCCGAGAGCTCGCGATTGCGAACACGTAGATGCGGCGGGCAGCAACAATCTCGCACTCGCGAAATTGCAAAATTTGCAATTCTGCACAATAAATCCACCAGCAAGCAGCAAAACCCTTCTGAAAATGATGATTTTTATCGGAATAACTCCTCAGGTTGACATTTGCCTGCACTTTTTTTTGCAAGGAGTCCATTTTGGGGGTGGGTGGGAGGAAGGAAGTGCCCCACAGTCTCCAACTTCCTGTTCCTGTCCAGCAGGCTCCTCCCAGTGCTTTCTTCATGTGCTGGTCACTTTCATTTGGATCTTGACCTGGAAGGATTACTTTTTGTGGATGCTGCTGGATATTTGGATTTGAGGCCTTTTTGACTTTCTTTGGATCACTTTTGGATTAGAAATTTCACAAGAAAGTTTGTTTGGGGCATTACAGTTGCTGCAATTACAATTTTGGAATTTTCGATTTTTGGGCTGTTGTTGGGGCCTTTTGCCCAGGGGTACTCAGTGGTGGATGGACTGAGTCTTTCTGTGGGGTCTCTTTAACGTAAACATCATGGAGGGCATGGATGGCATGGGATTGTGCAGATTTTTGTGTGTTTTTCGATTTTTGGGGGTGTTGATGATGGGGACTGGCCATGTGGGTGGGGCCATTTTGAGTGCTGGTACAGGCAGGCCCTGGCCATGTGCTGGGGGCAAGGGCCATTTTGAATGCAGGCAGTGTTCTCAGGCCTGCACCCATTTTGCCTAGCTTTCATCCATTATGCCCAGGGGTAGTGAGTGGTGCATGGGCCTAGTCTTTCTGTGGGGTGTCTTGAATTTAAACATCATTGAGGGCATGGATGGCATGGGATTGTGCTGATTTTTGTGTGTTTTTCGATTTTTTTGGCTGCTGTTGGGGCCTTTTGCCCAGGGGTAGTGAGTGGTGCATTGACTGAGTCTTTCTGTGGGGTCTCTTTAATGTAAACATCATGGAGGGCATGGATGGCATTGGATTGTGGTGATTTTTTGTGTGTTTTTCGATTTTTTGGGGTGTTGATGGGGACTGGCCATGTGGGTGGGGGCCATTTTGAGTGCTGGTACAGGCAGGGTCTGGCAATGTGCTGGGGGGCAAGGGGCCATTTTGAATGCAGGCAGTGTTCTCAGGCCTTCACCCATTTTGCCTAGCTTTCATCCATTATGCCCAAGGGTAGTGAGTGGTGCATGGGCCTAGTCTTTCTGTGGGGTGTCTTGAATTTAAACATCATTGAGGGCATGGATGGCATGGGATTGTGCTGATTTTTGTGTGTTTTTCGATTTTTTGGGGTGTTGATGGGGACTGGCCACGGGGGTGGGGGCCATTTTGAGTGCTGGTACAGGCAGGCCCTGGCCATGTGCTGGGGGGCAAGGGGCCATTTTGAAGGCAGGCAGTGTTCTCAGGCCTGCACCCATTTTGCCTAGCTTTCATCAATTATGCCCAGGGGTAGTGAGTGGTGCATGGGCCTAGTCTTTCTGTGGGGTGTCTTGAATTTAGACATCATTGAGGGCATGGACGGCATGGGATTGTGCTTTTTTTGTGTGTTGTTCAATTTTTTTGGCTGATGTTTGGGCCTTTTGCCCAGGGGTAGTGAGTGGTGCATGGACTGAGTCTTTCTGTGGGGTCTCTTTAATGTAAACATCATGGAGGGCATGGATGGCAGTGGATTGTGGTGATTTTTGTGTGTTTTTCGATTTTTTGGGGTGTTGATGGGGACTGGCCACGGGGGTAGGGGCCATTTTGAGTGCTGGTACAGGCAGGCCCTGGCCATGTGCTGGGGGGCAAGGGGCCATTTTGAAGGCAGGCAGTGTTCTCAGGCTGCACCCATTTTGCCTAGTTTTCATCCTTTATGCCCAGGGGTAGTGAGTGGTGCATGGGCCTAGTCTTTCTGTGGGGTGTCTTGAATTTAAACATCATTGAGGGCATGGATGGCATGGAATTGTGCTCTTTTTTGTGTGTTTTTCGATTGATTTGGCTGTTGTTGGGGCCTTTTGCCCAGGGGTACTCAGTGGTGGATGGACTGAGTCTTTCTGTGGGGTCTCTTTAATGTAAACATCATGGAGGGCATGGATGGCATGGGATTGTGCAGATTTTTGTGTGTTTTTCGATTTTTGGGGGTGTTGATGATCGGGACTGGCCATGTGGGTGGGGCCATTTTGAGTGCTGGTACAGGCAGGCCCTGGCCATGTGCTGGGGGGCAAGGGGCCATTTTGAATGCAGGCAGTGTTCTCAGGCCTGCACCCATTTTGCCTAGCTTTCATCCATTATGCCCAGGGGTAGTGAGTGATGCATGGGCCTAGTCTTTCTGTGGGGTGTCTTGAATTTAAACATCATTGAGGGCATGGATGGCATGGGATTGTGCTGATTTTCGTGTGCTTTTCAATTTTTTTTGCTGCTGTTGGGGCCTTTTGCCCAGGGGTAGTGAGTGGTGCATGGACTGAGTCTTTCTTTGGGGTCTCTTTAATGTAAATATCATGGAGGGCTTGGATGGCATTGGATTGTGGTGATTTTTTGTGTGTTTTTCGATTTTTTGGGGTGTTGATGGGGATTGGCCATGTGGGTGGGGGCCATTTTGAGTGCTGGTACAGGCAGGGTCTGGCCATGTGCTGGGGGGCAAGGGCCCATTTTGAATGCAGGCAGTGTTCTCAGGCCTGCACCCATTTTGCCTAGCTTTTATCCATTATGCCCAAGGGTAGTGAGTGGTGCATGGGCCTAGTCTTTCTGTGGGGTGTCTTGAATTTAAACATCATTGAGGGCATGGATGGCATTGGATTGTGCTGATTTTTGTGTGTTTTTCGATTTTTGGGGGTGTTGTTGGGGACTGGCCATGTGGGTGGAGGCCATTTTGAGTGCTGGTACAGGCAGGCCCTGGCCATGTGCTGGGGGGCAAGGGGCCATTTTGAAGGCAGGCAGTGTTCTCAGGCCTGCACCCATTTTGCCTAGCTTTCATCAATTATGCCCAGGGGTAGTGAGTGGTGCATGGGCCTAGTCTTTCTGTGGGGTGTCTTGAATTTAAACATCATTGAGGGCATGGACGGCATGGGATTGTGCTTTTTTTGTGTGTTTTTCGATTTTTTTTGGCTGCTGTTGGGGCCTTTTGCCCAGGGGTAGTGAGTGGTGCATGGACTGAGTCTTTCTGTGGGGTCTCTTTAATGTAAACATCATGGAGGGCATGGATGGCATTGGATTGTGGTGATTTTTGGTGTGTTTTTCGATTTTTTGGGGTGTTGATGGGGACTGGCCACGTGGGTGGGGGCCATTTTGAGTGCTGGTACAGGCAGGCCCTGGCCATGTGCTGGGGGCAAGGGGCCATTTTGAAGGCAGGCAGTGTTCTCAGGCTGCACCCATTTTGCCTAGTTTTCATCCTTTATGCCCAGGGGTAGTGAGTGGTGCATGGGCCTAGTCTTTCTGTGGGGTGTCTTGAATTTAAACATCATTGAGGGCATGGATGGCATGGGATTGTGCTCTTTTTTGTGTGTTTTTCGATTGATTTGGCTGTTGTTGGGGCCTTTTGCCCAGGGGTACTCAGTGGTGGATGGACTGAGTCTTTCTGTGGGGTCTCTTTAATGTAAACATCATGGAGGGCATGGATGACATGGGATTGTGCTGATTTTTGTGTGTTTTTCGATTTTTGGGGGTGTTGATGATGGGGGCTGGCCATGTGGGTGGGGCCATTTTGAGTGCTGGTACAGGCAGGCCCTGGCCATGTGCTGGTTGGCAAGGGGCCATTTTGATTGCAGGCAGTGTTCTCAGGCCTGCACCCATTTTGCCTAGCTTTCATCCATTATGCTCAGGGGTAGTGAGTGGTGCATGGGCCTAGTCTTTCTGTGGGGTGTCTTGAATTTAAACATCATTGAGGGCATGGATGGCATGGGATTTTGCTGATTTTTGTGTGTTTTTCGATTTTTTTGGCTGCTGTTGGGGCCTTTTGCCCAGGGGTAGTGAGAGGTGCATGGACTGAGTCTTTCTGTGGGGTCTCTTTAATGTAAACATCATGGAGGGCATGGATGGCATTGGATTGTGGAGATTTTTTGTGTGTTTTTCGATTTTTTGGGGTGTTGATGGGGACTGGGAATGTGGGTGGGGGCCATTTTGAGTGCTGGTACAGGCAGGGTCTGGCCATGTGCTGGGGGGCAAGGGACCGTTTTGAATGCAGGCAGTGTTCTCAGGCCTGCACCCATTTTGCCTAGCTTTCATCCATTATGCCCAGGGGTAGTGAGTGGTGCATGGGCCTAGTCTTTCTGTGGGGTGTCTTGAATTTAAACATCATTGAGGGCATGGATGGCATGGGATTGTGCAGATTTTTGTGTGTTTTTACGATTTTTTGGGCTGCTGTTGGGGCCTTTTGCCCAGGGGTAGTGAGTGGTGCATGAGACTAGTCTTTCTGTGGGGTGTCTTGAATTTAAACATCATTGAGGGCATGGACGGCATGGGATTGTGCTTTTTTTGTGTGTTTTTCGATTTTTTTGGCTGCTGTTGGGACCTTTTGCCCAGGGGTAGTGAGTGGTGCATGGACTGAGTCTTTCTGTGGGGTCTCTTTAATGTAAACATCATGGAGGGCATGGATGGCATTGGATTGTGGTGATTTTTGTGTGTTTTTCGATTTTTTGGGGTGTTGATGGGGACTGGCCACGTGGGTGGGGGCCATTTTGAGTGCTGGTACAGGCAGGCCCTGGCCATGTGCTGGGGGGCAAGGGACCATTTTGAATGCAGGCAGTGTTCTCAGGCCTGCACCCATTTTGCCTAGCTTTCATCCATTATGCTCAGGGGTAGTGAGTGGTGCATGGGCCTAGTCTTTCTGTGGGGTGTCTTGAATTTAAACATCATTGAGGGCATGGATGGCATTGGATTGTGCTGATTTTTTGTGTGTTTTTCGATTTTTTGGGGTGTTGATGGGGACTGGGAATGTGGGTGGGGGCCATTTTGAGTGCTGGTACAGGCAGGCCCTGGCCATGTGCTGGGGGCAAGGGGCCATTTTGAAGGCAGGCAGTGTTCTCAGGCTGCACCCATTTTGCCTAGTTTTCATCCTTTATGCCCAGGGGTAGTGAGTGGTGCATGGGCCTAGTCTTTCTGTGGGGTGTCTTGAATTTAAACATCATTGAGGGCATGGATGGCATGGGATTGTGCTCTTTTTGTGTGTTTTTCGATTGATTTGGCTGTTGTTGGGGCCTTTTGCCCAGGGGTACTCAGTGGTGGATGGACTGAGTCTTTCTGTGGGGTCTCTTTAATGTAAACATCATGGAGGGCATGGATGACATGGGATTGTGCTGATTTTTGTGTGTTTTTCGATTTTTGGGTGTGTTGATGATGGGGGCTGGCCATGTGGGTGGGGCCATTTTGAGTGCTGGTACAGGCAGGCCCTGGCCATGTGCTGGTTGGCAAGGGGCCATTTTGATTGCAGGCAGTGTTCTCAGGCCTGCACCCATTTTGCCTAGCTTTCATCCATTATGCTCAGGGGTAGTGAGTGGTGCATGGGCCTAGTCTTTCTGTGGGGTGTCTTGAATTTAAACATCATTGAGGGCATGGATGGCATGGGATTTTTCTGATTTTTGTGTGTTTTTCGATTTTTTTGGCTGCTGTTGGGGCCTTTTGCCCAGGGGTAGTGAGAGGTGCATGGACTGAGTCTTTCTGTGGGGTCTCTTTAATGTAAACATCATGGAGGGCATGGATGGCATTGGATTGTGGAGATTTTTTGTGTGTTTTTCGATTTTTTGGGGTGTTGATGGGGACTGGGAATGTGGGTGGGGGCCATTTTGAGTGCTGGTACAGGCAGGGTCTGGCCATGTGCTGGGGGGCAAGGGACCGTTTTGAATGCAGGCAGTGTTCTCAGGCCTGCACCCATTTTGCCTAGCTTTCATCCATTATGCCCAGGGGTAGTGAGTGGTGCATGGGCCTAGTCTTTCTGTGGGGTGTCTTGAATTTAAACATCATTGAGGGCATGGATGGCATGGGATTGTGCAGATTTTTGTGTGTTTTTACGATTTTTTGGGCTGCTGTTGGGGCCTTTTGCCCAGGGGTAGTGAGTGGTGCATGAGACTAGTCTTTCTGTGGGGTGTCTTGAATTTAAACATCATTGAGGGCATGGACGGCATGGGATTGTGCTTTTTTTGTGTGTTTTTCGATTTTTTTGGCTGCTGTTGGGACCTTTTGCCCAGGGGTAGTGAGTGGTGCATGGACTGAGTCTTTCTGTGGGGTCTCTTTAATGTAAACATCATGGAGGGCATGGATGGCATTGGATTGTGGTGATTTTTGTGTGTTTTTCGATTTTTTGGGGTGTTGATGGGGACTGGCCACGTGGGTGGGGGCCATTTTGAGTGCTGGTACAGGCAGGCCCTGGCCATGTGCTGGGGGGCAAGGGACCATTTTGAATGCAGGCAGTGTTCTCAGGCCTGCACCCATTTTGCCTAGCTTTCATCCATTATGCCCAGGGGTAGTGAGTGGTGCATGGGCCTAGTCTTTCTGTGGGGTGTCTTGAATTTAAACATCATTGAGGGCATGGATGGCATGGGATTGTGCTGATTTTTGTGTGTTTTTACGATTTTTTTTGCTGCTGTTGGGGCCTTTTGCCCAGGGGTAGTGAGTGGTGCATGAGCCCAGTCTTTCTGTGGGGTGTTTTGAATTTAAACATCATTGAGGGCATGGACGGCATGGGATTGTGCTTTTTTTGTGTGTTTTTCGATTTTTTTGGCTGCTGTTGGGGCCTTTTGCCCAGGGGTAGTGAGTGGTGCATGGACTGAGTCTTTCTGTGGGGTCTCTTTAATATAAACATCATGGAGGGCATGGATGGCATTGGATTGTGGTGATTTTTGTGTGTTTTTCTATTTTTTGGGGTGTTGATGGGGACTGGCCACGTGGGTGGGGGCCATTTTGAGTGCTGGTACAGGCAGGCCCTGGCCATGTGCTGGGGGGAAAGGGGCCATTTTGAAGGCAGGCAGTGTTCTCAGGCTGCACCCATTTTGCCTAGTTTTCATCCTTTATGCCCAGGGGTAGTGAGTGGTGCATGGGCCTAGTCTTTCTGTGGGGTGTCTTGAATTTAAACATCATTGAGGGCATGGATGGCATGGAATTGTGCTCTTTT
Source organism: Lissotriton vulgaris (assembly GCF_964263255.1). NCBI lineage: Eukaryota > Metazoa > Chordata > Amphibia > Caudata > Salamandridae > Lissotriton > Lissotriton vulgaris. The sequence continues at coordinate 252,320 of NW_028254837.1, read as the reverse complement.
GTGTGTGTTTTTCGATTGATTTGGCTGTTGTTGGGGCCTTTTGCCCAGGGGTACTCAGTGGTGGATGGACTGAGTCTTTCTGTGGGGTCTCTTTAATGTAAACATCATGGAGGGCATGGATGGCATGGGATTGTGCAGATTTTTGTGTGTTTTTCGATTTTTGGGGGTGTTGATGATGGGGACTGGCCATGTGGGTGGGGCCATTTTGAGTGCTGGTACAGGCAGGCCCTGGCCATGTGCTGGGGGGCAAGGGGCCATTTTGAATGCAGGCAGTGTTCTCAGGCCTGCACTCATTTTGCCTAGCTTTCATCCATTATGCCCAGGGGTAGTGAGTGGTGCATAGGCCTAGTCTTTCTGTGGGGTGTCTTGAATTTAAACATCATTGAGGGCATGGATGGCATGGGATTATGCTGATTTTCGTGTGCTTTTCAATTTTTTTTGCTGCTGTTGGGGCCTTTTGCCCAGGGGTAGTGAGTGGTGCATGGACTGAGTATTTCTTTGGGGTCTCTTTAATGTAAACATCATGGAGGGCTTGGATGGCATTGGATTGTGGTGATATTTTGTGTGTTTTTCGATTTTTTGGGGTGTTGATGGGGACTGGCCATGTGGGTGGGGGCCATTTTGAGTGCTGGTACAGGCAGGGTCTGGCAATGTGCTGGGGGGCAAGGGGCCATTTTGAATGCAGGCAGTGTTCTCAGGCCTGCACCAATTTTGCCTAGCTTGTATCCATTATGCCCAAGGGTAGTGAGTGGTGCATGGGCCTAGTCTTTCTGTGGGGTGTCTTGAATTTAAACATCATTGAGGGCATGGATGGCATTGGATTGTGCTGATTTTATGTGTGTTTTTCGATTTTTGGGGGTGTTGTTGGGGACTGGCCATGTGGGTGGAGGCCATTTTGAGTGCTGGTACAGGCAGGCCCTTGCCATGTGCTAGGGGCAAGGGGCCATTTTGAAGGCAGGCAGTGTTCTCAGGCCTGCACCCATTTTGCCTAGCTTTCATCAATTATGCCCAAGGGTAGTGAGTGGTGCATGGGCCTAGTCTTTCTGTGGGGTGTCTTGAATTTAAACATCATTGAGGGCATGGACGGCATGGGATTGTGCTTTTTTTGTGTGTTTTTCGATTTTTTTGGCTGCTGTTGGGGCCTTTTGCCCAGGGGTAGTGAGTGGTGCATGGACTGAGTCTTTCTGTGGGGTCTCTTTAATGTAAACATCATGGAGGGCATGGATGGCATTGGATTGTGGTGATTTCTGGTGTGTTTTTCGATTTTTTGGGGTGTTGATGGGGACTGGCCACGTGGGTGGGGGCCATTTTGAGTGCTGGTACAGGCAGGCCCTGGCCATGTGCTGGGGGCAAGGGGCCATTTTGAAGGGAGGCAGTGTTCTCAGGCCTGCACCCATTTTGCCTAGTATTCATCCTTTATGCCCAGGGGTAGTGAGTGGTGCATAGGCCTAGTCTTTCTGTGGGGTGTCTTGAATTTAAACATCATTGAGGGCATGGATGGCATGGGATTGTGCTCTTTTTTGTGTGTTTTTCGATTGATTTGGCTGTTGTTGGGGCCTTTTGCCCAGGGGTACTCAGTGGTGGATGGACTGAGTCTTTCTGTGGGGTCTCTTTAATGTAAACATCATGGAGGGCATGGATGACATGGGATTGTGCAGATTTTTGTGTGTTTTTCGATTTTTGGGGGTGTTGATGATGGGGGCTGGCCATGTGGGTGGGGCCATTTTGAGTGCTGAGACAGGCAGGCCCTGGCCATGTGCTGGTTGGCAAGGGGCCATTTTGATTGCAGGCAGTGTTCTCAGGCCTGCACCCATTTTGCCTAGCTTTCATCCATTATGCTCAGGGGTAGTGAGTGGTGCATGGGCCTAGTCTTTCTGTGGGGTGTCTTGAATTTAAACATCATTGAGGGCATGGATGGCATGGGATTGTGCTGATTTTTGTGTGTTTTTCGATTTTTTTGGCTGCTGTTGGGGCCTTTTGCCCAGGGGTAGTGAAAGGTGCATGGACTGAGTCTTTCTGTGGGGTCTCTTTAATGTAAACATCATGGAGGGCATGGATGGCATTGGATTGTGGTGATTTGTTGTGTGTTGTTCGATTTTTTGGGGTGTTGAAGGGGACTGGCCATGTGGGTGGGGGCCATTTTGAGTGCTGGTACAGGCAGGGTCTGGCCATGTGCTGGGGGGCAAGGGACCATTTTGAATGCAGGAAGTGTTCTCAGGCCTGCACCCATTTTGCCTAGCTTTCATCCATTATGCCCAGGGGTAGTGAGTGGTGCATGGGCCTAGACTTTCTGTGGGGTGTCTTGAATTTAAACATCATTGAGGGCATGGATGGCATGGGATTGTGCTGATTTTTGTGTGTTTTTCGATTTTTTTGGCTGCTGTAGGGGCCTTTTGCCCAGGGGTAGTGAGTGGTGCATGAGCCTAGTCTTTCTGTGGGGTGTCTTGAATTTAAACATCATTGAGGGCATGGATGGCATGGGATTGTGCTGATTTTTGTTTGTTTTATACGATTTTTGGGGGTGTTGTTGGGGACTGGCCATGTGGGTGGGGGCCATTTTGAGTGCATGTACAGGCAGGGCCTGGCCATGTGCTGGGGGGCAAGGGGCCATTTTGAAGGCAGGCAGTGTTCTCAGGCCTTCACCCATTTTGCCTAGCTTTCATCCATTATGCCCAGGGGTAGTGAGTGGTGCATGGGCCTAGTCTTTCTGTGGGGTGTATTGAATTTAAACATCATTGAGGGCATGGATGGCATGGAATTGTGCTGTTTTTTTGTCTGTTTTCGATTTGTTTGGCTGCTGTTGGGGCCTTTTGCCCAGGGGTAGTGAGTGGTGCATGGACTGAGTCTTTCTGTGGGGTATCTTTATTGTAAACATCATGGAGGGCAAGGATGGCATTGGATTGTGGTGATTTTTGTGTGTTTTTCGATTTTTTGGGGTGTTGATGGGGACTGGCCATGTGGGTGGGGGCCATTTTGAGTGCTGGTACAGGCAGGGTCTGGCCATGTGCTGGGGGGCAAGGGGCCATTTTGAATGCAGGCAGTGTTCTCAGGCCTGCACCCATTTTGCCTAGCTTTCATCCATTATGCCCAAGGGTAGTGAGTGGTGCATGGGCCTAGTCTTTCTGTGGGGTGTCTTGAATTTAAACATCATTGAGGGCATGGATGGCATGGGATTGTGCTGATTTTTGTGTGTTTTTTTATTTTTTTGGCTGCTGTTGGGGACTTTTGCCCAGGGGTAGTGAGTGGTGCATGAGCCTAGTCTTTCTGTGGGGTGTCTTGAATTTAAACATCATTGAGGGCATGGATGGCATGGGATTGTGCTAATTTTTGTTTGTTTTTACGATTTATGGGGGTGTTGTTGGGGACTGGCCATGTGGGTGGGGGCCATTTTGAGTGCTGGTACAGGCAGGGCCTGGCCATGTGCTGGGGGGCAAGGGGCCATTTTGAAGGCAGGAAGTGTTCTCAGGCCTTCACCCATTTTGCCTAGCTTTCATCCATTATGCCCAGGGGTAGTGAGTGGTGCATGGGCCTAGTCTTTCTGTGGGGTGTATTGAATTTAAACATCATTGAGGGCATGGATGGCATGGAATTGTGCTGTTTTTTTGTCTGTTTTCGATTTGTTTGGCTGCTGTTGGGGCCTTTTGCCCAGGGGTAGTGAGTGGTGCATGGACTGAGTCTTTCTGTGGGGTATCTTTAATGTAAACATCATGGAGGGCAAGGATGGCATTGGATTGTGGTGATTTTTGTGTGTTTTTCGATTTTTTGGGGTGTTGATGGGGACTGGCCATGTGGGTGGGGGCCATTTTGAGTGCTGGTACAGGCAGGGTCTGGCCATGTGCTGGGGGGCAAGGGGCCATTTTGAATGCAGGCAGTGTTCTCAGGCCTGCACCCATTTTGCCTAGCTTTCATCCATTATGCCCAAGGGTAGTGAGTGGTGCATGGGCCTAGTCTTTCTGTGGGGTGTCTTGAATTTAAACATCATTGAGGGCATGGATGGCATGGGATTGTGCTGATTTGTGTGTGTTTTTTGACTTTTTGGGGTGTATAACTGATGTTCCTCTGTCTTCCATTGCTTTTAGGTGCACAAGAGAACCACCAGTGCCAGGAAGAAGTCCTGCAGCGGTGTGTGCAGCATAACGTCATACGACGTCACGTGTGGCCACAGACAAGACAACTCTGCAACTCGTGCAACTGCGGCCTGCTGTTCTGACATCTGAAGAAGATGGCCCCAAAAAAAGTTCCCTGTAGCTCCTCTAGCAAGAAAGTTGCAAGTAAGGAGCAGAAGAAGCAAGTGGTGCCACTTACCAAGGAGACTGGTGTGCCGCCCGACACATTTTTGGGGAAAAAAAAGTATGCCTGCAGCAGCAGCGGGATCTGCTGGGGACCAAGCTGGGAGCAGCACCCCCGCTCCATTGGGCTCAGTGCCACCACCACCATGCCAACTTAAGTCCAAGCCCTTGAGTGCTTTAAAGGCAGCCAGTATAGTTGTTCAATCACCATCGACCAGTGATGTTGGCTCATCGCAAGAAAGTAGCAGCATCCCTCAATCAACACAGGTTGTTGTAACTCATCTGACGAGTGTTCAACAACCACAGCCGCAACAACAACCACATGTGAAAGTACAAGCCCAAGTACATGTGGAAGGAGAGGCAGCGCAAGGAGATGCACAAGCAGAGGAACTATTGAGCGGCACAAGTGCCCACAATAGTTGTTCCTCCCGAAGTAGGAGCACATCAGGAAATCGACATTCAAGCCGAGGTATCATTTGAGAAAGCCACTCCTCCTGATCATTCATTATCTTCCAGATCTCTAGCAAGGAGAAGATCAAGGATGGTGTCTACATCTTCTTCAAGCCCCCTTCCTTCTGATGATATGGATCCAAATTGGGAACCACTACTGCCGTCTGAGAGTGAGGCACACCATGATCTGACAAAGGTAGCTAAGTGTAAAAGTAAGGTCCCCGAAACTCTCGTACTTATGGAGTGTGATGATGACGCTGAACAAAATGTGGTGTATACTACTGCTGATGAAGACTCTCACGACGACGACGCAGTCATCATAAACGTCACTGCAGCCCCAGCGGGCATGCAGCAAACAGACATTTTGACCCTAGCCCGAAAAGCTGCTGAGGATGATGTTGTCGACGAGGCAATGGGACCACCATCATTGCAGTTAAGTAGTACACCACCACCTACCGCTTCCATATTTTCTCGCCAGAAGGGACCTCCATCCACCTCGACCTCCATTTCCTCACTTAGTGGTGCTGCAAGTGCACAACATAGTAAAGTTCGGCAACACACATCCTCCACTTCATCTGGCATTAGCATGACCAGTATCGCCTCCTCCGCCCCCCACAGACATTTGAAGTCCGCAGTTTGGGACTTCTTTAGTGTTAGCACAACAAGGGAAAACATAGCCATTTGTAGCATTTGTAAGCTTGGAGTTAGTCATGGTAAGCTTGGTACCAACTATGGTACCGGAGGCCAGAGAGGTCATCTTGAGAGACAACACACTGTCAAATGGCATGCGCACCTAAAGGAGATCAAGGAAGCCCGAATTGCAAGTCAAGAAACTGTATCCATTGATGTTTCATCTGATGATGACAAGGAGGAAGAAGCGTCAAACATTTCTTCACTTACACCGAGTACCCCTGTCAGCAGCACACCCCCTGCAAGATATATGAGCCACACTAAGAGTGTGGGAGAGAGTGAGACACCAATGCGAAAAAGTTCATCATCACCGAGCGTAACTAGGTCGAAGAAGTCATCATCATCATCATCCCGTAAAATGGTCCAGCCCACCATTAGAAGCATGTTGTTTTCAGATATGCCATTTGAACGCAACCACCCAATGACGCGTCTGTATAACACTAAGCTGGCTAAAATGCTAGCTCTGTACCTTCTCCCTTTTTCTTTTGTGGAAGGGGTTGGTTTTCTTGAATTAGTGGCAACGCTCTGCCCTAAATGGAAGGTTCCTAGCCGGTTCTATTTTGCCAGAGTTGCGGTTCCAGCACTACATGAAGATGTGCTGGAGGTGATTGGGGCAGCTTTGCAGAAGAGTGCTGTTCACACTATACATCTGACAACAGACATGTGGACCAGTTGCACAGCCACTGATTACATGTGCATCACTGCACACTGGGTCTCTTTTTCAGGGGTTACAGCAAAGCTAAGGGCAGGTGTTGACCCGGAAAACGTTTTTAAAGCTGCTCGGAAACATGCAACACTAGCCATGTTTGGCATGGAGAGAAGTCATACAGGAGAAAACATTTTGCAGGAGTTTAACACAAAGGTCTTTCAATGGCTGTACCCAATAAAACGCAAGATTGGTTATGTTTCCACGGATAATGGCACCAATGTAGTTAAGGCCATGGATATGGATAACTATTTCAGAGTGCCGTGTTTGGCGCACTGTATAAACCTGGTTGATAAAAAAGTCTTGAGTGAAGAAAGTCCAGTGTGCGAGTTACAGACCACCTGCCTAAGAATGTGCCTACATTTCAACCATTCTTTTAAGGCCCGGAAGCATCTGAGGCGCCTGCTACATGAACGTAAACTGCCAGTGAAAGCACTCATCCAGGAGGTGGCAACAAGTTGGAACTCAACCTTCTACATGCTTGAGCGTCTGTTTGAGCAGTGTGCGGTAGTCGATCAGTATTTCTTTACACAGGGTGCAGCTACGAAGGACCTGAGGATACATGCGGAGCAATGGAAGCTAGTTCAAGGCCTGACAAACATGCTTCATCCTTTTAGGTCTTCACGCGTGCAGTCAGCAGGGAGGACTGTAATTTGGGAAAAGCTATCCCATTGTTGCGCATGCTAGAGCACCAACTGAAGGTGGTGTCTTTCTACGTTTGAAAAAGATGAAAAAAGCAAGAAGCTTTTGATTTGGCGGAGAAATTATTACAGCGCCTACTTTGCGATGAACGTCTTCAAAAGATCCACACAGAACAGCATCACATTTGTGCTACTATCCTGGATCCATGGTACAAAAAGGCACTGGCAGGCAGAGTATTCTTTCCTTTTGATGACGCAGAAATTACAAAGTACAAACATTGGCTAGCTGTGTCAGCCACTCGGTTTGAAAGAGAACGGCAGGAAATTGAAGGAAAAGGCAGTACATCAGCATCAGCAGGCCATCCGGAGTCAAAAGAATCCACATCTGCACCTGTGGCTGTGGCAGAAGTGAGCGATTTTCCCTGTCAGCCGTTAAAGACACCAGCAACCGGATCCTCTGCACCAGACACAACAGTAACATTGTGTGAAGAAGAGGATTGGCTAACTCAGCTTGTGTTTGCTTCTCAAAAGGTCCCAGCAAAAAGTAAGCAAAGTGGAGGAACCGTGGAGAACCTTGAGTCGATGGTGCAGGACTATCTGAATGACTCAACAGAGGTCTATGTTCATGATGACCCATTGGCGTATTGGCATGGGAAAAAAGAATTGTGGCCAGATATCACCAACCTGGCTATAAATTACTTGTCTTGCCCACTCGCAAGTGTGTCTTCTGAACGTGTTTTCAGTGCTGCTGGTGGCATTGTAACTTGCAAAAGGACCCGCCTCTCGCCCAAAAATGTGGAGAGGTTAACAATGATCAAGATGAATCAGCACCTCATACCACCAGATTACAAACTACGAGAATACACGCAGGAAGAAGACGAGGAGGACACCAACTTAGATGAGGAAAGTTCTTCTCTGTTAGGTTACCTACTCCCGCCTGAATTCGCAGAGTATGAGGACGAACTCTTCTTCCCTGACACTGAGCCTGAAAATGAGCCAATGAATCAATAACTTTCTTTTTCGTCCTTATTCACTTTTATTCCTGTGTGTCTGTCTTTCTTTGTTTTGCAAAATCTATATAAAAAAAACCTTTAATCACCTAATAAAAAAACAAGCCCATCAGCATAACTGTCTTCACTTATTTGCTTATTGATTTGAAGGTGCCGCAGTCTGCATTCCTCAGGTTCACAAGTTCACAAGAACATGCTCCTCTATCCTCCTCCTCCAGACCCCTATTTCCCTCAAAGCAGATGGCTGGATTACGCCCAATGAAGAAAGACTCTGCACTTGTGGGGGTGTTCTACTTCTTTGCGGGTGAGTTGACGGGTCTGGGGCCATTGCTGGGAAGGTCTTGCGCTTTTGATCACTTGCCTGTCTTTGGGGTGATGTTTGGCGGGCTTTTAGGTTGTTGTGGGTGGGTTTTGGGGTCTGGGAGCACTGCTGACACGGTCTAATGAGGATTGCATTTGTTTTTCAGGAAATCCATGGTGGAAAAGGGAGTTAGGGCTTAGCTGCACAGCGCGTTTGGACAGAATTCCAGGTAGTAGGCCCATTTTTGCTTTTTGCAAGTTGGGGTGTTCTGTTTTTTGCGGGTGGCTGCAGGAGTCTGGGGCCATTGTTGGGAATGTCTAATACTGGATCAAAGTGGTTTGGACAAAATCGGTGGTGAAAATCTTTTCGCGTTTTTGCTGACTTGCTTGTCTTTGATATGCTGTTTGGGGGGCTTCCTGGTGTTTGTGGGTGGGTTTTCGGGCCTTGGAGCAACGCTGGGTATGGATACTTTTGATTGCAAGTGGTTTGAAGAAAATCCATGGTGGCAAAGGGGAGTTAGGGCCTAGCTGCAGAGCGCGCGTGGAGTGATGTTGGAAATTTGCCTGAAAATACTAAGTCCCCATTTTTGTAGTTTTGCTTTTTGGCTGTTTGGGGGTCTTCTACTTGTTTCCGCCTGGGTTGACGGCTCTGGGGCCATTGCTGGGAAGGTCTAATACCGGATAAAAGTGTTTTGGAGAAAATCAGAGTTGAAAAAGTTTTTGCCTTTTTTCTCACTATCATGTTTTCGGGGGCCTGTTTGGGGGGGGTCCTGGTGTTTGGGGGTGGGTTTTGGGGTCTGGGAGCACTGCTGGCACTGTCTAATGTGGATTGCATTTGTTTTTCAGGAAATCCATGGTGGAAAAGGGGAGTTAGGGCCTAGCTGCACATCGCGTTTGGACATAATTGAAAGAAGGCCGAAAATATTCTAAGTATGAGATTTTCCATTTTTGCTTTTTGCCTGTATGGGGGTGTTCTGCTTTTTTTGTGTGGGTTGGCAGGTCTTGGGGCATTGCTGGGAAGGTCTAATACCGGATAAAAGTGGTTTGGAGAAAATCCATGCTGAAAAGTGTTTTGGTACATTAACTTAGGGCTCGTTAGGGTTAGCACTAGCAGCAGGATTGCATGTGTTTTGAGGTGTTCTAGATTTTTGCAATTGAGTTCTGGGGTCTTAGAGCACTCGTGGGAATGTGTAATTTTGGTTGCAAGTGGTTTGAAGAAAATCCATGGTGGGAAAGGGGGGATTCGGCCTAGTTAAAGAAAGCGTTTGCCACTATTCTTAACTTAGGGCTCGTTAGGGTTAGCAGTATTGTATTGCATGTGTTTGGGCAGGGGGCTGTTTGTGGGGGGGTTTGCGAGTCTTGGTGCGATGCTGTGTATGGATACTTTTGCTTGCTTGCAAGTGGTTTGAATACAATCCACAGTGGGTAAGGGGGGTTTTGGGCCTACTTTACTTTCAAAGTACGTCTTGTCACCATTTTCTACTAGGCCTCGTTTTTTGAGATCTGATTGGGGGTCTTCTACATTTTTGCGACTGGGTTTAGTAAGGGTCTGGGAGCACTGCTGGGAAGATCTAATTTTGTTCTAAAACACAGTTTACAGTACACCTAGCTTGAGGGGAAAGATCCGGAAAAATTATTTCGCCCATACTTATTTATCCTTCAAAAGGAGACTCAGATAGAGTACGCACTTTCAAAAATATTGTAATGTCTATTAGGAAACTCAAAGTGTGACTTCTTGCACTACACAGCGTACATACCTTATATTTATTTGTCAGTGGGGTTCTAATATCACTTCCTGTTTTTCCATCAATAATTACAGGCCGGGTCTCAGCCTGTACAATGGGAAAAGGATGAAGTCAGGCTTCACATTAGCGAGCCGCAATTTAGCATCCGCCAGGCAGGCAGTGGACAGGGTGTCTTCTGGTCACCAACATTGATGGACGGAGCGTCAGATGGAATGGAGGAGTCACGCTAATAAGAGGAATGGTTAGATGCATCTTACAATTTCCCAAATTCAACAGGACAACTACAACAACATACAGATACAGTATCCGTTCTTTTCTAATTATCTTTTAAGTAATGTTATTGCTGTGTACTTCTATGAGTGTGACTCTGCATTTCTTTGATCTCTGCTTCTAAATTCATCCCTACAGCCATTGTATAGGTTTTATTTCTGCTATTTTTCAAACCTAATTTAATGTACAAAGTGTTTCTCTGAGTGCAGAGATAGGCAAGTGAAAACGCATAATTATTACTGCATCCCTGTACTGTCACATTCTTTCATTCACGGTTGTCGAAAGTACTACTTACTTTTCAGTAACCATGCATGCAGTAGTGCATGCACTTCCTTTATGTCACTTAAAAGATGTATTGTTAGCTTTGTACCCAAAGATTTGTTTATCTTCAATTATTGTTTGTCCATGCTGTGCTTTTTTTTCTTCTCTCAACAAAACTTTCCCAAAAACCCCCATTCCCATCCATTTTCCAAACCCTAACCCTCTTCCCCCGGGCTGTGTGGTTTTGATTGATGTTTGACTAAATGACAGCAATAATTCCACACACTTGCTGGGGAGGATAAGGTAATAGCAACAGGCTGGTGAAGGAATCCGAGGATATATTCTATTCTTACTCAGCTTGACACTGAGTCACTATTGGCAAATCAAAACAGATTTTCATGTGCGCCATCAACTTGATTGGTCATCAAGAACGTCCTCCTCCTAGACGTGGCAAATTATTGCGCTGCTGTGTCCTTCACCGTCAGTACTATTTCTTGTAGTAGTAGCCAATGTCAAAGAAATTTAACGCAAGTACTAGTTATACTTTCAATACTTTACCATTTGTTGGACAAAATTGTGGCACTGTTCTAGTGTACTGTCACCTGCTATATTCCCTATTGTACCGTTCTAATGCTACGGTAAGGACAAACAAGGTTACATTTTCTTTTTTTTCAGATGCTGCAACTGACACTGTGTAACACCACAAGTACCACCGCAATGATGACATTTCATCCGCCCAGGATTGCCAACCTTAATCGCCATTTCGCGTGCAGCCAGCCCGGTGCCTAGCCCTATTTCCAACACAAATTACAGGTAAGATAAGCGTTTGGGGGGAGGTAGTATAATGGAGTATTAGGAGAGACGAGAGACTGACGGTCCTAGGACTATTAAATTCACTTACTCTGTGGGAGGCCCTTACTTTTGAAAACATTTGGGCCATTAGTACTTACACAACTTGAATCAAGATGCCACTTAAGTTTGAGGACTGTTAAACCCCCACCCACCAGCCTCAAAAGCAGTAAAAAACATGTATGCGAAGATAACGTTTAAAGTATATTTATATATCCTTAACATAAATATTCTCCCGCAAGACCCAACCCACCCCCCTCCCGAACCCCAACGAATGTCCCTGAAAACTAAGTCTAAAAAAGTAGAAAACCCAACTCCCAATTCCCACCCCCCAGAAGTCTTTAAAAAAGGGACAAGGGACAGTCTCCTCCTACTGCTGGCTGCTGTTGACTTTTCGGGCCGGGTCGGCATGCTCCTTGCGGAGGGTCTCGAGCAGGGTTTTGGTGCTGAGGAGCTCCTGCTCGAGTTAGGAAACCCTCAGGGAAAGGTGGTGCATCCTTTTTTTGTAACTGCCGTGGGGGGCAGCTGATTTCGTTGCTGCTTGGCGGTGGCGGGTGGCTGCGGTACCCCGGCTCCGTGCCGCTGAAGACCTGCTGCGCTGACTGGCTGACCCAGGGAGCGCAGAGGAGGATGCAGGTGTCGCCGTGGATGCTGTTGGCGTACTCTGCGTGTCCTCCTTCTCCTGGGCCACCAGCCGCCGATATTCGGCGACAGTGGCCTCCAGCCTCCGTTGCCGGACCCTTTTAACAAGCTCCTTCAGTGTTGGTTAGGAAGGAGCATCTATATGAAGAAAGAAAGACATAGTCTGTAACCAATGCTCTTTAAGATTAACACAAAATTATTCAGCAAAAAGTTGTGTCACAGTAGAACTAGCAACTTGCAAGCGCAGTACATAACTATTGTGGCCAGTATCTATCTAACCTCCCACTTCTTCATCCTTGCTCTAACATTAGTGGGAGTTTAAGGAATCAATTCTACGAGCACTATGGGCTCACTCCATTAGAGTCGACTATGACATTACACCAGTCTTATTCTTCTTCTTCCCTCTTGTTTAGCAAAATTGGTGCGTTAACTTCTGCAAGCCGGCATAATGCCAGCGCTGTCAACTTGCACCCGAGAAAAACAGACGCCCGCCATGATGAGTGAGACAGTCTTGCGTTACTGTACCAGTCCAGTACATGCAGGTAGTGATGCTCTTACTTTTCTATTACAGGTGGCACTGAGAATACTCTGTTACAAGGGCTACTGCTTAATTAATTTAACTTTCACCCTATAGTGCCAATGAATACTAGAAAAGGAAAATGAAGAAGATAAATCGTCTGATTATCTATCACTGCACATGGTATGTATTTGCTTACATATGGGATGACTTTAGGTGCTTTGCTTTTTATAATGTGAACAGTGATACATCCACACATGAATGACCGAGTTCTACTAAACTTATTAACAGAGGTAGTGAGTGGCCATCGTAATAGCCGGATATATATACCGTGCTTGCAATACAAGCTACTGCTACTATTCATGGTAGTATTCGGACAAAATTACAACTTCTTTTCCTTGCCTTTCCTACACTGGGACGGACGTGCGGGTGCGGTGTTACATGCTCTTCAAAGTAACACTTAGTTCATCCAGTGACCGTCTACTCTCTCTAGATACACATATGCTATCTAAGAGTCAGATAGTACCATGATCCTGGCATCCATCCATTCAAACTATATGTCAATGATTCTTCTTCATGTCTCTCATCTGGACAAACCTTACGTTTTCTCACTGGGAGCACACTATGCAGTCTGAAATCTCAATAAGTAAGGAATAGAAGAGCTTACCACTGCCCGCCACTACCGTGGCAACCCGCACAGCAGTTTGGTCCGGCACTTGTACGCCTCCTCCCCAGAACTCCCCTCCTTGACCTTCGCGCTGGGACCAGCACCAGATGTTCCACCTACAAAGTACATTTAAGAAGGTTAGATGTCATAGACATACACAACTCAATGATTCAGCACCAAAAAGAAAAATTAAAGTTCAAACCAGGTGAGGGCTCGGCTCGCCCATAATAAATGTGTGAAATAAATCACTATAAGCACTTTTCCATTTTTAATCAACCGTTTATGTTTTATGACAAGCTTGATTTTAATAAATATTTTTACTTTTAATAAAGCTTTAAAACTTAAATAGACTCTGTCGTTTTTGGTCATGAGTGAATGAGCAAAGGTTTTGCAATTTGCAAGCATGAGTCCGTGCCTCTGACACTTCTGGACTCTGACTCCGTACTCTTGTCCTGCGTTGGATAATCATCATTGGGGATCAATCATCGATGAATTCGGGAGCTAAATGACTCTGCCACACTATCTAGTCAGTAAGGAGATTGGGGGTTCTTCAAAGTCTGATATCACTGAGGTATGTGGAAAGTCTACCTGCGCCTATTATAATTGATAAACAATGCACTATTTAGTGTCCATAGTTCTGTTTGTGCAGATTTGTCCCTGCAACAGTAGTAGTATGGATTGTCCTCCTATCCAAACCAAAAGTAAAGTAGTATCTTATTCTTTCTTGGTGGTCATTCACCATTTTATTGTTCGTAATTGTCAAAGCATAAACATTTAGAAGACTTGAAAAGACATGATGGACAATCCCAGAGGACTGTATTCAGTGCATAGAGCTATTGCTGACTTGAATGGGAGTTTCGTTTTACACCTTTTGCCAAATGTGCAATCTTAGTTACTTACACAGAGAGACTAATACGAATAATCTAGTAATACCACAGGGAGTCATAGTCGAGGCAGGATAAGAATTTAGATACAGTCTACAAGAAGATCAAAGACGATTCAGAAAAAATTGAATGAGGAAAAAATAGGTACTCTATATTAAAATTGCGAAGTGACAGACAAACTCCATCGTGATTGCAGATCAGCGACAACACTAAAAAGTTTCCTACTACATTAACCAGTCATTAAAATACTCAAACTTTCAATCCACCACCACTGTCTGAAGGAGCAGATTTACAAGCCCCTTGCGGCTCTTTTGCTCCAATGTTGCGTGACTTTTGTGACGCAGCGGCAGAACAAAAGAGGCGCCATGGTGCGGCGTATATTAACAATGGGACGCATATGGGAGATGCATCCCGTTGTAAAGCCCTGCGCCATCAGGGGGCGTTCCAGCACAATGGAGACCGTTCCTGCGCAGGAACGCATCCTAAAAGTGGCTGAGGGAAATCTACAAGATTTCAAATAGTCACTTTTAGGACAATGATGCGTGACTCAAACCCTGCGCCTGCTTGAAGCAGATGTACGGCTTGACGCAGCATTTGGGAGATAGGGCACCCCAGAGCATTGCTGGAGCTGCGCCATTGTTGCGACGCAACTCCAGCATTGCGCCGCCTTTACGGCACAGATGCGTAACGCTTCGGTGACGTTTTGGGCCCATGGTGCGCCGCATTGTAAATACGGCGCACCATGGGTGGTGGTGGCCTGGCGCACAATTACTGGCGCATCCCTGCTACTTAGAAGGGATGTGCCGGTAATTAAAAATCTGACCCCTAGTGTCTAGCATTATGCAGTTCTTTAAACTACACTCATACCTAATTTCTCAGGCCAATGAAATGAACACAAAATCGAAAATAAATAAGCATAGTAGCAACGCTACTGAGAAGGAGAGCAGTGCACCTGAAATGCACAGAAGATTTTGAAATATAATTTACCTACAATGTAATCAGCAGCATTATTGCTCTTGGTAAAAAACAAAAATGTGCAATATAATAACACACAGAGCAGGAGAAAACAGAGTAGTGAAGAAATAGCTTCTACTACTCAGCAAGCCCAGGGATCTCGAGGCCGAGCAGGTCAATCAAGTGGCGTGCCCAGTCCAGGAGACTCGTCCAACGGTGGGTGGCCTGGTTGTAGGTGCGCCGGACCTGAAAGTGTTGGTACATGGCCCGGCACCCCTTCTCCCACCGCTTCCGGCGCTCCCGGATCCTGTAGCTGCTAGCGATCTTGCCGCCTGCCATGATGGTCCTGGGGAGGCGGCGCTGGACATAAAAAACTAGTGTGGCAACCTCCTCCGCGCTAAAGATCTCCCGGGCTGTGACCTGCTCCCCCCTCAAACGCCCGCACGGGAGCCGGGCACGGGGTGCGGGACCTTTCCCCTTCTCAGGTTGCTTCCCGGCTCCCTTTACCATGGTCTGGGCAGAAAGGAAGGTAAATAATAAATAAGAAATAGAATAGGGAAGAAGAAAAGAAAAGAGTTTAAAAAAGTAGTTTAAAATTAACCAAAAGTAGCAGAAAACACAAAAATATAGAGCTAGAAAAATAGAGGGATAGATAATAAGTAAAATAGATAAAAAAGAACTTTAAACAAGCAAAGGATGGCAGAGATTGACGGAGGATACAGAAAGCATGCCCAGGACCATAGCAATGAATGAGAAACAAGATGGCCTCGCCCGTTCAGGACTGCGTGGGTAAGTTCGCGCAAGATTTCCCTCGCGATCACACGCAAACTTGTACTAACGGGCCGCACACTTTGCGAGATTACACATAGCGCCCGGAAACGGAAATACGTCATGCAAACAAGATGGCCTCGCCCGTGAACGACCGTGAGGGTAACTTCGCGCCGTTGCGCTACAAGCGGTTCGCTAAAACGCACAAAATCTTGCGAACTAACACGCCGCAAAAAAACAAATCGCATATTCGCACGAACTCGCGCCTTCCGAATTTGATCTCGCGCAAATTCACGCCCTGCAAATCCTGCGAAATTGCAGAAAAACGAGTTTCGCAAAACTGAAAGCACTCAGCAGGTGCAAAAGTTCAAACTCATCATTAGTGACTAATCCCTGTAGTGCTTCCTGAGGGGCCCCTCCAGAGTTCAGTTGCCTACTTGCAACTATTCTATGACCCTGTTCTGACCCTCACCGCAGGCTCATAGAATAGCTACAAGTAGGCCACAAAGGTCCTGTGAAAAAAAATTGCACTGCAACAAAAAGCAAATTACAGATAAGGAAGCAGGTGCCAGACTGGAAGTTCAAATTCAGTGACACATTAATCAACCCCAAATTAATTCATGTCAGTTGAAGCAGGGCAGGTGTGTTTTTCCCCCCATAATCTACAGTGATGAACCAGAGGGTGGCAGTGATGTACCAGAGGATGGCATGGGTGAACCAGAGTGGCAGTGGTGAAACAGAGGGTGCTGTGATGAACCAGACGTAGAAACTACATAGTCGCAACTCGCGACCGTTGCGAGCTGACAAGTAAGTTCGTGTTTGCGAACTGGTACAAAACCCTTGCGAACTGGCAGACACCCTTGCGAACACAAAAAAAAGAAAAAATCAGCGAATTCACGAGAGTTTGTGGATTTGGCGGATTGCGAATTCGTGAATACGCGAATTCGCAAATCGCGAATTCGCAAAATTCACCCATACTAATTATTCACTCCTGCGCCTAGGTGTAACTATCCTCTTATTTTCTATTCAGGATTTTGAAGTGCAGATTTTCACTTAGGTGCTGATTTTCATTCTCCAACCCTTGGAATGAGTGCAGTGGTGGCTGCCACCAAGTAGCACGGGCGGGGCAGGGGCGGGATAGAAAAATACATTTTTTTAAAAATACTTACCTTGCTCCTGGACTGCCGGCTTGCGTCATCCTCTTCTGTTTTTGCTTGAAGAAGGTAGCACAAACAGGTTCCCCCAGAAATGCAGCATTATGATTGGTCTGAGCGCTGTGGTTCAGCACTCAAACAAGCACTGGAAGCCTGGGCATGTTCCTCACCAGGTTGTGCATTACAGCCTGGTGGGGAACATGCAAAGTGCGAATAGCTGTTTGGCCAGGCCAAGCAGCCGGCCAAGCAGTCATGCCCACTTAAATGTTCAGGGCTGTGAACTATAAGAAGGCCAGGAAGAACAATTGGTTCCTGGACGGCCAAAAATTGGATCAAGTGACGTGTTACAAGTACCTGGGTGTCTTATTGGATAGCAGAGGGTCGTTTAAACCTCAATTAGAGACGCTACACCGAAAAGGAACCATGAGCTTCCTCTCGATGAAACCCTTGAAGAAGCTTCTGCCTGACCACACGCTCGACCCTTTTCTGCAGGTACTGAGAGCTCGTCTCCAACCGACATTAACATATGGGAGTGAACCTACTTTTGGAAAAGACGCTCTGACACTTGACAAAGTAATCGCCAGAACCTACAGATCAATTTTCCAGCTTCCTAGTTATGTCTCATCAGCGCAAATCCGTCTGGAGTTTGGGATACAAAAGCAAACAGTGGAAAGAAGGGGCAGCTTCATAAAATGCTGGCACAAGATCAGAAACGCAGAGCCAGGCACCCTAAATTCCCACCTCTGGACTGAACTGCAAAGACGAGAACGTTCACACGCTAGAGAGTATATGACGGAATCTCTAGAAAATCTCGAGCTGACCAGCCTTTGGAACAGCCCAGTAGACCACAAAAACTTTAAAAAACTAGTAACAAAAGCAACTAAAATAACATCGCTGCTGGAAGACAAAGAAACGCTGGCAAAAAGGGCACATGGATGGATAGTCTTAAATGACTATAAAACTCTAAAGCCTCAAGTGTATTTAGACCAGGGATTTAAACAGAAGATCAAGGAAAAATTCCTAAAGCTGCGATTAGGCAAACTCCCAATTCTCCCTCATCTGGCTCCATGGAAGAGGATTCAGGACGACCAATCTTGCCGACTCTGCAATACAGGTCCTGAAGATCTAGTCCACACAATATGTATTTGTCCCAGTTTAATGGACCTAAGGAGAACACTACTACGCGAAATATGGAATCAGAAGGGGATTAGGTCCTGCCGACAGGCAGTCAAACTGTGTTTCAATCCGCAAGAGACCCAACTAAACTGCAGAACTACAAAATACCTCGACGCAGTGGAAAAAAGAATTAAGGAAGCACAAAAAGATGAAAATGAGTAATAGCCAGACAGTGCCCTGTGCATTCTTGGGTTCGCGACCCAAATGAAGTACATTAACTGACTAACCAACTACACGTACTACACAAATAATTTTTAAATGTTTGACAACCAATTTTTATGTATTTTAAATTGTGAGTTTTAATTAACTGTGCAATAAATTTACCTTACCTTACCTTACCTCGCTTAAATGTTCACCACTCCTTTCCTTGTTGATTGTGACTCAGCCAAGCCCAACTCCATAAACCGTAAAAGTGAAACGATAATAACACAGTCTTATTATAATTTTCTTTTTCTTTTATCCGCTGCTTAAAATGCAGTGGGGCGAGGCTCCTCCGCTTTAGAGGAGGAGCTGCTGCTGAATGAGTGGGTGGAGCCTATTCACATTGTGTTTTTAACTAAAATCGAATGAAAATGTACTTCATGATCATCTTTTATGTGCAGTCTATTTGGCCGAGACCTCAGCCACCTTGGTAGGGACCACGAATGGAAGAGAACAGGCAAATACTGTAAACCAAAACCTCATACACCTCCCACTAGTTCACTTTGAAACTTGTATGCATAGCTCACTCCCAAGCCCCTGTTTTTACCCTTTAGATTGCATGCCCTAGCAGCCATCAGGAACCACCATCAGCCTCAAGTCTGCAGACAAAACTGAAGAGTAAAATTAACTGTTATGAGAAGGAGACATCCCCTGTAGAGAAACCTGTGGTTTGAACACTACACACAACTACATAGTCTTAATCCTTTCACTCTGAAGTGTGGAAGGAGGTCTTGTGCCAGGAGGTCAGGGACTGTTAATGGATTGGGAGAGGAGTTATGCACCACTGGGGGACATGGCAGCATGGGACAAGCCTGTCCTCTCAGCTGTGTGCTCTGACCTACTATATGTGGCCTATTGCAGACAACCTTAATTTAATGCCAGGTAAGAATTCAACCCTCTCTCTTTCCATAAAAGTTATACTACAGCCATTCTCGTAACTCTGTCCTGAATTTCAGAAATTAGCATGCATGCCTTTACAATGCATGTTTTACAATGTGTTGACCATACCACACATCATGGTACTTTGACGCACATGCAGAATGCTAACGATCTTTATATCTATCTGTCTATCTATCTATCCATCTATCTATCTATCTATCTATCTATCTATCTATCTAGCTATGCATCTATCTATCTATAAATCTATCAGTGTTTGGACAACATATTGAGTTAACAATATCGTTTTTTGAGGTAAGTAATAATCTTTTATCTATAACTAATGTTTTTAATATTGTTTTCACTAATATAGTGGTTAAAATATAATATTTTAATGATATATTCTTTTTATGAGTTGTTTTATATAAATGTTATTATTTGTTTTTAAAATGCAGCATGTAATTTTAAGTGATTTAGAATTTTTCATGTAATACTTAGTGGTTTATAGCGTTGGGTTGTTGCATTTTTTGTGGGATATGGTGGGCAGTTAATTAGGTAATAATTAATAATTATTTAATACATTTTAATTAATTATATGATTGATATTTATAATGTAAATTATGTAATACAGAGTTTGTTTTAATTATGTTATTTGGGGACTGTTACCTTTGTTGCAGCATAAGTAGGAGGTTAATTAAGTAATAAAATAATTAACAATTAATTGTTAATTCATTATTTAATTGATGTATAACTATGTATGTATGGAAAACATATATTTTACTTATCTGTGGGCTGCTAAGTTTCTAGGGATGAAGGGTGGCAAGTTAATTAATAATTAATTATGAGTAATTATGTGTTAATTAATTATTGAATTGAAATGTCAATAGGTAAACTGTGGACTACTTATTTATTTTATATTCATTTTTTTATCTGTGGAATGCTACATTGCTCAGGGTCTCGGGTGGGAAGTTAATAAATAATAATTGAATAACATTTATTTATTGATTGATAAGAATTTTTTAAATATCTATAAATTGTTTAGGTGTTTTTAGTCTTGTAAATACATATGTATTTTTTATGTTAATTTGTATTTTTTATATTAGGAGTTTATATTAGGAGTGATGTCATCAATTATATCATCAGAGATCTCATCAGTGATGTCATCAGTGATGTCACTGGCCATGTCATGATTAATGTAATATGTGAGGTCATAAGCAGTGCATAGCTGGGGCACAAGTTATAATTAGTTCAGGTAACTATAACTTCAAAATGTTTACGGGTTTTGTTCATGTATAATCTGGACCTAACTATAGCGTCCTGTTTTTTCAGTACATTTTTTAAAATTCTATTTCCTAACTATAATGTCCCTGTAACCTTTGGGGTTTTTCAATATATACATATATGTACTACGTACTAGTCGGTAATTATAGTTAGGACCTAGTTTCTATAGGAAAAGCTTTCTTTGTTTTCCAATAACTTTGGCGCCATTTGGCAAATCTTCACAAATGTTTTCAATGTTTTGCGTTGATTTGTGCAGTGGAGAGAAAGAGGCGGGATCCCATAATACTTTTTTCCCATGCAATATCCCAGAAAGATTTTGAACACAACTACAGCCAGAACTGCTGAACAGAATTACACTAAGTTTAGGAGAAAGGTAGCTCTTGGCTCATCAAGAGCCCTTTTTGATATTTGGCGTATATCTGTTCAATAGTTTTTGTGATAATAAAGGAAAAACAGATTTGCATACCTTGGGATGCGAACCCTCTGTGGATCTCCCTCAGTGAATCCGTGAAGTCACGCGCCACCAGCAAGACCTTGATGAGAGCAAATTTGTGGCCGCTATTTTATGTATCTGGTAAAGGGTCCTTTGGACTGAAATGTAGGCTGCAATTTATATGAAGGGGTCATGGTAGAGGTTCCCTGACCCCATGTTCGTGTTACATAGGTGCCAAAGTAGGCATGATGGGAAAGAAATTGACCACAAACTTGTTTTACCACGTGCAGGATTCGCAGCTCCTCCGCTAGACTCAGCGTGTCCTCCATGTATGTCTGTTATCCATCTGCGGACCCCACATACGTTTAAAAAAGATGTATATATGCTCACACATCCTGCTCACAGACCCACACAGACACTCGCACATCCAGTTACAATCCCACAGACATTTTTAAACCCTTTCACAGACCCACACATACACTCACACACATCCTCACAGTCCCATGGAATACTCACCCACCCAGTCACAGTCCTGCATAGACACTCATGCACCCACCTACAAACCCACAGAAACACTGACACAAACACTCACACACGCAGTCATAGATCCTATGTGGACCTGTGAATCCACTGCAAATTTACATGGGGGGGGGCGCACTGAGTGTCACGGAGGATTCGCAGATCCATGGAAAAGGACCAACCAAATTGGGCTTCTTCACAGGAAAAATGGAAAGGGGTAAAGAAACACTGACCATTTAGAAGTGGTATAATAAAAATGAAAGATGAAAGGAAGCCTGTGATTTTTTAACTTCAACAGCATAAGTAAAAGCACTGGGTGAAGTGTAGCCATTGTAGCTGCTTTTCTACTGAGAGAGGACTTGGTTTCACCAAAGAGGTTTTATAGGTATGTTGATTAAGTTGTATTATATAAAAGTATATTTAGATGAAAAATAGTGTAGCTTCTAGACACTACACTAGAAGGGAAAATAGAAGTGTGCTTAAGTGACATTATTATCTAAAAATACAGTGTGCAGGAAAGGAGAAAGAGGGATTTGCATAATGAAGGAATAATACATTGATTTTGACAGTATGAATGAATGTGTTTAACATAAGATGTGGATGCTTGCCTATAGTATGTAATTTAATAGTTTGTAATTTGCACACACTTGCACAGTGAGTTAGGCACTTATAGACCCAGATATGCTCCCACAAAATCACTTCTGTTCTATCACTTACATAGCCAGACAGTGACTGCAACACTCAGTCACACAATCATAAAACTATTCATACACGCATTTACTCGCCTGTACATCCAGGTTTGAGTACTAGTTCACCCCTAGAGCCTGGGAGGACATTTGCAGAATGCAATCTGCACCACATGAAGATTACTTCAGCACTCTTGAGAAGAGAGAATCCTGATTGTAGTTGACCCTAGAATCAGGGCCCTTTAGGGTGGTGTATCGGAGAGGGGCAAAAGGAGTACAGAAATGACTGACCAAAGGCTCCAGAGGAGAGAAGGGATCCCCTACAGATAGAGAGTAGTTCCCTATTGGATTTGACACAACAGGTTTTGTCTCTTCCCAAACCCAGTCCCCTGAGGAGCTCAAGGATCGAAAGGGTGGAAGGGACCTGAGGATGCAGCTGGCACAGCTGGCTAAAGAGTAGAAAAATGCTGAGGCTGATAGTGTCTTGGAGGAGAGGAGGGTGTTGTGAAAGCTTTGGGCCTACGAATACTAAATGGTAGATCCCCAACAGATTCACCCCGACATGGTCCGGCTACACCTATAACACCAAATCCTGCATCGACTATACCATGGCATCATTGAATATTTTTAGTAACCTTACTTCATACCTTTTAATTGATGTTTCAGAGAGCGATCACAGTCAACAAATTATCACTACTTCATTTGCAAATAAAAAACATCAAACTTATTTAACAATGCAAGGTAAAATTGGAACTATTAATTATAGGAAACTAAACTGGGAAACAAATAAAAAACGACTGACCAGTGACTAGGCCCTAAAACTGGCTAGGGAAATTCTGGAAGAAACATCTCCTACATCAATAGTTGAACAATGGGCCAGTTTTATTTCCAAACTACCTACTCATAATGGTAACCATAATGGCTTCGGAGACAGTTATGTGACTCACTGACCATTTAGAAGTGGTATAATAAAGGGGGCAAGATGGCCGCTGAAGCTCTGTGGGAGTAAGTCGCACTCAGACCCCTCTCCTGCCGATGCATAAACTCAGGCTCTAATGGAGATACGAGAGCAGTATGCAACCCGCATCTTGGATTCAGCAAGCAGGAAGTCTCCACGGAGGATTTGTTAGCCTTACACGCATTCTCGGGAAGGCAAAATCGTGGTACATCAAGCTCCTTAAAGTATTTATGGCAGACATGGGGACTCGCGGCAAAGAGAAATTGCAGCAGCAACTACCCATACCCGGCGGAACAAACAAAGAGGCATTACAGAAGGAAGCGGGAAGAACGGGTACTATCCCGAAAACAAAAGTGCCACCTACTAGCAAAAAAACAACCCCCACAGTCTCCACGTTAACAAAAACACAATTGCGCAAGCTGGAGAGAGCCAGCGAGAAGGAGAAGGGGCTCAGCCAAAACAAAGACACGCGAGGCGCCAATATCACACCAGCGGCACGGAACACAGTGGAAAAAAGGAAAAATGATACTGTATATCGGCAGCCATCGGTATCAGAGGTCTTCAGCGCCAAAGCTCAATCAGAGGCATCAGGAACACCAGGAGCTTCCACGGCAACCCTGCTAAACACGGCAATCATGCCGCCCGTCGGAGTTGGTCAAAGCGTCCTCGAGGACGCAAGCGGAGGTGTTGCTAAGCAACCAGGGATCACGGAGCTCACGCTTCCAGCGGAGCGTCATGCAACGGCTCAGGCAGACGGCACTGAACAGGAACAGGAACAGGCACAGGGGATGCAAGACGAAGATCGGGACTTGGCAAAAGAGGTGAGAGAGGCTGCTGGCGGGGCAGGGATGTCAAATACAGGGCAAATGCTAGAGGCCCTTATAGAGGTGGAGGCTGAAATACGAGAGGAGCAGGCTCAAGCTAAAAATAAAGATAGCGCTGCGCTGGGGGAGGACAATGCGTGTCATAGACTGCATAGCAATATGGCAGAGGTGGACTTTACAGAAGGGGCTGATGGGGACAGGTTCTTTTCTGTCCCTGAAGAATCGGAATCGACGCTGGCAAGCAGCGATGAAGAGAGAGACTCTTCAGACTCATCCTCAAGCTCTGATGCTAGTGGTAGCTCTAGGGGGAGAGGCACGCAAAAAAGGCGTAAAACGACATCCAGAAGGGCAGGCTCCCCCCTGAGCACACACAAGGGAACACACAAGAAGCTTGTATGGGACTACTCCGCTACCTCCAATATCTATAAAGAAGATGAGCAAGAGATACAAAATGACGGAGGGAAATTGGATTTAATGTTTGCCACACTAAAACAGATACAAATGGAGGCTAGGGCTGAAAGTCGGAGGGCCAGGCATGACACTAAAAAAATCCAAGCCTCAATCAGGAAAATAAATAAAAAGTTTGAGGAAGTGGAGGAGAGAGTCATCGGAGTCGAAGAAAGAACTGGCAGATTAGAGGACGAGGTAACTGATTGGCAATCATCTAGAGAGGAACAGACTAAGATCGTGGAGGACTTACAGTGGAAGGTGGAGGACTTGGAGAATCGTCAGAGGCGCAATAATGCCAGGCTCCTTGGAATAGAGGAAGGGATGGAGGGGCAGGACCCCAGAGGCTTTGTCATCAAGTTACTAAAGGGAGCCTTCCCAGAGGTGCCATGGAACTGGGAACAAGAAGTGCAGAGAGCCCATAGATACCAACTTTTTGTAAGGAAAACCCACAAAGAGGGCTCAGGAGCTCTCCCCAGGGCTATGCTAGTATTTTTTGGCAACTTCCTGGCAAGGCAAGAACTAATGGAAAAAGCCAGGCCTGATGCTAAAAAAACGGTGGAAGGAATAACTTTCTTTGCTAGACCTGACTTTTGTCACGTAACAGTGGAAAGACGTTGGAGGCTCAGACAGTTGATCACTGCATTTCAGACTCAAGGAGCAGAGGCCTATCTAATGTTTCCAGCAAAGTTGAAGGTTATCTCAGCGGGCCGCACAAGAATGTTTTTTTCTGAGATAAAAGCGGGGGAATTTCTGACAGAGTTAAAAGAGCAAGTGGGTGCCAGAAGGAAATAGGCAGAAAAGGGAGCAGAAGGAGCTCAAAATTACGAAAATACAAATGTTGGATAACTTACCGAGCCTGATAGATAAGAGTAGTATTAGACAAGAGGGGAGGAGAGGGGGAGCGACTCTACAACGCTAAGCGGACACGCATAGGTCAGGAGTGACCTATTTGCCTGTCACAGGGGGGGTGGGGCAGCAGTTGGGGCGGGGGGTTTAAAGGGGGGGGGAGGAGGGAGGGAAGAAGTCACTGGTGGAAGGTGGAGGTGTAAAATGATATAGATTTGTAAAGTTTGCAAGGAAGCAGAAAGAAAATGTACAGATAAAGATAAAATAGTAGTTGAGGTGCTGGTAAAAGCAAAATTAAAATCATGGCAGTTAGGATAATGACAATTAATATCTGTGGTCTAAATAATAAGGAGAAAAGACAGAAGCTCTCTGCGCTGTTGCGATATTGGAGAATTGATATAACTTGTTTACAGGAAACACATGTAGCAGCTGAAGATAAATTCTTGCTTGATCAGATGGGCCTTGAGGTTCTTGCTAGCACAGGACAAGAGGGGAGAAACAAGGGAGTAGCAGTTCTGGCTAGAAAAGGTGCTGTTAAAATTAAAAGGAAAAAAGAGGATCCTGAAGGGAGATGGGTAATGCTAGACATAGAAACAGCCGCAGGAAGATGTACACTGTCCTCACTGTATGGTCCAAATGAAGATGAGCCCGAACTATTTGATTTTATTGACAGTGAGTTAGCATTGTGGCCGGAGCCTGTGATCTGCTGTGGGGACTTTAATATCAACGGATTGAACGGAGTAATAGGCGTGAGTGGAGGCAGGTACCAAGGAAGGAAAAAAAAGGTGCACAAAGCAGTACAAAACCTTGCTCGTCATAATGCGCTGGTGGATACGTGGCTGGAATTTAACCCTCTAGGTGTAGGCAGCACTTTCTACTCAGCACCACACCAAACAGTAGCCCGACTGGACTATTTCTTTATCTCTAGTTCATTAGTTAGCAGGGCTAAAATAGAATGTCTCCCCAGAATAATGTCAGACCACAATCCGCTGGTTCTAAGCTTAGCAGTACCACAAAAAGCAGAAAGGACAAACTCGACATGGACGTTCGAGAGAGGATTGCTGAAGGAGGAGGTGTACATTATAAGGATGCAAGAATGGATAACCCAATTCTGGGATATAAATAGGTATTCAGCCTCAGCAGACATGGTGTGGGATAGTTTTAAAGCAGGAGTAAGGGGGGAGACACTAAGCTACACCCTGGTAAGAAGTAAAAAGGAAAAGGAGAAGGTGGAAGAGGAGATCAGAACTCTGATGGGCTTGGAAAAAATGCTAGTAGATGCAATGGAAAGGCAAGACCCTATTGAACAGATCTTAGTGACTATGGAAGTGCAGAAGTCAGAAACGGGGATTACTTTGGCACAGAAAACAGCAAGGAAATACCTGGCAAATAAAGAGAAGTGTTATGAATGTAATGAGAGGGTGGGACACTTGCTCGCAGTTAGAACCAGGCAAACGTTAGCAGCGGGCGAGATAAAAGAAATTAAGGACTGTACTGGGGTAATTGTCAATAAAGTGGAGGAGGTACAGGAGGTATTCAGAAGGTTCTATGAGAGGCTATATGAACAAGATAAAAACAATGAAAAGATAGAGGCAGAAAGCCTGGAATACCTAATGCAAGGTCTACAGAAGGGGCTGAGTATTGAAGAAAGGGATAAGCTAGACACACAACTAACGGTCCAGGAGATAAGAGATGCGATATTTAGCTTACCATCTGGTAAAGCAACCGGACAAGATCAGATCCCGGTAGAATTCTATAAAACTTTTTGGGATGTGCTAGCTAAAGATATATGGATAATTTGTTGTTTGGCACAGGGGGGCAGAATAGTTCCTCAATCTTGGGCGGGTGCGGATATAATAGTGATCCTGAAAAAAGATAAACCCCCCACCGAACCAGGCTCCTATAGGCCGATTACACTGCTTAATGCTGATGCAAAAATATTCTCCAAAGCACTGGCCAACAGGTTGAGTAAGGTAATAGAAAGAGTGGTCTCCCCTACACAACATGGCTTCATACCTGGCAAAGGAACTACTGAACACACCAGACAGCTGATCACTATTCTGGATGCTGCAGCGGCCTCAGGAGACCCTGTCGCGGCTATCTTTTTGGATGCCGAGAAGGCTTTTGACAGGGTCTCTTGGGCGTACCTATGGAAGGCTATGGAGTGGGCTGGTATAGGTCGAGGATATATAACCGCAATCCAGGCACTTTACAAACACCCTAGTGCTAGGATACGTATTAATAGATCCTATTCCAATGCAGTACAGATTAGACGGGGGACTAGGCAGGGATGCCCAGCTTCACCTTTACTATTTGCAATATATTTAGACCCCTATCTAAGAAGGCTTACGCAAAATAGGGGGATAACTCCAGTTATACTGCATGAGAAAGAGTATAAATTATTTGCCTATGCAGATGATGTGGCTGTTATAACGCCGACACCAGAGGAATCATTGATGGAAATAGAACAGGAGGCAAGGAAATTCGGGGAGGTGTCCGGATATCTAATAAACAGGGGAAAAACACAAGTAGTTCAGAACAGACACACTACATTTGCAGACGCAAGAGTTGTTTCAGACACAAAGTATTTGGGGGTTAGGGTGACTGCAGACTTAGAAAAATTAGTAGAGATAAATCTGGAACCATTGCTAGGTAAGGTCAAAAGCAACATGGAGAGGGTCAATAACTTACACCTGACTCTTATGGGCCGAATTAATTTTATTAAAATGGTTACTTTTCCGAAATTTCTATACTTGTTCAGGGCAATTCCACTATTCATTGAAGGTATATGGTTCAACAAAATAGAATCAATAGTAAATAAATTAATTTGGGCACAGGGGAAGACACGTAGAGCATATCGTTTTTTGACATTATCACGTGAGAGGGGAGGTTGGGGAGCACCTGATTTTAGATGCTACTATTGGGCAACAGCACTACAATACTCTAAAGGATTATTAGGTGGAAGTGCTCAGCAGGAAGAGAGAAAATGTCCGGCGAATGTATATGAAGCACTTTTAGGAAAGGCGGCAGAAAATGCCTTAGTTACAACTGTGGACTTCGCATACTTTAAACACACAAGATTTAAGACTCTGAGCGCGATATATAAAGTTTGGAGAGCAATAAAGAAAAAATTGGGACTGGGAAGGTATAACAGATATCTAAGGCTTTATATGAATAACGATCTTCCACTGGAAATTTTTAGAGACACAGTTATGAAAGAGTGGGACGAAAAAGGGATTAAGAAATTGGGGGACTTAATGGATTCAGGAGGAGTATTCTTAACGTTCCAAGACATACAGTACAGGTATAAAATAGCTGGGAATAGCTTTTTCAAATATTTACAAGTGAGGAGTTACTTTCATACAAAAGTGGGGGGAGCAGGAGGGATGACAAGCTGCAGGATAATGGATTACCTGGGAAGCAGCCTTTTGTGTTCAATAAGACAGTTGTATGCAGAGTTACAGGTCTACAAAATAGACGACAGAGAGAAATACAGTAACAAATGGAGAGAACAAGTAAGAGCCCGACCGGAAGACCTACAAAATTCCTTAGACCTTGGTCGAACTATTTTGTGCTCAGCCACACTTCAAACCCAACATTATAAAACAGTCTATTCACTATATCACACACCCGCTAGAATTGCCCAATGGGGGGGCTCCACCAGAATAATATGCCCACGATGCAACTCAACACATGCTAATATCACACATATGTTCGCACAATGTCCGCAACTATACACCTTAAAATTGGCAATAGAGGAGTTTCTGGAAAAGTCGTTGGGAATAAAAACTAAACTAACTGATGAATTGATAATATTGGGCATAAGTTTAGAAGAAAATATAATGTACCCAGAATTCCTATTTATGGTTACAGCAGTATACAGGATAGCTGTTGCAAAAGCGTGGAAGGAGAAATCAGCACCGTCATTTCAGATCTGGATAGCAAGATTACTATCTACATATAATTTAGAGAGGGCTATATATGATAGAAAAGGCAGAAAGGCAAAAGCTCTGGGGGGTAGGATATGGTTCCCCATCGATCAATGGAAGAGTGGAAAAAGCTAAAAACATGCTTTCTTTGCTACTTTTGGTATCATTTGTGAAATATGCACGGACTATAAGATTATTATATATGACGTATGATCTACCCTCTTTCATGTTTAGTGTGAGAATTTGCTTTATATAATTTTCTAAAAACACAAATCTGTACTTGGCTTAAAAACTTTCTGTAATGATAAAAATGTGCTGGTTGTAACAGAAAAAAGGGGGGGGGAAATTTGAATAAAGACATTTAAAAAAAAAAAAAAAAGAAGTGGTATAATAAAAATGAAAGATGAAAGGAAGCCTGTGATTTTTTAACTTCGACAGCATAAGTAAAAAAACTGGGTGACGTGTAGCCATTGTAGCTGCTTTTCTACTGAGAGAGGACTTGGTTTCACCAAAGAGGTTTTATAGGTATGTTGATTAAGTTGTATTATATAAAAGTATATTTAGATGAAAAATAGTGAGTGTATGTAAGCCGAAAGAAAATGTGTAGCTTCTAGATACTACACTAGAAGGGAAAATAGAAGTGTGCTTAAGTGACATTATTATCTAAAAATACAGTGTGCAGGAAAGGAGAAAGAGGGATTTGCATAATGAAGGAATAATACATTGATTTCAACAGTATGAATGAATGTGTTTAACATTAGATGTGGATGCTTGCCTATAGTATGTAATTTAATAGTTTGTAATTTGCACACACTTGCACAGTGAGTCAGGCACTTATAGACCCAGATATGCTCCCACAAAATCACTTCTGTTCTATCACTTACATAGCCAGACAGTGACTGCAACACTCAGTCACACAATCATAAAACTATTCATACACGCATTTACTCGCCTGTACATCCAGGTTTGAGTACTAGTTCACCCCTAGAGCCTGGGAGGACATTTGCAGAATGCAATCTGCACCACATGAAGATTACTTCAGCACTCTTGAGAAGAGAGAATCCTGATTGTAGTTGACCCTAGAATCAGGGCCCTTTAGGGTGGTATATCGGAGAGGGGCAAAAGGAGTACAGAAATGACTGACCAAAGGCTCCAGAGGAGAGAAGGGATCCCCTACAGTTAGAGAGTAGTTCCCTATTGGATTTGACACAACGGGTTTTGTCTCTTCCCAAACCCAGTCCCCTGAGGAGCTCAAGGATCGAAAGGGTGGGAGGGACCTGAGGATGCAGCTGGCAGAGCTGGCTAAAGAGGAGAAAAATGCTGAGGCTGATAGTGTCTTGGAGGAGAGGAGGGTGTTGTTAGCTTATGTCTGTCAAGAAGGTGAACTTGAAGGCTCAACAGCTGTTAGAATCTAGCAAAAATGGTGGAAGAAAAACTACTTTATCCATTTCAGAAGAAATAATCCATATACCCAGAGACTTGAGGCCTGACTGTAATGAGAAGGGTGATATAGACAGGTTTTTTCAGGCATATGAAGTAGCTCTAGAGGTACAGAGGATTTCTGAGGAGGTTTGGGGAGCAGGCCTTTGAAGTCATATTCCTGGTGATGGAAGGGACACCCTACTGCACCCTAGAGAAGGAGAAGAGTTTGAGGTATCCCATCATAAAGGAGATACTTGTCAGTAACTATGAATTCACCCCAGAGGAGGGCAGGTTGAGAAACAGGGGCAGTCAGAAACTGTGTCACCAGTCCTGGGAGATTTTTGGGGGTTCTTTTAAAAATGTTTGTAAAATGTACTGTTGTTTTTTAAGTAGGTTTTTCTAACAGTTGTATACCACTCTTCACTGATACCTATTACAAAGCAGCGCTGTGTTTCCGCTTTGCTGTGCCATGCAGCCTGCAGTCAGGTTGCAGATTGCCGCTGCATTCTCCTGCCTCCCTGCTTTCCCTGATGGCTGCTGCTCTCCCCGACGGCCGACGGCTGCTGATGGCTGCTGATTCCTGCTGCCGCCGCCGCGTTCCCACCACGCCATACTACCTTGCCTTGCCGCTCAGTGGCTATTTGCGGTCGGCAGTTGGCGGTTTTAGCTGTTGACCGTTTTTCCTATGCTTGGAGCAGGTTTTGGGAGCAGACAGGCCTGGGTGGCTTGGGAGACGAGCCGCTGCGGCGTGACGGAGCCAGCGAATTGTGCTCTGTCTACTTTGGTGCTTCTGGCAGAGGTGAGTTGAAAGGCATCCATCAAAGGAATCCCTCAAAGAGAAGGGGGGAAAAGGAATAACGGCACTTGTTGGAGGAGGTGAGATGTCCCTAATCCCCAGTCTCATTTCTAACTGTTTTCTTGGTTGACAAAATGCGGCTTGGAACATTAAAGAGATTGGCCAATTACAAGTGCAAGTGCAAACCAAGTATATTACACAAAGGTTCAACTCAATTCAATATTCAATATACAATACAAGCTTGGGAAGTTTTCTAAAGTGTGCCAGTGTTAGAGGACCTAGCACTATTGCTATTTCTCTTGATTGTCGCTGTTCGCTTCCACTACCGTTGATTATCGCTGATTATCACCAGCCACCGCCGGTTACCCTAGTGAGGAGGCCGGCGAGGGGGCCGGTGTGGGGGCCATAAAATCTAGCGACCCCTGTCAAATTTCAGCAAGATAGGACAAATACTGTTATATAATTGTTGTATAACCTATATGGTTGCAGAATATATTGTTGTTTGGCTTGGATGATCTGCTCGTCCGGGTGTCTGGGTGTTGATTGATACTTCATACTTTATCTTTTAAACGTTCTATCAAGAAAAAAGCCAAATGCGCTCTGGGAAGGAGAGGTCAATTGCTCCCCCGGCGTGTAGGACACGAAAATCTAAAGCTCCAAGTGTATTAAAAAAGTCTAAAGCTCATCCTAGGGAACTAAACTAGACACTTATATCGCCGATTGCAAGAATGTTTGAAAAAAGCTCTAAAATTCCCCAAAAGTTTAACTTTCTAAATGATCCAACAGGAGCTATAATGTCAATGCAATCCTATCCAGCAGTAGGAAACCTCTAATCACCTATGATTCCTATTATTAATCATGCAAGTATGATGCATCAATTGGGACTACAACAAGGTTTAGAGGAAACAATTGATGCCGACAGCGAAGCTAACAATTCAGCTAAATTAGTAAATCAAACACCTTTGGAAAATATTAACCATGACTCAAAATGCATAAGTGATCTACAGGAAGGGGTCCCTGTAGAGAACAGTATAGAGGAAATAAAAACTGAGATCTTATATGTTGATTGCTCTAGGGAACCAGGTATAGTAACCATGTCATCGTGGATGCCTATAGAGGTTAATGTTGAAATAAGGAAAAACACTGTCCCAAGTATGGCGTCGACCATTAATAATCATAACATATTGGATGATTTTCAACAGAAAGGTTGTTTGAAGGAAATTGAAAAAGAAATTGCTTCACCTACATTGGAAATAGCTATGCAACTACTTGATGAGGAAAAAATAGGTCTCCAAACATTGTGTAATGAACAGAATACCCATACAAAAAAAACATTACACCTGTTGTCTACAGTCTCTGTGAAACAATCTGATAGAGCAAACTTAGGCATTGGAATGACACAACCTATGAGAGCTAGAACAAACTTAATTCCAAACCATTGCAAACGGTTCAATCTGATGGCTATAATAGGACAAGTGAGAAAAATTCCTGTACTATAGACCAGAAACCGCGGCTGAGTAAAGGCACAAAAACTAATGATATTCAGGATCTGGGTGAAATTTGGGATATTTTTTATCACACCTCAACACTTATTCTTGAGGCTCTCTCGCTTCAGACTAACAAAATGGATATTCAAATTGACATCCTGGGAGCAATGGCAAAAGCGGTCGCAGGAATAGATCATAAACTAGCTGACCTTAACTGCTTGATAACCAGAGCTCAAGCAGATCAATCCACCAACTATTTGGAATGTCCATGTGTGCCTATAATTAATAAACTTACAACCATACCAGAAGTTATTAATACTATAATAGAGGAGGCTAAGGCAACACTTAAATGGGATCAAAGTCGGAAAAAAGGTGTTAATGAAGGAATAAATTCCATAACAGAAAGGAAACATATTAAAAATGATTGTTTAACAATCCAAAGTGAGTCTGAAGTTAAAAATCATTCACCTATCACAACACTATCTTATTTCCAAGTGGACTCCGAAAAAAACAAAAACAGGAAATGTAATAATCGACTGTCGGAAAAATATATTGGGCATAATGATGATGAGAATAAAAATGTTCTTGACTTATACCCGGTCAAAATGACGAAAAGGGATAGAAAAAAATTACGGAAAGCAAGAAATAAACCAAAAGCGCAGGATCAAGAAGACCAAGGGTCATATGAAGGAACATTGAAACATAAATTGAGTAAAACAAATATGGGAGTATTACCATTAAACGGAGCAATGATAGATATAGGTAATGACGTGCTAACAAAATCGATTGTAACAAAAACAAGGTACTACAATATTTTCACACAATACAGAAAAGGCAGCAACTTGACTAAAGACTCGTTAAATAAAACCCCAACAGATAAGAAACCTGAAAAAGATATAGCTTATCTTGTAGGGGGAACAGTCGATCTTGCTCGGGATAAAGCCTCTAAAATCTGGAAAAATTACACAGTAAATAAGCCTCTTGACCTTATGATGGAAACTAACCTTGGGAAAACAACGCTGACAAAGGAAACATTGAGTGGTACCCAAGAAAAAAGTGGCCTCACAATCAGTTCAGCAAAACATGAAATAGATAAAACAGTGTTGGAAAAAAAGGATTCTGCTTCACTGAATGCTGAACAGCAAACATTGATACAAACTCTAAATGTAGAAACAAATATCAAACCACTTTTGCTTACTGAACCGTTGAACCAAACATTGACACAAACTCTAAATGTAGAAAGAAATATCAAACAACTGGTGAATCAAATATCGGAACAAATTCTAAATGAAGTAACAAATACAAAACAACTTTCATCTATGGAATCAGTGAAACCGTTGGAACCAATTGATCTTATAGAGGAAGAAAGCGGGAAAAAATAGTGGTAGTTAGAACTGGAAGTAACAAACCTCTCATAAACATAATTAGAAAGGAACGGAATACAGACATTGAAAGGGTTAAGGGTAATCAGAGGAAGGAACAACTAATCTGAAAGTCAGGATAACTGATTCATGGATTAATATTGCCCTACACGGAACTAACAAACAATGACAAGTAAATCCGAAAAAAACAGTTGGCGATTTAAAGAATAGCAATGCAGCTATAACAATTTGCTCCTGGAATATAAATGGTGTAGGCAAAAAATTGGATAATATATCTGAATCACTTAAAAAGTACCAGATAATTTTATTACAGGAGACTTGGGCCATAGCCCCGTTTATAATCCACGGTTTTAAAGGATACTATGAACCGGCTATTAAGCAAAGTAATTATGGTCGCCCTTCAGGCGGATTAGCAATTTTTATATCAATGGAGTTAAATCTGGAACATATGGCACTAATTAAAAACAGCTGGAATGTTCAGTGTGTCCTGCTGAAATATAAGATTCTAGAACAAATAAGAAAGCTAAAGTTGATTGATATATATATTCCACCAACACCTTTATCTAGAAAGGCCATGTGTGCTACTATCTCCACCTACTTGATAGAGCAAAGGATAGAGGACCCCTTTTGGGATTTTATCACAGGTGATTTCAATCTTAATCTCCTAGTACCATTCCAAAGAGATGAGGTGACGCATTCACAAGATCATCAATGGTTAATTCCGGCACAAGTTGTGAAAAACTCAACTAAACAAGAAAAAAACTAAATAGGACTACATTTTCTGAAAGATATGAAAGCATTGGGCCTACGAATACTAAATGGTAGATCCCCAACAGATTCACCCCCGACATGGTCCTGCTACACCTATAACACCAAATCCTGCATCGACTATACCATGGCATCATTGAATATTTTTAGTAACCTTAATTCATACCTTTTAATTAATGTTTCAAGGAGCGATCACAGTCAACAAATTATCACTACTTCATTTGCAAATAAAAAACATCAAACTTATTTAACAATGCAAGGTAAAATTGGAACTATTAATTATAGGAAACTAAACTGGGAAACAAATAAAAAACGACTGACCAGTGACTAGGCCCTAAAACTGGCTAGGGAAATTCTGGAAGAAACATCTCCTACATCAATAGTTGAACAATGGGCCAGTTTTATTTCCAAACTACCTACTCATAATGGTAACCATAATGGCTCCGGAGACAGTTATGTGACTCGAGCAGTAAAACGGGTAAATCATATTAACCTTCCGCATACAGTACAAAGAATGAAACGACTTGGAAATCGACTAAGGAGGGACCGGTCAAAATTCCCCAATAAGGAAGAAATTAAAAGTGCTCTAAAAGAGATAAATCAAAAATTAAGGAAGTTAATTTGGAATGAAAAAATGGCAGCTAACAGTAACCTTTGGTCTCAAATTTTTCATGCAAGTAACCAAGGAAACTCAAGAGAGTTTTGGAGGATGATATATAGCCTAACCAGGCCCGACAAAGCTGTAGTCTCATCAGTACTAACTGCCACGGAACTGGAGAACTTCTTGGGGCTGCATCTAAATCCGCAACCTGTGAAACCTGGAACCAAAGAATACTGCTCATGGAAGGTAACTCCAATTCCAAGCCAAGATACGGATCTTAATATAATGCATGAGCAAGTTGTTAAGTTAATAAAGAGGCAGAAAGATGGAGCACCAGGCCCAAATGGTATACCCTTTTCCATTTACAAAGAGGATCCAGATGGATGAGCAAGACATCTTGTAAAAGTCTTCAAAGAAGTAGTCAGGAAAGGGGTGATACTGGAAAGCTGGAGAGGGTCCTTAATATTCCCCATTTATAAAAAAGGAGATTGGGCATCGCCGGAAAATTATCGCTTAATAACCTTAAAGGACACCGACTCAAAGTTATTTGCATGGCTTTTATTATCATCCTTATCTGATTGGGTAAAGAATAACAGCGTTCTCCCGCCTAATCAAACAGGCTTCATCAAAGGATTAGGAACTGCTACCAACATCTTAGTATTATCTAATTTAATCGATAAAGCAATTATAAAAAGACAACCTTTATACTTGTGCTTTGTTGATTTTAAATCAGCTTTTGATTTTGTAGATAGAGAACACTTATGGGGAAAGCTACATGCACAAGGGATACCGCCCCTATTAATACACCTGATCCGTCTTCTGCATATAAAAACATGGGCAAGAGTATGTATTGGTAATGGCCACTCATTATCAAAGGAAATACCAATGTTAGGTGGAGTGAAGCAAGGGTGTGTACTGGCTCCTTTGTTATTCAATTTGTTTTTAGCTGACTTGACTCCGGCCAAGAACAATGTAAATCCTCACCCACCAAAGCTCGCCGAAACTCATATATTGAACTTGCTCTATGGTGATGACGTTATTCTCCTAAGTAATACTAAGGTGGGCCTACAACGGCTAATATCACGAACACAGGAATATGCGGTGGAAAACAAAATGTCATAAATTAATCTACATCCAAAGTTATGGTTGTCACAAACAACACAAAAAGGCAGTGCAAATCAAAATGGTTCTTGGGGAAGGAACACTTGGAGCAAGTCAAAACTTAGAGGTACCTGGGAGTAATATTTAACGACAATGGTAACTTTAACCCCCAAAAAATGGATATCACCAGGAAAGCTAATGCACTAACAGGTACATTCGCAATAATCAAAAACTCTACAAGTAATTTAACTTATCAACCGCTTCTTAAAGCGATATTGGCGAAACTGTTACCTTCTTTATCTTACGGCAGTGAGGCTCTAAACGGAAAAGATGGAATAGGTATTAATAATGCTATCACTAAAACCTTCCGCTCCCTTTTTCGTTTACCAATAAATGCCTCCCAAGCCCAAGTAAGGCTGGAATTCGGTTTGAATAACCAATTATATGCACGGATGGGACATATAATTAAGGTATGGAATAGAGTAAAAAATGTTAAGGAGAAGTTAATTTCCCAGCTTTTATGGAAAGAAATGGAGGGTAAAAAAAAATTATCTGCGTGGAAATACCTGGACAACGCTCTAGATGAATTTGGAGTTAGAGGGATCTGGACCACTGCTATAACCCAGAAATCCTTCAAAAAAGTGGTGAATAAAAACCCCCCATGGCCATCACCTCGGATAGGCCCTCAGCATATGAGGCGAGTTCTGGGACCCTCCACAATCGAGCCCATAACAACAGGGGCCGTAGTCTTGCCTGATCTGCAATCGATCTGCATCCCAAATCTAGTAATACAGGGACTGTGGGTGTGCTCAAAGGGAGGGCTATTAGGTCTTTCAAGAATTTGCTCTCCGCTTTGGCTAGTACCTCTAAATTACAAGTACCCCACAGCTAAGCCCCATATAGCGCAGCGGTAACTCCTCTAGCTTTATATATGTCAATAACAGGGGCCATACAATGTTTGGGGGAAGAATGCAATGTTTGGGGGAAGAATACCTGGACAACCCTCTAGATTAATTTGGAGTTAGAGGGATCTGGACCACTGCTATAACCCAGAAACCCTTCAAAAAAGTGGTGAATAAAACAACGGATTACTTATCATTGATAACCGACAAAGAGACCCTTATTAAAAGGAAACATGCTTGGTCCATAATAAATGGCTACAAAAAAAAGACACCTCAGCAGTATCTGGACACAGCATGGTCGTGGAAAAGCAAAAATATTTTTATTAACGCTCAATTTGAAATATGGCCAGGAGAAACACATGCACTACCATGGAAAAAACTCAAAAATAACATACAGTGTTGATTGTGCAAAATTGGTGAGGAAAATATTTTACATCTCCTGTGCATCTGTCCAGAACTAAAAAACGAAAGACTAACTTTGCTAAAAAGGTTATTCAATAAAAGAGCGATAAGAACTTGTAGACTAGCACTGATTCGATGTCTTTGTCCAGATGATCTGCCCATTAATTCTGCTTTAGCAAAATTCTTAACAATTGCACTGAAAAAGTTAGAACAACATATCATTGTTTTTTAAAATGACTAAATTTTTTCAATAACTTTTATCCATACGTACTTGTTTTATTTAAAAAAGTTTTTTAAATGTTTTTGTATACATTTTAAAGATTTAATGTCATTTACAAAAGATTTTAATGAAGTAACGTACTTTAAAAGTACATATTGAGTATTCATCCCTTGTAAAGATTTTAAGTAATCAATCAATAAAATAAAATATTAATACCAGTTGTATACCGTTTTTTTTCCAAAGAGAACTGGGAAGGTTGGTTGGTTGGTTGATATGCTTTATTTCGATACATAGAAATATCTTAAAAGCAGTACATACAATAGGAATTAAAAAGGATATACAGTAAATATACATAGGGATACATCCATAAGATAAAAAGACAATAAAACATTGGAATATGTACAATTAAAAAAGAATTGGATTAGTATGTACAATTTAAAAGGAATTAAATGGATACAGAAAGCTTATTTAATCTAATCAACCAAGACCATTATAAAAATTTTGAGACACCACAAACTACAAGGGGGGTGTTGTCTGTTACTAAAATACGTAGGGCCACTGAGTATTGGCGAGTGCTAAGTGATCTACACACAGGTTTGAGCCAGCGCTTTCTTGAGTTACAGTAGTCTGGACATTCAAAAAAGATGTGGGCGACCGTCTCCACCCTCGAGGAACATAGGGCACAATAGGGGGAGTACTGGGAGGTA
Organism: Lissotriton vulgaris; assembly: GCF_964263255.1. Taxonomy (NCBI): domain Eukaryota; kingdom Metazoa; phylum Chordata; class Amphibia; order Caudata; family Salamandridae; genus Lissotriton; species Lissotriton vulgaris. Next base: position 213,556 of record NW_028254837.1, on the reverse strand, counting down.
GATTTCCATCTCAATGTCAAATGGCCTACTAGTAGGGTGGCCACCCTAAACCTGAAGTACAGAGCCCTATCAAATGCGATGGAAATCAAATCAAGATAGGGCTTGTAAGCCACCACGTCTTTGATTCGTAAGAAAGCTGCAGTGGAATTACAGTGTTGTGGGTTGCTAATAAGTTTAGAAGAGACCCAGTCCCAGTATAGTTTTTTCAAGGTGGCTTTGGGTAGGGCAGAGCGAGTAACCCATGCTTCGCCCAATCCCAACGCCCTCAGAAGGCTTTTGACATCCCTCAACCACTTTATCTTATGCCAACCCCCCATGGCCATCACCTCGGACAGGCCCTCAGCATATGAGGCGAGTTCTGGGACCCTCCACAATCGAGCCCATAACAACAGGGGCCGTAGTCTTGCCTGATCTGCAATCGATCTGCATCCCAAATCTAGTAATACAGGGACTGTGGGTGTGCTCAAAGGGAGGGCTATTAGGTCTTTCAAGAATTTGCTCACCGCTTTGGTTAGTACCTCTACATTACAAGTACCCCACAGCTCAGCCCCATATAGTGCAGCGGTAACTCCTCTAGCTTTATATATGTCAATAACAGGGGCCATACAATGTTTGGGGGAAGAACGCAATGTTTGGGGGAAGAATACCTGGACAACGCTCTAGATGAATTTGGAGTTAGAGGGATCTGGACCACTGCTATAACCCAGAAATCCTTCAAAAAAGTGGTGAATAAAACAACGGATTACTTATCATTGATAACCGACAAAGAGACCCTTATTAAAAGGAAACATTCTTGGTCCATAATATATGGCTACAAAAAAAAGACGCCTCAGCAGTATCTGGACACAGCATGGTCGTGGAAAAGCAAAAATATTTTTTTTAACGCTCGATTTGGAATATGGCCAGGAGAAACACATGCACTACCATGGAAAAAACTAAAAAATAACATACAGTGTCAATTGTGCAAAATTGGTGAGGAAAATATTTTACATCTCCTGTGCATCTGTCCAGAACTAAAAAAACGAAAGGCTAACTTTGCTAAAAAGGTTATTCAATGAAAGAGCGATAAGAACTTGTAGACAAGCACTCATTCCATGTCTTTTTCCAGATGATCTGCCCATTAATTCTGCTTTTGCAAAATTCTTAACAATTGCACTGAAAAAGTTAGAACAACATATCATTGTTTTTTTTAAATGACTACATTTTTTCAATAACTTTTATCCATACGTACTTGTTTTATTTAAAAAAGTTTTTAAAATGTTTTTGTATACATTTTAAAGATTTACTGTTATTTACAAAAGATTTTAATGAAGTAACGTACTTTAAAAGTACATATTGAGCATTCATCCCTTGTAAAGATTTTAAGTAATCAATCAATAAAATAAAATAATAATACCAGTTGTATACAGTTTTTTTTTCCAAAGAGAACTGGGAAGGTTGGTTGGTTGGTTGATAAGCTTTATTTCGATACATAGAAATTTCTTAAAAGCAGTACATACAATAGGAATTAAAAAGAATACACAGAAAATATACATAGGGATACATCCATAAGATAAAAAGACAATAAAACATTGGAATATGTACAATTAAAAAATAATTGGATTAGTATGTACAATTAAAAAGGAATTAAATGGTTACAGAAAGCCTATTTAATCTAATCAACCAAGACCATTTTAAAAATTTTGAGACACCACAAACTACAAGGGGGTGGTGTCTGTTACTAAAATACATAGGGCCACCGAGTATTGGCGAGTGCCAAGTGATCTACACACAGGTTTGAGCCAGCGCTTTCTTGGGTTACAGTAGTCTAGACATTCGAAAATGATGTGGGCGACCGTCTCCACCCTCGAGGAACATGGGGCACAATAGGGGGAGTACTGGGAGGTAGATTTCCATCTCGATGTCAAATGGCCTACTGGTAGGGTGCCCACCCTAAACCTGAAGTACAGAGCCCTATCAAATGCGATGGAAATCAAATCAAGACAGGGCTCGTAAGCCACCACGTCTTTGTCTTGTAAGAAAGCAGCAGTGGAATTAGTGTTGTGGGTTGCTAATAAGTTTAGAAGAGACCCAGTCCCAGTACAGTTTCTTCAAGGTGGCTTTGGGTGAGGCAGAGTGAGTAACCCAATCCCAACGCCCTCAGAAGGCTTTTGATATCCCTCAACCACTTTATCTTATGCCAACCCCCCATGGCCATCACCTCGGACAGGCCCTCAGCATATGAGGCGAGTTCTGGGACCCTCCACAATCGAGACCATAACAACAGGGGCCGTAGTCGTGCCTGATCTGCAATCGATCTGCATCCCAAATCTAGTAATACAGGGACTGTGGGTGTGCTCAAAGGGAGGGCTATTAGGTCTTTCAAGAATTTGCTCTCCGCTTTGGCTAGTACCTCTAAATTACAAGTACCCCACAGCTCAGCCCCATATAGTGCAGCGGTAACTCCTCTAGCTTTATATATGTCAATAACAAGGGCCATACAATGTTTGGGGGAAGACGCAATGTTTGGGGGAAGAATACCTGGACAACGCTCTAGATGAATTTGGAGTTAGAGGGATCTGGACCACTGCTATAACCCAGAAATCCTTCAAAAAAGTGGTGAATAAAACAACGGATTACTTATCATTGATAACCGACAAAGAGACTCTTATTAAAAAGAAACATGCTTGGTCCATAATAAATGGCTACAATAAAAAGACGCCTCAGCAGTATCTGGACACAGCATTGTCATGGAAAAGCAAAAATATTTTTATTAACGCTCGATTTGGAATATGGCCAGGAGAAACACATGCACTACCATGGAAAAAACTCAAAAATAACATACAGTGTCGATTCTGCAAAATTGGTGAGGAAAATATTTTACATCTCCTGTGCATCTGTCCAGAACTAAAAAACGAAAGACTAACTTTGCTAAAAAGGTATTCAATGAAAGAGCGATAAGAACTTGTAGACAAGCACTGATTCGATGTCTTTATCCAGATGATCTGCCTATTAATTCTGCTTTTGCAAAATTCTTAACAATTGCACTGAAAAATTTAGAACAACATATCATTGTTTTTTAAAATGACTACATTTTTTCAATAACTTTTATCCATACGTACTTGTTTTATTTAAAAAAGTTTTAAAAATGTTTTTGTATACATTTTAAAGATTTACTGTTATTTCAAAAGATTTTAATGAAGTAACGTACTTTAAAAGTACATATTGAGCATTCATCCCTTGTAAAGATTTTAAGTAATCAATCAGTAAAATAAAATATTAATACCAGTTTTATACCGTTTTTTTTCCAAAGAGGACTGGGAAGGAAGAACAGGCTTCAGACTGTGAAAACATAAAGGTTCAATGGCAAGTTAAGAAAATAATTGAATATTTCTGCTGACAGTAATTTCCACATCTATGTGATTAGAAACACAGTACTTGCTGCTTTATCCTTTTTCCACAGTGTCATTTGATATGCTACCTGTAATATACTGTTGTATGAAAGACAGTACAGACTCATTTGTGTCTGTTACAAATGTAGGTGCATCTTTTACCCAGAACAGCAGATGAATATGACGAGCACCTCTTGTGTAGGACTGTTTTTGATAAAAGAAATCAGTAATTTTTCTAAGATGTGGATTATTTGTTTTTCAGATAAAGGACTGTATAATTTCAAATCTGTGCCTAAAGCACCTACAAAGATTTGACAGATGCATGCGGCAAAGTTCTCCTGGTGTCTTGACTAGGATGGTTTTAAATGTATAGTTAGCTTGTGTGAAAAAGTCATGTAAGTCATCCCATATATATTTTGCACAGCTCAGAGTTTAAAGCCAAGTTCTTTTTTGTACAATGTTTGAAGAAATTCGGACACATAATGTACATGCAACATTTCCATTTCTTTTTTATCTCCCAGACATTCATAAAACATATCTCTTGTAAAGAAGCCTCGCCCACCCCTCTATTTTCCGAAAAGGCACAAGCATGTCCTTTTCCCTTACGTTGGCCAGGCCGATATTGGATCTTAAATCAACCCTGTACCTCACACACTAAAACACCATGCAGTTCTTCCAACATCAGAAACTGCATTTCTCATTTCACGAAGACAGATAAATAATACAGCCCACTTCAACTATACCTTCCCAAAAACTCATATGAACTACCATATTCACTAATCCCTTTCCCAGCATGTCTCTGACCTCATTTCTCGTTTGCACCTTCACTACTCAGTAACCACTATTAGTGTTGTGGCTGCCAAAATACAAAGCAGAAACCCTTTCCATATCACACTCGGAAATGTCACCATATTACTGAAAGCATGCATGCATCTCTCTGTTCCTTTACATACAAAGAGATGTATACTTGTCTTTTATAAGTTTTGCATCTTACGATACATGACACGTGTGGAAATGCAAATAGAAGCATATACATTCCTCAGGAAAGTCAAAATCCTAAAACAAATACTGGAGCAATAAACAATAGGCCACTATGTAACTTGCAACAGCATGCAACGTATATATATATATCAGTGAAAGTGATGGTGACTTTTCTCTGCTGGTCAGAGGCCACTAGTAGCCCAGTGAGGGTCTAAGTGGTATCTTTCAATGCACATGGATCTGTGTTACCTTCCCTTTCCAAACACATGGATAGACAGATTTAGGGAGGGGAGGAGGGTGTGGGGTTGAGGGGGGTCAAGGGATTTATCATTTCCAGTCTCTCTATCTGCCGGCCCTGTAATATACGCAATTCACCACGAGCAGGAAACCTCACAACTACCTTCACTTATATTCACGTATTCTTTACGAGTGTAAGCAAACCCATGCACCAAGAGTCCTGGCAACATTACATTTTTTTCTATCTCCCTGAAATAAATAAAGCATGTGTCTTCTAAAACTCCCCCCGCTCAAGTATATCCCAACAAGGAACAATCTGCAAACGTGGGCCTTTTCCTTTACATTCCACAAACAGATTCTGGACTCTAATTCATCCCAGTACCTCAGACAAAAGACCATAGAGTTCTTTCAACTTGACACACTACACTCATATATCATTAAAACTTGTATTTGTTGAAATTTACAACTTACAAACAAATTTAAAAAAGTTCAACCAATTTTTTTACTATTATTTGATATTATTTGATACATCCAACTGTCCATAATTGCTTTTAAAAACATGAAAGGCAGGTGAGGTGTTGTTCAGTGATTGCATAAGCTCTTTTGTACTACTGTAGGGCATTCTCTGCCTATAACTAAACTGTGTTGCAAAATACATACATACTCCTCTGGGGAAAAAATAACTTTAAAAGTACTGCCAATGCTTCCTTTGTAGATCACTAAATGGATGAGTTCATAGATAGTACTTCAAGAAATTCATCTCTGCATACATAGCACCTCAGTGAATGCTTGAATGCAAAATAACTCCCTCGCTCATTGCATAACTGCATGAGTAATCCATGATTGATTTAATTTGTACGGTAGTAGTGCCCACTTGATTCTATGAGTCCATGGCTACTGCCTATGTGAATATATCAGTAAAAAGATAATACCTATCTGTTTACAACACTGCATGGAAACTGCCTGAGTAAAAAGATGACTGAGAGTAATTTTGGGGTCATTGTGGGAGTGCATGGGTAGTACCTGAGGGAATTGATGACTGCTTTTATACTGCTTGAGTCATTAGTTAAGTGCTAGAATAGAAACGGGGAATTTGCATAGTTGTGTTGCAAATCTCTGATTGATTGATGTCTGTATTAGGGGTGGGCGGAATTTGCATAGTCGTGTTACGCAAAGTTCAGCGAAACGGTAAAAAAGCTTGTTCCACCCATTCGCAATGCTTTTTTCCTGTTCGCGAACGCTGCTTGCATGCTCGGGGGAAAAATCTCCCAAACACGCATTTTTAAAGTGCGAACCAGGCAGAAAATCCTGCGAAGCTGCGGATCGCGGAATTTTTGGCAATTCCTAGTTCTCCGCATAACACGAAATTACCCAAATTCCACGAGCGGAACGGAATTTACCGCCCAGGCCTCGTCTGTATAGCACAGCCTCCATGATTGCATAAAACATACCCTGTTCATACATTTAACTTCATAGAAACTACATTTATTCATGTTTTGGATTCCTTGATTTTACATTTTGCTGTCAGAATGAAGATAAGTACATTTTTCTAACAGAGAACCACACTGTTCCGTTCAATATTCTTTAGTTTGTACACAAATTAAATTAAACTAAACCTGTAACTTTCTGCCCCTAATTTAAGCTGCTTTTAAACTAACTCCAGTAGCTGCTGTTATTCCCATGCTCAATGTGCTTTTCAAAAGCAACTATCTTATTCCAAATAACCGCAAGTCCTATTGCCTACAATCAGGCGTTCCATACATACCAACTCTTTCACAATGTGTAACAAGTTGCACCAATGTGTTCTATCCTCCCCCACATGCATTGGAGATAGTTTGCTCTGGCCTTCCATTCCTACTTTGAAAACAGATTTTAATTTTAAACACTAACACAAACCGGCACTGTTTCAACAACAAGTGACTCACACATCAGCTCGTGAGACCTTCAAATAGCAGGTGGCTAAACCACAAACTGACATTGACTCACTTCTCTATACCAGTATTCCGCTACATTTTGCTCAATTTATATGCCAAATATTTAATCACTCTGAAACCGAAAGCCTACCACATTTTTTAAACTAGTCGACTCCCGCCTTGTTATATCTTTTCAGAGTATTTTTATAGTAAAACTGGATTTCATTCATTCTAATTCTGTGAGCGCATTTGGCTTGTTCCCTTGCTGATCATGCTGGTTTGCGCAGTGCTTGTTCTTCAGCTCCTACTGTGAAATGGCTACCCGTCCTGTGCATCAACTCGATCCATGCCAATTGCACCTGGACAGTTGTCAGGACAAGGTACTTGTAAATCTTCACAGGAGCAGAATGACGCAAGAGCCCAATGACCTACTCAGAACTCTCCCTGCTAGGTTTTCTAGTTCCGTCACAAGTAAGTTCTAAGGGGGGAAAGGGGAATGGACAAAGAAGAGACTGCTCCCAGGATCTGCCTTCTCTGTGTTCAGCTACTTCTGCTTCTTACTGGTCTGTCAACATTTCACAATCATTTTTATACTCACTGCAATTTATAACTGTTGTTCTTTCTTTACTTTTAATATATAAATTCATATCTTACCAGAATATCTTGGGTAGCTCGCTCCTCTTCTACTTCTCACTTTTTTTTTATTAACTTTGCATAAATGAGAAGTCTTCACTTTACTCTCTTCTTGTATTTCTAGTATTGCTCAACACTGTATTATTTCTGAGCCCCTTCTACCAGAGAGGAAATAAGGTAAGTGTTAATGTGTGCTTTTATTATTATTCAACAGATTTCTCAGCTTTCCCTTATTCCACCTCACTTACTATGAAGAGAGATTAGTGAGGAATTGTACTGGGGGTTCTGTTCTGCCTTGTCGTTTCTTTAATCTTCTTACTTGCAGAAAAGAAATGTTTCAAATTATGGAGTTCTTTAGCTCATATATAATTCACTGCAATTATTGCCTTTTAAACGCTCCTTCTTTTTGACCCTTGGTAATAGTTGTCCTTGAGAAATATTACTATGCCTCAATTATTATATCTTCAAGGTATTTATTTATTGGGGAAGTTTAGAAGTGAATATTTGCTTCTAAATTCAGGGTCTTTATTTAGTTTAAATGCAGAGGACACGAAGCACTAATCACATCTGAAATCATTCTCCATTCTTTAGCTTAAATGAATTCACCAGACAAGACCTGTGAAAAGAGGTCACGGCTTTTGAAAACGGAGGAAATAGAATATCTCTGTTTATTTTTCAGGCCTTTCAGCTTTCCTAAACTTGTAGAGTTATTTTAATTGTTTCCTGTCAGACACGTCTGCGTCTGACTGAACTGTAACTCTTGACTGAAGTTAAAAGAAATAAGCTCAACAAGAAGCTCACTTCTTTCATTGAGGTTTTTGGAAATGGAACTGCCAATTTAACGTTTAACATGAGACAAGACAATAACTTTATACTGTGACTTCTATATTAGTTCACAGAGAATTTCTTCTACACTAAATTGTTTAAATGCACTAACCTTTAATCAGAAGGGAATATAAGGGTACCAACGAAGCTAAACCCGTATTTTCCGCAACCTACCCTAGCTAGCTAACTTGACGCAGGAATTTCTGATGCTCTTCTTCTAATCTCTTCAGTGAAGTGTGCAGTAGTATGTCGGAGCATACTTCACCAGCTATTCAGAGGCTTAAAAGACTAGACCGCTTACGGCAGAATGCTGTCGCAGTATGTGCATGTTGGCAGCCATCTTGGAATTCCTACGATGCCAACATGCACTCCAACTTAAGGAATTAACAGGCTTTTTGGAATCTTGTGAAGAGGAGATGGTGGCCAGAACTGCGTTACAGGGAGGAAACCTCCCGTGAGTCCTGACAGTACCCCCTCCCATCAGGGTTTCCTTCAAACATGGTTTAGCAGGGAATTTTGCATGAAAGGCTTTAATTAATCATCAGTACTCTTTTCCCAAGTGCGTTCATCAGGTCCAAAACCCCGCCAATCAATAAGGTAGAAAAGTTCATTAAGAATGAGGTTTGAGTCCAAAATTCATTTATCTTCGTACTCTGTCTCAATATTTTCTAATCAGGGTATCAGGAGGGGAGATCCTGCGTAACCCCGGTTGAATAGGTTTGAGGAGAGAAATATGGAAGACTGGGTGAATCTTGGTCGTGTTAGGAAGAGAGAGTTGGTAAGTGACTGGATTTATGACTTTCTCAATTGGATAAGGACCCATAAAACGGGGCTGAAATTTACGGGGACCCTTAAGTCTAATATTTTTTGTACTCAACCAGACTACATCTCCTACATTAAGCTCAGGTTCTTTTTTGCGTTTTCGATCAGCGAAGTGTTTGTAACGATCTTTCGCAATCTACAAATTCTGTGTTACTGAATGATGGATCTTAGTTAATTGTTGGGCAATATCTCGAACAGCAGGAACATTAACATCATCAAAATCGGTATGAGAATTAGGATGTCTGCCTGAGTTTATAATGAAAGGGGAGTGGCCAGTGGATACATTCATAGCATTATTGTAGGCAAATTCTGCAGTCCAAAGGTGAGCAGGCCAGGCCAACCTCCTCGTCCAGCAAATAAAGTCTAAGGTGTTGTTCTAAATCTTGGTTAGTGCGTTCCGTTTGACCACCGGTTTCAGGGTGAAAACTGGTGGAATACCGATGTTCAATATTAAGACCCTTGGTGTAAGCTTTCCAAAATCGTGAGAGGAACTGGGAGCTCCTATCTGAAATGAGGACCCTAGGAATCCCATGAAGACGGATAATATGCTGATTGAAAAGTTGGGACAACTGCTTAGCAGTGGGTGTGCCTTTAAAGGGTATATAATGACCCATTTTGCTAAAAGTGTCAATCACCACAAGAATGGTATCATACCCATGGGCAGGTGGGTATGATACCACACTTGAGGTTTTTCCGTGGAAATGGAACTGTCAATTTAACGTTTAATATGAGACAAGACAATAACGTTATGCTGTGACTTCTATATTAGTTCACAGAGAATTTCTTCTACAATAAATTGTTTAAATGCACTAACCTTTAATCAGAAGGGAATATAAGGGTACCGACGAAGCTAAACCCGCATTTTCTGCAACCTACCCTAGCTAGCTAACTCGACGCAGGAATTTCTGATGCTCTTCTTGTAATCTCTTCAGTGAAATGCGCAGTAGAATGTTGGAGCACACTTCACCAGCTATTCAGGGGTTTAAAGGACTAGACCGCTGACAGCAGAATGCTGTCGCAGTATGTGCATGTTGGCAGCCATCTTGGGATTCCTACAATGCCAACATGCACTCCAACTTAAGGAATTAACAGACTTTTTGGAATCTTGTGAAGAGGAGATGGTGGCCAGAACTGTGTTACAGGGAGAAACCTCCTGTGAGTCCTGACAACAGTGAACGGAGGCTGCAACTTTTTGAATGCTAGCCATTGGCGATATTTGGCATCAGATATAGGCTGAATTTCCGCTACGTGTATTTCACATGCATGCAACCTCTCTTCTACTGTCTCCAGAGCCCCTTTGAATGTGACCTGCATGTCTGCCTCTCTACTACTTAATGTGATGCCCTGGATTATCAACAGTTGCTGCGACCATTTCTGGCTCATGACCAGGACTGTTCTGGAGACACACGCTTGATGGTTGCGTTTCATAATGCAAGAAGGGGGAGATGGAGTACATGGGCTCAGGTGCAGTGCCTCTTGTAACAGACTATCATCTAATATCATGCAAGTTGCCCTTACGTGCTCCTGCTTGCAGAAGATTTTGATGACCATGTCTGTTCTTTTGACTTGCTGATTTGGATGGCGACCCTCTTTGCTTGGAGAGGTGCAGATGACCTTTTAGAGCTGATTGCATATCATGGTGCTTCTGAGTTCTTGAACTTCGACGGATCTCCATAAGTGCACATGGTAACCCAATTTGATTGTCTCTTATTTCTACACTTCAAGAACACTGTTTCTTTCCTTTTTTCTCATTTCGCTTTTCCTTCCTTTATGGATTTTCAGATATTGAGTTTATTTACGAACTCCCCTTTACAGACTTGGTTACGCTACTTTTATGTTTGCGCTCTGTTTGCCTGGGTGTTCCAGAAGTAGCCGACGAAACGGGCGACTTGGCCGTTGGGGACATAACTATCTTTATTAAAAGTTATGTAGTCTGCAGACAAACCTCTGAGATGTTCTATTTCATAATAATACATCTTTTTTTGCAGGGAGTGAAATGTTCCTCAAGATATTTTTTTCTCTATTCTCTTTTTCTGATGACATCTCCCTTTATAAGGTATCGTTTCACTACTATACTGATTATAATTCTATCAAACAGTTTCATTTTTCTTGTGACACATATACTGCACATTACGCCATGTTCTTTGAAATACATTTTTCAAAATGTTTCATGTCTGTATCATATATTACAAATACAATACTGACAGTTAATTCCTGTCCCACCATGTCTTTAACCTCATTTGCCTGTTGCATCTTCACCTCTCAGCAACGACTAACAATGTTGGGACTACCCAAATGCAAACCAGAAACCCTTTCCATGTCCAGTTGAAAGTCTCACCATATTACTGAAAGGATGCATGCATCTCCCTGTCCCTTTTCCTAGTGGCATCACACTTACAACAAACATACAAATAAATCTATACCTGTGTTTTATAGGAATCGGATCTTCCGATACATAACTGTATGAAAATACATGTTTAAGCATTGAGATACCTCAGCAAAGTTAAACTGTTAAGACGAATCATCAAGCAATCTAAATTGGGGCAGTATGTAAGTTGCAACTGTGTGCAGATTTTTCTATAGCATAAAAGTCGATTACAACTTTCTCTGTGCTCCTCACGTGCCCCCAGCAGCCCAGTGACATTCAATGCAGATGGGCCTCTGTGACCTTCCTTTTACAAATGAGGGGAGAGAAGCCTAACAATTACCTTAACTTATATTCACGTGTGCTTCACCAATGTGAGCAAAACTATGGGGCATATTATCAAGAAAGCTCGATACATTATCGCTGCTTTTATCAGCAGGAAACTGCCGATAAAGCAGCTATAATGGGCTTGATAATATGCTCTATGGAATTCCAATCGAAGCCCATGTTAGATGTCCTTCACATCTAACATGGACTTCGATTGGAATTCCATAGAGCATATTATCAAGCTCATTATTTTTTGAGGGGAGCGAGATGTGATTTTGCCATTCCTGATAGGACTGTATTCCCATAGTCCAGTCTTGACAACACCAATGCTTGGGTGACCTGTTTGAGATCACTGGGCGGAATGAAAGGCTTTATTGTGTCCAGTAGCTTTAGTTTAAGGAAAGCGCTCTTAGCTGCATTCTTGATGTGGATGGTCATGTCCAGTTCCGGGTCTGTCGTGATGCCTAGTGATTTGACAGAGTCGGCCAATGTGAGGTTGCCAATGAGCGCATCAATGGCTTTTAGCCATTCAGCAATTTGGGGGTTCTCCTCTTTGTTCGAGATGAGGAGTATTTTGGTTTTGTCGGGGTTTAGTTTTTGGTGGTTACATGACAGCCAGTGTTGAACATCTCTCAGTACGTCATTGAGTCTTTGAATGTCTCTGATGGAGTCAGTTTCCAAGTAGATCTGGGTATCGTCAGCATAAAGATGGAAGTGGAAGTGGCTTTTTTGAGTAGTTTGGTGAGAGGTTCCATGTAGATGTTGAAGAGTTGCTTGGAGACCACTGAGCCTTGAGGGACTCCCTTGTTGACTGGGTGAAGGTCGGATGCAAAGTTTTAGATTTTTTATTTTTTTAGTGCGATTGTGTAGGAAGGAAGAGAACTATTGGAGGCTCAGCTCACCAAGTCCAGATCTTTCTAGGAGAGCCCTAATGAGGACTTTGTGGTCTACCATGTCGAATGCTGCCGATAGGTCTAGGAGAATGAGGAGACAGCATTGGTCACAGTCTAGTGGTTTGTGGACATCATTGATTATGTTGAGGATCGCGGTTTCAGTGCTACAACCTTTTCTGAAGCCAGACTGATGGAAGTCAAGGAGGTTGATGTTGTCCAAGTGTTGGGCTAGTTGTTGGAGTATGCATCTTTCTAGGATTTTGGACAGAAGAGGAAGGTTAGAGACAGGTTTAAAGTTATTCAAATCCTTTATGTCAGGGCTGTGTTTTTTCAGCAAAGGCGTGACTGGTCCCACTTTAAGGCAGTCTGGAATGACTTCATTTTTCATGGAGCTGTTTATGATCGTGCGTCAGAGTGGAGCTAGGGAGCACTACAGCTTTTTGGTAAGTTGAGGGGAATGAGGTCTAGGCCATGAGATGAGGGTTTGGAGGTGGAGATAAGATTGATTATCTCAGTTTCCTGAATGGGGCAAAAACTTAGCCAGGATTTGGTAGAGGGACAAGAGGCAATATCATACGCCCCGGACGAGCTGCTCTTTGTGAGGAGGGTATTGTTGGTGTCCAGTGAGAGTTCGATCCTAGTAATCTTGTCATTAACCGCATCGCTGCAGCGACTTTTCCCGCTGTGTGCGGAAATTTTGAAAAAGCTGCGTTACATGACGAGCTCAGCTCGTCATCAGCACACGACCGCCGTAGCTGATCGTCTTCAGCAGCAAAGAGGTTAAAGAAGTTGGCGAAGTTGTCGCAGAGTTCTTTGGACGCCTGTATTGAGAAAGTAGCGGGCTTGGAGGTTTGTTGCCTGATGATGTTATAGAGCTCTTTGGGTCTTTTTTTTGCGCTGTCCCGCACTGAACGGGAAAACATGGATTTCTTGTTCTTGATGTGATTGTTTTACTTCCTAAGAGCTGTTTTGAGTTGTTCGTGGAGGTTGGTAGTAGGGTTACTCCTGCAGCTCCTTTCTTTGGCTCTTAGTTGTCTCCTTTCAAAGTGGATGTCAATGTTGAACCATGACTACTACAATAGGAGCTCAGGGGGAATAACAGGACACCCAGCTAGCTAATAATGACTAATTATGGTTCCTATATGGGCCATTTTTAATGTGGGAAAGCTTACAGCAAGGAATGAAAGTTATTAGAAGCATGTAAGCTTTACCAATTTTTAATTGGTGAGAATTATCTCTTATATTCTCATGGGGTCCTGTTACAGTGGCACGATTTTGGCATATTTGTAGAAAGTAGAATCACATCTAGGTTCTCTTTCATTTTTTGTTTCATTGGATTGAGGTCTTCTGTTTATTGCACACATATTTTCCCTTTCTTTTTTGGAAAAACGGTAACCTATGATGATAAGTGGGGTTTGCTGGCGAGTACCAGTCAGTTGTCCTCCCTTGGTGTTGCAACCGTGAGGTGCCTTTTTTCCTTTCCACACTTTTTCAGTTTATGGGTGGATGGTCGATGGTAGTTTTTATGTTGAATTGGGATACACTACAGCAAAATAACCATATATTAATGTGGTAGGTGAGGTCTAAAAAGAAATAAACCTTCCTTACATTAGAAATAGAAGAGTACTTTGTGTATCCGAGTAAGGACAGCCACTCATTGATTTGATATAATGTTGAACCATGACCTGGACAGAATGGCTTGGCTTTTTTTTTTAGCTTTAGAGGAGCTAGTTGGTCAAGCATAGCCAACAAATTTGAGTTGTAAAGTGAGGTGAGTTTGATTGTGGAGAGGTGGTCATTGGCGTTGGGAAGGAGCAAGCTTGTCCTTTCTTATGGGGCTACCATGGGAATCTGGGTGAGGATTCTAGCCCATTTGTTGGGGGTCTTGCACAGGTGGCTGGGACAGCATTTTTTTGTTGATGTGAAATAAGATCATGTGATGGTCCGACCAGTCCACTGGGAGTATATGGTTGATCGTAATTGCTTCTCGTTGAGCGATAATGGCATCCAAGGTTACTTCTTTGTTGTGCATTTTCTCTGAGCAATGTTGGGATAAGTTGTTGTCACAGAGAAGATTGGATAATAATTGAATTAGCGGGTTATTGTTGGCAACCCCGAGTGCGCAGTGAGCAATCAGGTCGAACAGATGCTCCCCGAATGCCGAGGTGTTGCCTGCTAGGTGATAGAGAAGGTGGCAGAGTAGTGCTCCATCATCCTTAGTCTTTATATTGGTGGTAAGACATTTAAAGGTGTTGTACTTGCATGAGTCCATTTCCATGATGGCGATGTTATCCTTATGAATGATAGCTACACCTCCCACTCATTGGTCTTTTCCGTCTTTGTTAATAATAGAAAAACCTAGGGGCGCAAGCATATCTAAGTATGGTGAGGAGAGCTCATTGAGCCAAGTCTCCGTGATGAGCGCAATGTCAATGTCCTGTGAGAGGATGGCTTCTGCTAGTTCGGTTGCATGCTAAGAGGCCGATCTGCAGTTAATGAGCATGCAATTGGTGAAAAGCTCTTTTTCGCTAGGGTTCTTTCCCTTGGGGGCCCTAGGTAAGGTGGTGAGAATGGGTGGTCTAGGGGGTTTCGTGAAAGGATGGTCTCTTTGGAAACCAGTGATCACTTGGATCTTGCATTTTGGGGAGTCAGTAGGAGGGTGCGTTGTATGATGAGGCTAGATCGGCCACTTCTTCGAAAGACATTGCGGCTTTGGTTCTAGTGGGTCTTGATATCATGGTCTCAGTGTCTGTATTTATGCGTCTCTGTAACCTGGGCGCCGGGGCTTTGTTTCCTAAGGTTTTCTGTGAAAGGGTCTCAGCGTCCGTTCTTGAGGGTCTCTGTATCCGTGTCTCAGGGGTCGGTAAGGGCCCTATAGGGAGCTTAGGGTGGATGGAGCTGGACGGAGAGGGCACCCTGGGAGGGGATTGCTGGGGGCATTCAGGCCTTGTCGAGGTTGGTAAGGATTTCATTCAGGCCCCGGGATATAATTTCTTGCTGACTTTCTAGTAAAGCGAGACATTGCGCCATGATGTCATAGGCAGGGGGTGAGGGGATCTTGGGAAGGGTTGTCCTGTGAAGTGTAGGTTGTGTTTAAGTTCTGTTGCCTATTACTACTTGTGTAGAAAATTTAATCTCCTTTTGGGACCCTGGGTGGGGGGTGCATTGGGTCATGTCGAGGTTTCGACCTCCTGAGGTCTGAACAAGTGCTAGTGTGGTTAAATGTCGGTGTCGGCAAGGCGGGGACATGGTGTTGAGGTGGGTGGATCATATAGGAAGTTGAGTTTGGCGTTCCTCTGGGAGTTGGAGATCACGATTTGTGGAGGCACTGGAGTGGGAGGTGACTCGGGGGTGGCGGGAGGTGGTGGCTTGGGGCGAGGTGGTGAATGTTTGCTTCCCCTGGTGTGGCAGGTTATCTGGGGGTGGGAACTGAGTCAGGAATGGTCGAGACAGGTGGAGGAGAGTGGCTCGAAGTTTAGGAAAGAGGGAGTGAAAGCCTCTAATTTCTCATTGTTTGCCTGTATCAGGACTGTGACGTTAGTGTAGATGGTCACAGATGTGACCTCGCCCCTTGACGAGTGATAGGGAGCAAGGTCATTCGTTTGCAGCTATGCGAGGTAGTTGTGGTTTTAGAAATGTAGAGTTTTCTTCTGAAAGTGGAGTTCCAGTCATCTGGTCTTTCAGTGTGGAAGATGAAATCCATCTTAATCTGCCCTTTGGAGGAACAGTGATATGTGTCCTGGAATAGGGTAGATTTGTGCTGTCTAATCGTCTCTGTTTGAAATTTCTTCTCGCTTTCATAGAGAGATTGGGAGGGAAGCTAATAGTGAAGGAGTTCACGTCATGAGGTTTCAAGTGGGTCGATATGGGTTGGTTGGAGTGAATTCGCATGCCCTATGACATTGTAGGGTTTCAGAGAGGGGCGGGCCGTGCATCTGAAAGGCAGTCTATGATGAATGGTGTGTTTGGACGGATCAGCTAGAGGTTAGTTAAAAATTGTCACCTTAAGTTGGGTCAGGGAGATTGGATTAAGAACTGTGCGGCCCCTTATTTTCCTGCAAGTGCTGATCAGGGGTTATTGTCTTCAGGAAGCCATCATTTTGGGGTCAGGCATCCGAGTCTGTTTTGGACTGGTCTGTGCCTCCTTAGTTAGGGTGACCAGGGGTACCGGATTTGCCCGGACGGCCTCGCTTTTTCACCTGCTGTCCCGGCAGATTTCAGGAAATGTAGCTTCTGTCCCAGTTTTTAGAAAGGGGCGACTGAAAACTGTAGGAGGTGCTTTTTTATATTTTACAAATCAGGGATACTTAGCAGTTGTTTAAAACTTGCATTTAATGGATTTTCTAACTGCCTGTTCTATAATTCTCTGCCAAGGAGTGCTGTCATTCCATGTGCTCACTTGAAGCAAAACTGTAGTCCTTCTTCTATATTCTCGAAATGCCCTGGTTTTTGTCTTTAAAATTCTGGTCACCCTATCCTTAGTGGGTTTTGCTGCATGGGACATTCGCCATGTGGCTTTATTTTCACGTTGAGGAACCACATCAGCGGGGATGCGTCAGTATTTTGTGCAGCCTCTTGGTCTGGATGCATTTATTGTGATGCAGAGGGTGGCCATTTTAAAAGGGGCAAAGCGCTAGAAGCACTGAAGTATGAGAGGCCCGAGAGGCTGCGTGGAGGCAAGATTCCTCTTCATTGCGGGAAAAAAGGCAGTTGGACTCTTTTTAATTGATGGCCCTTGCAGCTGATGGGTGTATTTATTGAAGGGGAAAAATCCTATCTTTAGATAGAGAAGGATCTCCGTGAGTCAGAATCGGCCATACTGAGGCCAGGCAGATTCGATTGGCAGAGCGGGGCTCCGTGTAGGTCTTGCACGATGTATTGCAGCCGTCCCAGGTTTCCTCTGGTCTGCTAGTGGCAGTAGGAAGCCTCGGTTGGCATCGTTAGGGGCCCGCAGCTCAGCGGGCCCTAGCAAACGGTGTGGAGGGGGGCTTGAGTTGACATGGGGTGGCCATTATAGAGTCAGTCATCATACCTGGAGGGTGCTACTCTGTGGAGATCCGGCATGGAATTTGCTCCGGTCTGGGTCCTGAAAGCTGTGCCCAGGAGTTGGCACTCATCAGATATGGGACTCTTGTGAGTCCAACGCGGTGCTGATCAGAGAGCGCTTGGTGGGTTCGTTCACGGTGGAAACCTCATCAGGACCGATTGCTGTCCTGGAAGCACCGGGCGAGGGACATTATCTCCATGTGAGTCTGGTCACAGCCGTTTCAGCTGTTTGGACTGTTACAGTTCTGTTCCAGTGAGTCCAGCTTCTTGGGGGGGTGTTGGATTGGGGGGGGCTACTTGGGATTTCACTGAGACAGTGACCCTGAACCCGGGAGCCTGATTTCAGAGCTCTTTCCCCCAGCCATCTTGCATCCGGCCAGCTTCGATAAGTGTTTTATAGGTATCAGATGTTCCGATGCATAACACGTGTAAAAATACATACAGAAAGGGACGTGCCATTCTTAGTCTCTCGATCTGCCGGCCTTCTAATGTCTGTACATTCTGCACGGCGAGGGAGTGTGACCGTTGCCTTCACTTATATTCAAATATAGCTCACCAGTGTCAAAAGTCTGTGCACAATGTTTGCACGCAACATTTCAATTTTTTTTCATCTCCCTCAACTTAATAAAACATGTGTCTTCTAATACCTCACCTCCCCAGTATTTTTCGACAAGGCAAAATCTGCAAACATGCAACATTTCCTTTATGTTGTCTGGGTCGATTTTGGAACCCAAATTAAGCCTGTGCCTCACTTTCAAAACCATACATTCCTTTGAACATGAGAAACTACACTTCGTCTTTCTCGAAGACACCTAAATATACATGGGGTACTTGTTCACCAACTACTCACACTCTATCCACATTTTGTAACAAATGTGAAACAGCACACTTCGGTAATGCTATGTTATTTTAAAAAAATATATATTTTCAAACTTAAAAATATTGCCTCAAAGACTTAACCACTACTACACAATATAACACACCTTCTTAATTTGTAACTCACCTCTGTAGTTGGAATGCAGATTTCAAATTTCACAAACCCTTGCAATATTTTCTTTCTCACACAATAAATGTAATTAAAGACTCTCATTAAGAATAGAACCAGTAATGGCAAACTCTCCCTCTCTTTCCACAAAGAAATAGATGTAAATAGCAAATCAAAATCCTTCTTTAATTATTTCACAGTGCAAAACACATTTCTATTGGTTACTCATATTAACCCTCTCTAACTCTCTTCTAAAATGCCCCAAACTGGTTCTCTGATTTTGTGGTCTGGAGACTCCCCCACACTGCGGCATCGCCATACAGCCCCGAACCCTTACCACAATTCAGAAACCTATTTCTAATAATACTACCGTAAAATTTGAACAACACACTACTTCTAAACATGCTACTCATTTCCATAACCTAACTTTAATAGCTTATTGGTTGTAATTAATTTTGCATTTAATATTTTAATACCACAGTTATTTCTACTCTTCCCTCAATCACCTTAATGCCAGTTTCCATACCAACAGTTTCTGCAACATTCAACAGCCGGTGCAGTTCACAAGTTCACTATATTTCATCCCAACAGTTTCTGCAACATTCAACGGCAGGTGCAGGTTACTTGTTCACCATATTTCATCCCAACAGTTTCTGTAACATTCAACAGCAGGCGCAGGTTACAAGTTCACCATCTTTTTAAGTTGAGCCCAGTACCTTCCACATGCAAGTAGCAGGTGTGGTCGACTTCTGCACATGTGATCTTATCCGATGTAGTGTATCTTTCAAACATTTTTTATTAACCAATCAGAAACATACTTTTTCACAAAGCTAACATGCACCCTAGTTTTCACTGCACAATGTTCTTCAACAGCCAATCAGTTATCTTTTTTTTTTTAAACCTTCTTCTCCACCTTTGAACATATCTCTCATTTTACCAACTGACTACATGAGTTACAGACATCTTTTGGTTCCTTCCAGCCATACCTTCAAAATGCTAGTATGGATCGTAGGACAAAGATAAGTATTCGGGTGCAAAAGATATGCTGAACACAGACGTATTGACAAAGACCTAGCTTTACAAAATGTCGACATTAAATGGTTTGCACAGAGAGGATTAAAGTGGCATCAATTGTTGCCTTTGAGTAGAACCTCTTTGCATCTCCAACACCCTGACCTCATGATTGTGCACTGTGGTAGCAATGACCTGGGCAATTTGACTGGGGTAGGTCGGGAAATGCTCATGAAGGAAACCTTTTCACAATTGATGTTGCTTTTCCCTCAAACTGTCTTTGTGTACTCCTATATATGCCAAAGACAGAAGTGGAAATGGTCAAATCAATTCTATCCTCAGATTGTGAAAGCTAGGAAGAATGTCGATAAAGCTGTGTCTGCATACCTCTGAGAACATAGAATGGGGACCATCTACAACAACAATCTATGCTTTGATATGCATGACTTATACTGAAGTGATGGAGTTCATTTCACAGATCAAGGAAACAGAGTTTTCTCAGCAACATGAAGCTGTGCATCCATACCTCCACTGTGAGTGCCTCCCTTGGCTCTGTGGACTCTCTCAGCGGGTTCGCAGAGACTCCAGAGTATAAATATTGGATCTTTACCCAACAAGTGGAGAAGGAGTGCTTAGTCAAAGGGCACAAAAGGGCAGGGGGCTAGGCGATGTAGCAGGCAAGAGGAGAGATTCAGGGGAGAGGGGATAGGAGCAAAGGAAGTAGACAAAGAAAGAACGAGTACTAAATGGGAACAAACAGCATGAGTTTGGGGGACACACTGTTTTCTCTCTATGGCCATGAATTTGCCCCATCTCTAAGGTAAAAGCCTAGCACAGGCCATTCCAGAAGCGTTGCCATCCAGGACATGAAGCACACAGTTAGTAATTCGAATTATTTTTTCACAGTTCACAGAAGTTTATAGTACGCTGCACATCAGCAATCCAGATGTTTTC
Source organism: Lissotriton vulgaris (assembly GCF_964263255.1). Classification (NCBI taxonomy): domain Eukaryota; kingdom Metazoa; phylum Chordata; class Amphibia; order Caudata; family Salamandridae; genus Lissotriton; species Lissotriton vulgaris. The sequence goes on along the minus strand of NW_028254837.1, from coordinate 193,193 downwards.
ATATTAAGTTCCTGGGTGCAGAGGACGATGCTCAGAACTAACAGTGTTTAACCCAGTCATCATCCAGGGGAGATAGTTCAGAATTAATGAGGCTGAGGGAGAAGATCATGAACCCAATGAAGGCCAACTTGTGGACCGCAGGATTCTCTGTAGAGGAGAGATAAGTCAAAGGGAGCAGGCATTAGTTCTCCAGGACGTGGAGCGATAATGATTCCAGTAGGCCACAGCCACCAGGAAGCAGGGTGCAGAGTGGAAGCCAATGCAGAAGCACCAAACATACCTTTGTGGGTTCCCCCCAATCGAAGGGCTAATGGAGTAGAGATAATTCAGAACCCCAACCTCATCAGATACCATGTGCGCTCCTCCGGTGCTGTACTCGCTGAAACTGCTGCTCCTATTTGGTGACTGCGGTCGGCGTACAAGGTAGAGACACGATGAATCGCCCCAGGAGACAAAGAAATCTTCCTTCGGGTGTGCTATGCCGCCATCTTAGACGGTTGATTGCGGTACTGCTATTATGCTTCCAAACACCACTTCTGGATATTTGAAAACAAAGCATGAGACTCCGGGATCGAGAACTAGCAGGTTTTTAATGCAATAAATGTCTGATGAGTTGTATATTTTTTAGGAACCTAAAGCTTTTAATTTCTGCAGACTCAGGTGTGGCATACAAATGCACAATGAGGCTGATAACAGTCCTGAAAAAGTATTTTCCATATAGACCCATCCCAAAAACACATTGGCCCTGTTTGCACAACAACTTGATCTTACTAAGCTAGGAAATGGTTGGAAGGCTAGAAACCGATGGCAGGCCTTGTAATGGAAGTGTCCCATGCAACCAATGAGACCAAGTCATACAACGGCTTTCCATGCAGAAATACATTATGATATCTCAAAATATTAAAGTTGATATTATTAAAAGTAGTTTCTGTTGCTGTTTAAAACAAACAAATGTATAGTTATGATACGGATTTAGCAGTTACATCAGCCTTAATTTAGCTAACAGTTCACAGTCTGTGCCAGATGCTATCAGAGTGCTAAAGAAACTAAAATCTATTCAGGTGTAGCCTTTGGTAAAAAGAGACCGCAAGTACACTTGTGGTACAAAAGGGGGTGGTGATGGACGGAGCATCTGAATCAATCAAACACTCACACCCAGTCAAAAGATCTGGGTTTAATCCATCACCATTCTTTAGCCCACTCTGCCACCCCAGTTCAGACATGGCTATATGCAAATCAGTCTGACCCTGTGCCTCATGGGAACAGTCCAGCCCGAACTGCCAAGCCATGACTTCCCTGGACCGGAAACAAGCTTCCGAGGACCGGTTTCTGGCATTCCAGCCGTCTTCAGCCCGGCTTGCTTGAATCCAGTGGCAAAGTGAGCAAGGGACTCACGTCTGAGCATCTGAATCAATCAAACACTCACACCCAGTCCTCAGAAGCTTGTTTCCGGTCCAGGGAAGACATGGCTTGGCAGTTCGGGCTGGACTGTTCCCATGAGGCACAGGGTCAGACTGATTTACATACAGCCATGTCTGAACTGGGGTGGCAGAGTGGGCTAAAGAACGGTGATGGATTAAACCCAGATCTTTTGACTGGGTGTGAGTGTTTGATTGATTCAGATGCTCCGTCCATCACCACCCCCTTTTGTACCGCAAGTACACTTGTGACACTGAGGTTTAGCACTCACCCTCCGCTGTTGTAGCCTTGCAAACAGAATCCGAACATAACTGGTGATTCACGAAGGATCAGTCGAATAAATGCAGGAACAAGAAGAATAAAGATATGTTCAACAATAAGTCACCTTAAATGTGTTTCCTAGCTGTCTGTAGATTAAGACTGCGCCTGTGCTGGGGTTCAATAAAATCTCCAGGGATTCCGGTTGTTCCAGTTTTACGTTAGCTGTGCTCCACAAAGTGCAGCTGATATTCCTGCATCAAGATTGCTTAGTGATCCCTGTTTGTGTGAGAAAAGTGCTACATAGAGAGATTCCAGTTTCTGGGATAAGCTTTGACGTGTGTCTTTATTTTACTCCTGGTGCTAAAACGATAGTGCTCCAAGAGTTATTCCGGATACCCCTATGGTAGACATATATTTGTTTCACAGCTTATTGGTAGCCCTGGTTTGACATATGGATTCTCATGCACCTGTATATCAGTGCCCTCAACTCTTTCTCACTCAGATGTCAACACTACGAAGCTCGGGGGCATATTATAAAGGGGGGCGATAGGCAATTATCGCTGCTTTAGCAGCCGTTTTTGGCCGCTAAGCGGCGATAATTCTATTGCTCTATTAGCAAGCTGTCGCTAACAATTAGTTAGCGCCAGCTTGTAGGCGATAGAGAGCGGTTTGGGGCCCGCTTTGCATGTCAGTGATATTTATCGCTAATGACATGCAAAGTGGGCATACCCAACCTGTTAGCGAGTGAAAGCAGTCGATAACAACGCTATCACCTATTACCAACACAGGCGTAGCGATGGAAATATTCGCGCTAAGCGCAAATATCTCCAAAAACTAACACCTGCTCAGACCAGTTCATAGCCTGCATATCCAATGGGAGGTGGATATAATGGCTAAGACCCTGTTAGCGATAATGCGTGAATATCGCTGTATTCTCAGCGATATTCACGCATTTCGTGGCTTTCGCCGGAAATATTATCGCTTTTGAGATAAACGTTGCTAATAGCACGTTATCTCAGCGATAATATCTGGCGATGCACGGCGATAAAAAAATAGCCGCTAAGCCTACTTAGCGATAAATATCGCTAGTTGTTGGTAATATGCCCCTGGATTCGTAAGACAACACGATAGTGGTTGACCCTTTATGCTTCCACATGGAAACCGGTCCTGAGGAGACCTTCCAAGAGCACTCCAGAGAGTAATACCTTAGAATATGAGAATACATTCTCAAATATACCAAGTGGGAACACAAAACACTGCATTCTAAGTGGAAACTGCAGCATCTGTTCTTCTTCTTATGCTCAACTGGCCAAGAATGCCCTCAAGTCTAGGGTCAGTAAGAAACATCAGTATCAACGTCATAGGAATGGTCTTGCACTGGTGGCTGACCTGGTCCACATAGTGCAACTGTGCAGTCCTGACTCTGGCCCTCCATGTCTGCAACACAACTTAATTGGTTTTGTGGAGGGGAGGCACGCCCAACTTATCCTCATTGGTACTGCTTGATGGTGTCTCACAGCTGCTGCTAAGGGAAGTGCTCTGCGTTTTGCCAAATGACGAAAACTTCCAGCGATCTAGCTTGAGCTTATTGGCAGAAGGCCTTGGCCGAGGCGCAAACTCTAGTGTCTTCGGCCTCTCGACCATGGACTCCTTTTCAGGAACATTACGTCGGAAAGGCGGAGGGAACACAGAGTCGGGTTCTGGTAAACGGGGCACTCCAGTCTGATTCCAACCTGTGTCCTTGGGAAGCGGCATGCTGCCATCTGACGGCGTACTCCTAACAGTCTGCATTATCTGTTGGATGGCTCCATCAGATGGAGTGGGCCAGTGCCCTCGAGATACAGTTGCCATGGCAGCCGTCACATGGGTAGGAGTCAATGACTGTTTTGTTTTTTGAAGCCCTCCATTTTAAGGTCCACAATAAGGTTGGCATTCTGCCCCTTCAGTGCTTCCGGGCTGGGCTCCACAGCGACTGGCATCTCGTACACATTCACATCATCACTGTCAGAACGGATCAGCGACTTAGTTGAGGTACAGTCAGAAATGGAAGACAGGGACAGGAGGGTGACTGATGTTGAGAGCTCTTGGGAAGAGAGAGCAGACTCATCTTTCTTGGATACAATGTGGCTTGAGGGACTTGTGCTACGACGAAAGCGTCCTGTATGCTGAAAAAGACAGCCTCGCTTCTTCTTCTCATCTTTGGCGCGGTGCTCTTCCTGCAGCACTCGCTGCTGCCCCAGATCCAGGATATCACTCTCAAGGCCGACAGATGCCAAGATGGAGGCACAGCCCAGGAGTACCAAGTCATACTTTTTACGGTGGGAGCTGCGCTTATGGCTCTCTGAGATGACACTTGATGAGGATACCGCCTGACCTGTATCATCCGAAACTATGCAGTTATTGGCATCGCTTTGGATAGGCAGGCTGAGGTAGGACTGGTTGGAGTAGGGAGACGGGGGCGCAAACCCTTCAACCTCTAGGTACTCCTCCATTTCTGGGAGGCTTACAAAGCCTGTTGTGATTGGCACATGCTTGGGCGACTTCCCAAGGTTGGGGACGCTAAAATATCATTGCTTGCTTCCTTCACTGAGTGACTTCAACCTGTCTTCTCCTCCGATTCTCTCCTTCTGCAGGGTCGAGCTAGGTGTTAGATTTCTTTAGTGTGTTGTTGATTTCTTCAATTGTTCTGGTGCTGTAAAAATGCTTTTCAGCTTGTTACTTGGTGCAAGCTTTGCTGCTCAGAGCCACAGAAACCCAGGGTTGAGCGTAGGGTTTGACTAAAGAAACATAAGTTTCCTAAAGTGGTTGATAAGTGAGTTACATGGTGAGGACACACCCCCACACCATATAATAATACACTTTGTTTCCTCACAATTCTTAATGGGTACAATGTAAAGAATTCTACGGCACACATTGCTAGACTCATCACAAAATTCTTGTGTTACATTTATGTTAAACACAAACCAGGAAGTGGTAATAGTAGGGTTGATTTTCCTTCCAGGCTACCCATAAATGACCTTGAACCCCTGTATGGGGAGAAGGATGTGGACATGTGCTTTATGGTGGTAGTGACATTCCTAATACTTGTGTGTACTCTGAAGAGGGATGGAAGAAAGCATGTGAGTAGGATGAACTTCTGCTTAAAGTAAAAAATCTTGTGAGTAAAGGTTGGCCACAGGAGATAAATAGCCCTGCCGGATTACAACAATTCTCTAAAATAGCTGATGAGTTAACCACAGAAGAATGATACTGTGTTAAGAGTAGATAAGTTGATACCACCTGCCAACATTCACATGAATCTGGTAAAGACTGCTCCTAATGATCATTTGGGTACTCCTATGACCAAGAGAAGGTTTAGACCGGAAACGAGGTTGGCGGCGGCGCCCTATCTGGCCGAGCAGACTTGCCTATTTAAACTGGAGCTTGGCAGGGGGCAGCGGACACGCCGATTGTCAGGTACAGATAAAAATTTAAGCTCTTTGGCCTGTTCTTATTTTTTAACTTTTTAAATCTCACTTGCCATTACTAATCTGGAAGGCATACTTCTGACACTTTTGCTTTGAACTAAAAATTATTCAGGACACTTACCCCACGCCGCCTTCCAAGATCTCCTCTCTGGTACAACACGGGCTTGCTCGTTGCATGGAGAGAGGTAGATCTGACGGATTGCGATCAGGGGCAGTTCCAGGCACAGAACACACTTCCAGTTTCACCGAAAACGAGGTTGGCGCTTTAGCTGGCCGAGCAGATTTCACCATTTAAACTGGGGCCTGACACGACGCGCAGCGGACGCGCGCAGTGGGGGCGCGCGCCAAAGGCAAGCCCGTCTGCGCCTGTCCGTTGCCAGGATCCCATGTCATTTTAAGCCTGATACCCCAGATATCTCCTCTAAAACTTTACCTGAGCTCCCCTACACAAGAGAATTCCTGCTAAAGCTTAGACCAACCTCCCACATATGCCCCCTGGGAAAATGGCCTGAAGGGCCTTTTTCATGCAAAAAATGTAAGTACCAGCCTAGTCCTTTCCAGAACAGTAAAACCACAGCTAACTCTATTGATATTAAACTACCTTCTATTCCCGAGGCACGGCCCTACACAAGCCCCCTGGCAATCACCACATGGAAAGGCCTCCTAGCAAACGTTAGAACTCTCCCCCGACATGCCACTGCCATTTGGGATCTCTTAAAGGACACTAACCCAGATTTGGGATTTTTCACTGAAACGTGGATTAAACCCTCTGCGGTTCCTGCAATCGCTCTAGCTCTTCCACCTAGCTTTCGCATTCAAAGACTTGATAGGCCTGAACGAGTGGGCGGTGGCATAGCCATAATTCACAAAGAACAGATACCAGTTACCACTCTAGACCAGTTCTGTTAGGAACTATTCAAATGCCTTATCTTTAAGGTGGAGCTACACCCCCAACAGTGTTGGAAAGGAGCATTGGTTTATAGGCCCCCAGGCCCAATAAAAGACTTTAATAGTCTCCTTTTAGAATTTATCTCCCCCCATATTGTTGCCCCCGCGATTTCTTACTGCTAGGAGATTTTAATATTTACAGTGAGGACCTAAACAACCTAGACGCTAGAACTTGCCTAGAGAATTTGGCCTCCCATGGGCTTCTCAAGCTCAACAATGATCCCACTCACCTAGCGGGGCACACCCGCTCACTTGATCAGATCACTCTGTCGCTAACTTCCGTCTGACAAGCCCCTTCACCTTACCTTCTCCCATACCCCTTACTGATAGATGGTATAGACCTTGGCATAAAATCGAAGCTCAACACCTTGTATCTCCTTTCCTGACATGGGACACTGACACCCACAATCTCAATGTCAAACAACAATTGCAGCACTTTAACAACATTATTTCCAGCGTTCTGGATAAAGTGGCACCCTTAAAACCAGCTACCCATCCCCCCAAAAGCTCTACTGATACTACTGAATGGTACTCCCTGGCCCTACGTACCGAAAAGAGTGGATGCAAAAAACTGGAGCGTACCTGGAGATTCACTCATTTCGAACAAGACAGAATTAAATACAATGCGCCTTAGCAGTGTACCACAATAACATTAAAATGGCACGCAAAATGCACATTACTCAAAAATTGGAGAAGCCTGGATCCAATTCCAGGGAATTATTTAAAATCGTCAAAGCCTTCTCTAGCTCATCGCCATGTGATACTGCGGAATCCCCCTCACAGTCTATATGCAACGATGTGGCGGAACATTTCATTCTTAAAGTTGATTCCATTATCAGAAAATTATTGCGGCTAACACCTCTACCCTTTCCCCCACGGCCTGTCCTCCGGAAACTTATGCCACATCTGCCCAACTTCACACCTTCCCCCAGCTCCACACGAAGGAAGTTACTTGCCTTATAGAATCTATGAAATCTGGCTCACCCACAAACATCATCCCTGCCAGGATTTCTGCCAAATTTGCGGAACAACTAGCTCCCTCGATCTGCTCTATCCTAAATTGCTCCCTTAGGGAAGGCCACCTTCGGCATGGAAGGATGCACAAATCAGACCCATATGGAAAGATCTCAAGGTCCCGACCACCGAAATCAATAACTATTGACCCATATCCCTTCTACCACTACAGTCAAAACTCATCAAGAAACACATTAATAGACACCTGTCCAATTATTTGGAAACTTATCAATTACTAGATATCTCCCAATCAGGATTTCGGGCTAAACATAGCACAGTGTCCGCCCTTATTGAGGTCACTGATAATATACGTATGGCTGCTGACAAGGGACAAGCGGCAGTTTTGGTGCTACTTGACCTGTCAGCAGCATTTGATAACATTTCACATCACATCCTTCTGGAAAGGCTCCAAGACCTAGGTATTCAGGGGCAAGCGTTGAGTTGGATTACTAACTTTCTTACAGATAGAACACAAACAGTTACCATGGGATCCTTTACATCTGCCACGACCAAAGTGAGCAAGGGAGTCCTGCAGGGATCCTGCCTAAGCCCAACCGTTTCAATATATATATGTCACCCCGCTGGCCAGACTCATGAGATCTTTGGGATTCACTCCAATCTCATACGCTGACGAAACCCAGCTCCTTCTAACATTTGAAAAAAACACACCCAACATCGATCTGCTGTTCTCCGAGGGCATTAAATCTATCGCTGCTTGGATGCGTAACAACTATCTACAACTTAACGGGGGCAAATCAGAGATCATGTTGTTTGGAGGAGCTACCACTCACTGGTCACCTACTTGGTGGCCGGAAGAGCTGGGAAGTGCCCCACTCCCAAAGAAGTGGTGAAGAACTTGGTTGTCAGGATTTTATCATGGACTCACACATAACACACATGGCAATACCATTGCAGGTTCCTGCTACTATATTCTGGGCCTCCTGTGGAGGATTTTTCCAATCTTACCTTCCTCCACTAAAAAAACCCTAATACAGGCCCTGATATCGAGTAGACTTGATTACTGCAATGCTCTGCTGTTTTCGGCCAACGAAAGTTAATAAACTCCAGGTGGTGCAGAATACCGCTGCCCGACTCACCAACAACGACCCATTCAGAACACCCTCCGGACCACTTCTCAATCAACTTCACTGGCTCCCCATAAAGAAAACGGTAAAGTTCAAAATAGGCTGCATTATTTACAGGGCTCGTAATGGCAAGGGCCCCAAGTATCTCACTAACAAGCTCTCCTCCTATATACCAACATGTAATCTCAGGTCCAGTAGCGAGCATTAGCTAACCATCCCCAGAATCAAAAAGGCTCGTAGTGATGGCAAATCTTTCTCTTACCTTGCCCCCCGATTCTGGAATGGTTTGACTTTTCCGTTACGCTCAATTTAGAAAAATGCTAAAAACCCACCTCTTCTAATTCCTCCCTCTAGTTCTGATGTTCCTCCATCTGAAGTGCCGAGATACCCTCATGGGTGATTCAGCGCTATACAAATCAATAAATATCAAATATCAAATATTGGGGTCCTTTAAAGGATGATGGTATTGATGGAGAGGTCAAAGATGTGTGGCATGCAGAATATGGAGAAAATAGAAAACGTGCTCTCACCCTTTGGTTCCTATTTAACTATATGGTGGTCCTTGGAAAAAGATTGGCATAGATCTGGAAGGACCTTTTAATTTTTGCCACAGCAGTAGATGGCCTGAAGTATACTTTGCATCAGATCCATCTTCTAAAAAAGCTGTTGAATTTTTTAGGGATGTGTTTTCCAGATAATGTTTTGCAGAATTTCAAGGGGTAAGTCCTAAGCTGCTCACCCTTGCACCTGTCACCTACCGCATGGGGAGGAAAGGGATAACCAGGAGTGAGGTTGATTGTTACTGTGTCTCCTGTGGTGAATAAATGAAAAATGGTAACTCTGTGAAAAAGGAAATATTTTCTTCAAAGGACACCTGCATAATAAGTAACTCAAAGAAATTTATTTTTCTTGCAGCATTTCCCCCCGTTTCTTTCGACATTACTTCGCTATTGTGTACACCATTGAGAAGATAAACAAGAACCCTGACCTTTTACCCAACATCACCCTGGGCTTTGAGGTCTTTAATTCATATGTCAACGAGGCCAAAGCGACACTGAGCACCATGGCCTTATTATCAGGGAGAGAGGATTCGGCCCCAGCCCCTAACTACAGCTGTCGGTCCAGAGGGGTCCTGGCTGCTGTCATTGGTGACATGTTACCACCCACATCTGTTGCTATGGCAACCATCACTGGGCTCTACAGGTACCTACAGGTAAGAGGAAGTTTATTTATATGACATGCTATAACATTCTGCCCGCTGATAACCAATGCACAGCACATTTGTGTTTCATTTTATATACATATTCATTAAGGCGTAAAAGTAGTTTGTCATGGTCTATTTTATTACAATCTCTGTAGATTGTCGGGTGCGGCATAGAGTGTTCATCTGAGGAGCCATATGGGCACCCTAATTCAAACAAGATGGCTGAATGGTCAGTCCCGTATATTGGTAGCACCTCTCTAACCATAATGGTTGGATCCGATGTAAAGATTCCATCCAAAGTATGTCCTGCTATGTGAGTTCCATTTTTGTACCCTGAAGTCCCTACAATATCTGAGAGGGCTGCAGTGTCTTTGTGTGACTCATCTTCTAAACAGAAATTGAGATCACCCATAATGATGAAATCATTCAAGCCTAGTTCGGATTCTAACAAAGAGTGAATATTACTCGTGAATGTACTCCTGAGTCCAGGAGGGCAGTATAAGAGAAGGCCCTTTAAGCTTTTTTGAAGCTTAATTTCTAATAAAAATTGAGGCACTGTCCCCAACGAGATCGTCAAGCCATCCGCCATCCGCCATTGGCCAGTGATGTGCTTTAGTGGTGTGTGGTGGAATATTTTGAATAGCTCATGTCTATGTCTTCCTTAGGTCAGCTTTGGCACCATTGATTCAATCTTCTATGGAAGGAATCAGTTCCCATCCTTTCACCACACTGTCCCCAACAAGATCTACAAGCCACGCACCATCGGCCAGTGATGCACTTCAGTGGAGTGTGTTGCAATATGTCTCATAGCTCATGTCTGTGTCTTGCTTAGGTCAGTTATGGTGCCATGGATCCAATATTCAATGAAGGACATCAGGTCCCATACTTTCACTGCACTGTCCCCAATAAGATTCACAAGCCACGAGCCATTGGCCAGTGCTGCTCTTTAGTGGAGTGTAATGCGAAATGTCTCATAGCCCATGTCTATCCCTTCCTTAGGTCATCTATGGTGCCATGGATCCAACCTTCAAGGAGAGGCATTGGTTTCCATGCTTTTACCTCGCTGCCTGCAATGAGATCAACAAGAAAAACACCATCGGCCAGTGATGGGTGTTGCAGTGTGGTTCAATATGTGTAATGGCTTATGTTTAAGTCTTCCTCAAGTCAACTATGGTGCCATGGATCCAATATTTAATGACCTACGTCAACTTACATCCTTTACCACATTGTTGCCAATGAGGTCCACAAGCCATGCACAATTGGCTAGGGATCCGTTAGTGGAGTGTGGTCAATATGTCTAACAGCTTATGTCTATGCCTTCCCTAGGTCAGCTATGGTGCCAAGGATCCAATCTTCAATGACCTGCATTGGTTCCCATCCTTTTACCACACTGTCCCCAATGAGATCCACAAGCCACGCTCCATCAGCCAGAGATGCGCTTTAGTGGAGGGTGGTGCAATATGTCTAATTGCGCTTGTCTATATCTTGATTAGGTCAGCTATGGCACCATGGATCGAATCTTCAATGACAGACATTGGTTCCCATCATTCTACCGCACTCTTTCCAAAGGGATCCACAATCCACACACCTTCGGCCAGTGATGTGTCTTAGTGGAGAGTGGTTCTATATGTCTAATAGCTAATATCTTTGTCTTCCTCACATCATCTATGGTGCCATGGATCCAATCATTCAATAATAGGCATCAGTTGCCATCCTTTACCGCACTGTGCCCAATGAGATGCACAAGCCACACTCCATCGGCCAAGGATGCACTTTAGTTGAGTGTCGTGCAATATGTCTCATAGCTCATGTCTATGTCTCCCTCAGGTCAGCTATGGTGCCATGGATCCAGTCTTCAATGACAGACATCAGTTTCCATCCTTTTACCGCACTGTTCCCAATGAGATCTACGAGACGCGCGCCATCGTCCGGCTGCTCAAGCACTTTGGCTGGACCTGGGTTGGGATCCTGACATCAGATGATGACAGTGGCAGGAGGGCCGGCGAGGAGCTGGAGAGAGAGATCACCGGAAGCGGGGGATGTGTGGCCTTCTTACAAAGACTTCGTAAGCCCCCTTACACCAAGTTTGAAGAGATGAAGCGGATTGTTCAAACAATCCGTGTTCATTCTGTCAATGTGGTGATTGTTCACTGTTCGAGAGGTTACATGGATCCAGTCCTCATTTGGTACTTGAAAGACCTGCCTGCCAAAGTTTGGATCGCTTCTGCAATCTCATCACATTTGAAAGAGTTTAGTTATCACCCTGGAGGGAATGCTTTCAATGGCTCTCTTGAATTTTCCATTCCTAAGGGACAGATTCCTGGACTGACAGATTTCTTGTACAGTGTGAAACCTTTAAACTTCCCAAACAATTCCATGTTTGTGGACTTGTGGGCGCTAACATTCCTGTGTGCTCCTGCTTTGCCAGATGGGACTTTTGCCTATGAATCCTTCTTTCCTCGGTGTAAAGGGAATGAGACAATGCGAAAGTTGAACCTCTTTAAATATGATGCTTACAATTTCTACAATACATACAGTGTTTACACTGCGGTCTATGCAGCTGCTCACGCTTTACACAACATGATCTCAGCCAAAGCCAACTCAGGACATTCCTCAGTTAGTGAAGGTCTGAGGAAGGACTTCCAACCATGGCAGGTAGGAGAGGCACTTCTTTATTTCTAAATATATATCAACCAAATATAGTTGGACCGAAATAGTGCACATTTTAAGCGATTCCTCAAAAGATAAACTACTTTATGTAATTGGCATTTGGTACAGTGCTGCCTGTCATGCTGAAGTCACTTCAGGTCCTCCTGCCATCGACCCCTGCGACGGGTCTCCTGTCCAGCTTGCCCGCAGTCCACTACCCTCTGCTGCCTTAGGTTTGTGCCTCTTCTGTTCATTTTCATCTCGTTTTCTGCCTTTTTTTCTGCTTGCTTCTCTGCCCTCTAATTGTGCCTCTCTCTGCTCCTTCTGCCCATGATTTTGCCTCTTTCTGCTCTTTTCTGACCTTTATTTTTCGTCTTTCTGCTCATCTCTCCCTGTTTCTTCCTTTCTGCTTGTTTCTGACCTGGCTGTTCGATGGCGACGTCGCATCCACAGCGCCCAGATACCTCTAGGGGTGACAGTGCTCCACTATACACATGCAAATTGATTGACTTCTGGCCCCCGTCCTAACTGGAAAATACAGATCCATGATTCAAATACAGCGCATCAAGCCTTTACAACAGCAAGTGATGCAAACTGGGGCAGAGGCTTTAGGAGGGATTAATGTCCAGTGCAAACCTGGACATGAGTTAGAAAGTTGTCCTAAAGTAAGTGATAGTAGCACTTTATATGAGGTGGCCTTGCAAGGTGGTACATGGGCATTCCCATAAAACAATCCATGGAATTTGCCATAAACAGAACTTTGCACCAATATTGTATGTCTCCTATAGGCGGGCATAAATTGGAGAAAAGGTTTCTTTTCTCAAAACATGTTCAACTTTGCATGCGTGCTGCACTGTACAATGCACATACCAACTTCAAAAAAGTATTCCAGTTGGCAAAAGAACTGCATGTTGTACAGGAAGAGTCTCCTTCCAGTAAGAACTATGCTTGACATTAAGCACACACCCTAAAGAGAGAAAGAGTGTGCACATTGGCACAAGGCATCCTTAATTGAAGTACCACATGGGGAGGGGGGAACAGCACCACGCCTTAGTACATTTGGTGCAGTTGTGTTCCCTGAGGTCAACACAATGAAATGCAGCAAATGTAGTTGCTGGACTGGATGCATGAAAACATAGTGAATCTACTCCTTTGGGTCCAGTCGGTTGCTTGTTCTTAGTCCTATTGCATTCTATTACTGAATATTTTGGGAATCTTTACATTTTGAAATGTGTTTTTTTATGTTGGTAATTTAGGGGCCAATTTATGAAAAGGCATGCAGTGCAGCAAAGCAAGTCAAGCGAGGCTTGACAGGAAAAGCGCAGGATTGTGTCATATTTAAGGCAATACGGACATTCTTACTTGTTCCCCTGTGCTGGTCCTCTTTTGGCAGCCTAGGTCCAAAGCAGGCACCATTGCACCATGGTGCAAGGGTGCATTTTTTGCATGCATTATTGTTTTTTTGCAAAAATAATCCTGAGTGGCACATACCTCTGTATGTGTGTTGCAGAATGCAGCACACATAGAAAGAGGAAGTAACAAGGAGTAATCCAGATAATTCTCATTGCTACACCTCTCCTGGGGAGGCGTATCTTTTTGGTGCATTATTAGGTTTACTAGTTCCAGCAAATATGAAAATGCGTCAAAAACCATGGGAGGTGTGTGGGGACACCCACGCAAAGCCTATGGAACTACTTCCAAAGGCAGAGTAAGGGAACACAGCAGATTTATGGAGCCACTCAGGGCAACACAAAGTGGCTTGCATGGCTTTATAAATCTAACTTAAAGTTTGTGTCGCTCTTGCTCCATATTTCGTGGTGCAGGAGTGATGCAAATAAGTTCATAAATAGGCCCCTTAATTGTGTCTTAGTAACAGGAAAAGGGCATTTAGGCTCTCGACTCCCAATATACCTTTGCTTGCTTCTGACATTTACAAGGGTGTTGCTGGATGAAACTTGAAGTTGTGTGCTGTTGCAAGCAATAAGATGCTGACCATAGCAGGTATCCCAGTTCTTTGCTCTAGCTAATCGAGACTAAAATGCACTCAATTGTAAAATAGATATTTGATCCTGCCAGTGGTAGGTTTTCAAGGCTTTTTTATTGTCAGCTTGGTCCTGAAGAATCTATCCTATGATTTCCCAGTCAGAGCGGAGACTCTGCAGGATGCCCGTGGTCCCTGCAGGGGACTCCGTTGGAGGCCAGCCCCCATAGTACCTTTGAGGGCAGCAGGACCATGGGGGCGGCGCTGGCGAGCCGCCGGCCTAGGGGCCGGGGCAGCAGGTATAAGGGGTCCCCCCGCCCCTCCCGACGTCCTCTTTGCTGCTGCTCCCCTACCAGGCGGTTCGCAACTAGGGAGGTAGCTCCTAGGCCTCTCCATCTCCTCGGCCGATACGTAGCTCCCCCCCTCCCCAGCCGGACTAAGGTCCCCCCCTTACACCGAATTGGACGTCGACCTCCTGGATCTCCTGGAGCTGTTCTGAGCAGTGCGGTGAGTGCAATACTCCTCCCCACCCCTTTGGGGGCTAGGCTGCTCCACGGACATTGCTGTGGCTGCGGCCGCCTTGGGGACAGAACAGCTCCATGGGCTAGGCTGGAGGGGGGGGCAGCTGTCGGGGCGGGCACCCCCTGCCTTCCGTTCGTCAGTGTTGTTGGGTGGCATTAGAGATGCTCCAACCCTCACTGGTGAGGGGGGGCTTGGTAGGGCCTCTAGCTGGCGCGGTTACGGGGCCTCTGCTCAAGTGAGTGATGGTGCTGAGCCCCGAGGGGGCCTGTCTTGTGTCCTGCCTTTGGGAAAGAGCTGAGAGAGCTGTCGGGTGATCGGCACAGTGCGCATCCTTAATTTTGATTGCTTTGGGGATGCAGCTCAGAGGTAGAGCGCACGCTTCGCATATATGAGGCCTCGTGTTCAATTCCCAGCAATTCCAGATTCATATCTGTATTTCACGTTAAGTGACTTATCTTTCTTTGCCTGATTTGTTACAGTTATCTGAGCTGCAATTTTCTTCACCTTCTCCGAGGCTAACGCCTGGCTGCTAGGAACGTTTGATGCTGCTCCAGCATCAAAGTCGCTTTATCGCGGGGTTAGTGTTGGGGGCCTGGCTTCACTTCCCCCTCTTCCCGGCCTACCGTGGGTCCCTCCACTTGGGGTTTTGCCCGTGGGGGGGGGCACTGTCCCAGCTCCTGCACAACCTGGCACAAGTTTAGACTACCGGAGGCTGTGTGTGTCGGAGGTAGAGGAGCGGGACAGGGGTGGGGGAGGTCAGGATTGAGGACCGCAGGCAGCAGCTGCTTCTCGTTCTGACACTGTTATTGTCTAGGCATCCATGCCGCAGCTCTTTCTCGGGGGCTAGGAGTCCTCCCCACCCCCCTCTTCTTCTCGGCGGGCTAAGAATCCATGTTTTCCTTGAGGATCGCTGAGCTGGCAAGGCCGCTTCCTTGCATTTAAAGATAGAGCCTTTTTCTGCGCCTACCCCAAGGTGACCTTGCTGCGACTGTCTCGGGGGGGCTAGTCCTCCTCCCCCATCTTGCCTCAAAGTAGTTCAGGCCTTTGCACCCTTCGGGGCGTAAGCAGGTCATGAGGGGGTAATCATTTTCTATGAACTTTTATTCATTAGGTAGCCTTGCAATGATTATTTTATGTTGCGCAGCAAAGAGGACACACGAATCAGAGCTGGACTTGCATTATAAGAATTCATGTTGTCCAACTTAGAAACAGTGAATTAACGTTTAATGATTACATGGAAAAGTTTTGTAACTGCTGTAAATGTACACCGACGTAGATGCAGAAATGTTCATGGCAAACATGCGACCAGAAGCCTCGAATTTTCTCTTGCAGAGGCGTGACTCGTAGGCCTCCCGTTTCATTTACACACAAGTTAATTTAGGGTGGAATACTTTTCAGTTCGCTTCATTAGCAGCCTCTGTGGCGCTATCTTTAGCGCATTCGGCTATTAACAGATGGGTTGGTGGTTCGAGCCCAACCTGGAACAAAAAAAATTCCTTGTTAACTCCAGCTGGTAAATTCATGCTCAAATGTTGGTGCGCTGCTAATTCATCCATTACGCCTTCCAACTTCTACTAGTAAGATAAGAGAACTATTGTAATGATCTTTATGTAAGACAAATGCATCCGTGAAATGTGCAATTTATTCTTTCGCATGGCAATGTTTTGCATATGTGCGAAGTTCAAGTTTATTCATGCATTCAGCAAATAGAAAACATATATAGGTGGCATTTACATATGCAACAAACCTTTGAGGATAAGGCACAGATCACAGCGGGGAGGGGGCCTGGCACTCTCAAAGGATCCCAAACGATGGCCGCCTCACGGCAGGGTGTCTGTAGGTCAGAGGAACAGCCCGCATTATTTGAAACGTGGGCGAGGCGGCTTCGCGGCAGGGCGTCCGTAGGTTAGAGGCCCTGCACCGAATGTTATTTAGAAGCGGGACAGAGGCGGTCTGAAGCTAAGTCAGCGCTAGGGGAAGTATGGCCGGGCCGCAATGGCTGTGGGTGTACTGCCTCCAGCGATGGCCGCCTTTATAGGGCAAAGGGATTCACGCAGTATTTATTAACAGCAGATGCATTCGACACTGTCTGCCACCGCACCCTAGTACAGCGCCTCAGCAACGTCGGAATCCAGGAGAAGGCTCTGGAATGGATCATCTCCTTCCTCGACGGAAGAACACAGAGAGTCCGCCTACCACCATACAAGTCAGAGGCCACCGAAGTCATCTGCGGCGTCCCTCAAGGATCCTCGCTGAGCCCCACCCTCTTCAACATCTACATGAGCCCCCTCGGGGCCATCGCACGCCAACACAACCTCAGCATAATCTCCTACGCCAACGACACCCAGCTGATCCTCTCCCTGACCAACAACCCCGCCGCCGCCAGAGCCAACCTGCACGAAGGGATGAAAGAGGTAGCCGAGTGGATGACAACCAGCCGCCTGAAACTGAACTCAGACAAGACGGAGGTCCTCATCCTGGGCTCCTCACCCTCCGCCTGGGACGACTCCTGGTGGCCTCCCGCCCTGGACACCGCACCCAAACCGACAGACCACGCACGAAACCTGGGCTTCATCCTGGACTCCTCCCTCTCCATGACCAGACAAGTCAACAACGTCTCCTCGGCGTGCTTCAACATCCTACGCATGCTACGGAAGATCTTCTGGTGGATCCCCACCGAGACCAGGAAGACCGTCACCCAGGCCCTCGTCACTAGTCGACTGGACTACGGCAACGCCCTCTACGCCGGTACCACCGCCAAGCTCCAGAAGAGACTCCAGCGGATCCAGAACGCCTCAGCCAGACTCATCCTCGACATCCCACGAACCAGCCACATCTCCGGACATCTGAGAGACCTACATTGGCTTCCAGTCAACAAAAGAATCACCTTCCGCCTCCTCACCCACGCACACAAAGCCCTACACGACCAAGGCCCGAGCTACCTCAACAACCGAATCAACTTCTATGCTCCCAAACGCCACCTCCGATCAGCCAACCACTCCCTCGCCGCCGTCCCCCGCATCCGAAGCGCGACTACAGGAGGAAGGTCCTTCTCCTACCTGGCCGCCAAGACCTGGAACTCCCTCCCGACCGACCTGCGCCTGACCCAAGACCACCTCTCCTTCAGGAAGAAGCTGAAGACCTGGCTGTTCGAGCAGTAGCGGCACCCCCCTCCCCCCAGCGCCTTGAGACCCTACGGGTAAGTAGTGCGCTCTATAAATGTCTTTGATTGATTGATCCGGGGCAGGCCGCGGTGGGTTTTACAGCGCTGAAGGGATGCGTGCACAGAAAAGCACTGCGGATAAGAGTATCAATGGACATATCTCCCCTGGTTGACAACCCGTAAGTTTCATTGGAGAGTATTAAGGACATGGTAGATACAAATATATTTTCATACGAGGAAAAGAGTATTAAGGACATGGGAGATACAAATATATTTTCATACAGGGAAAACAGTGCCTCATGGAAGCCGGGGCGCGGAGGAAAGACTTAAAATGACTTCGGGGGCACTATGGCCGGGCCACAATAGCCTGCGGTGAATGCGAACACTGCTTCGGGCGCTCATACGCCCAGTTCACTACAATTGGGCGGAAACAACAGATGCTAGCAGGGCCATTTCCAAATGTCGGTGCCGGATGCCGGTTAACTCAGTTTGGGAGAACTGGTGCCAATAACG
Source organism: Lissotriton vulgaris (assembly GCF_964263255.1). Classification (NCBI taxonomy): domain Eukaryota; kingdom Metazoa; phylum Chordata; class Amphibia; order Caudata; family Salamandridae; genus Lissotriton; species Lissotriton vulgaris. Next base: position 174,967 of record NW_028254837.1, on the reverse strand, counting down.
GCACGGTCGCGGGTTCAACCCCCGTTCTAGAAAATATGTAAATTTTAGAAACAATTCGTTATTAACTACTCAAGGTTGCAGCGGGATGAAATTTCTTAGCGGGTCGGCATGTTGTGCAAGTATGACAACTGTTACATGCAAAGTGGCATAATCTGTGAGCTATAAAGTAGTAATTATTTCGTTCGCCTAACACGCGTCAGTTTGCGTTAGTGGCACGCTTCAGCCGCACCACGAACAACGATAATGTCAGTTACCTTGGCAGCATTGGAGTTCATGCCCCACCCGCGCATTAACCCAAGGTGCTAGTAGCATTAGCGGCCTGGCATCCCTGCCCTTGTACCATGACCCAGGGTCCCAATTGCACACATGCTCACAGGGATGCTGCCATCATGAAGTATTTGTTATCATGCGCACGGACCTTTTACGGTACGATAAAATGGGGGGTATGCATGCAGAATAGGTAGTACGTAGTTAATGTCCCCGCTCACAGCGCGAGTGAGCGCATGTGTTAATCAGTGTTCCTTATTCAGGCAGGGATGGACTAGCGACCAAGCGGACCACGGGAACAAGGGTGACTCACACAGTTAAGAAGGTAAGTGTGAGAGGGGAAGTCCTGGGTGCATTGACGCTCCAAGAAAGGGTGGAAAAAAGGGACGACACTAGGGGGAATCGGCGAATATGGTCATGGTCCTCTCGGACAGCCTCAACGCCCCTGGGGCAGGGAAGAGCAATTTTATATGTGCCTTTTATCATAGTAGAGGCAGAGAGCAGCATGGGATGGGCAACTGAGCTGGTCATTGCCCGCAACACTGACTCTGGGTACCTCGATTTTCGAATTCAGTAATCAGACAATTAAAGATACAACCAACGTGCTCACCGCCTACGCACTACACTGGCGGCGATGAGCTCATCCCTCACCAATACTTTAGTATCTACTAGCCTCGGCCAATTCCATGAGCAGGAGCAGCACAGAGCCAGCGATGTCTCAACGCCTGGTGCATGCTCCCGGGATGACGGCTGCCTTTTAACCCACATCGCTGCTGTGGTTATTTTTCCCCTGTGTTGGAAATTGCCATTTTGCTGGTGTCATGACGAGCTCAGCTCGTCATCAGCACAGCTCCACTGTGCCTCATGACGAGCTGAGCTCGTCATGAGCATGGAAGGGGTTAATATTTAGAAAGACTAAGGTTCAACAAAAGCAGCAGGTCTCAGGTCTCTCAGTGACAGCTGCAGGACGGTCAAGATGCTGACTCGGTGTATCAACTAAACAAGAATTGGGGCAGAGCTCACATATTCAATAACTCAGCCATCTATACATTGACCTCCGTGCCTTCAGCACCTCATGTCACTCATGCGTTAACTGTACTTATTTTGAACCATTAATGCTTGTAATAACTGCCACACACATATAATATTGTCATGAACTCTGGTAGTCTCTTGTGGTAGACGTTTACGGTACAGGAGAACAAAAAATGTGCTCTAAACCACGTCAAGGGCTGGTTTGTACACAGGTTAAGTTTATGTCAAACTTCTACCATACAAAATCATTGGCGGAAATGGAATCTGGCTGAAACCGTGGCTACAGAGAGGAGGGCGTTGTACCGAGTGAAGGGAGCACCTTACACCCGTTAAATATAGACAGGTACAACCTCTCCGCTTAGTGTATGCTCCGTGTCACACAGCTGCAGAGGGAAACGGTCTAGAACAAGGTCCCTCTTCAGTCTGCAAACTCTAGCTCGCGCTCCGAAGTGAGTTTGCTTTCAAAGAAATCCCTGTAGAAATCTAAAGAATGAAGTGGAAAATAGCCAGCCCAGATGAAAGGACGGTGTCTGATCAGTGACTCCCATGAAGTTACGTTCAGTTGATCTGTTATTAAGTGAGAAATCAAATACGAAAGTATTGGATAAACATCCTTGTAATCCAGTGCCAGTTACCAGCCTCGCCGCTCTTTTCAAGTCTCTCCCTCCCCCAGAGATGCGGCTGCTTGCGCATTCCCAGTGTGTCTTCCCCTCTGCAGATGTCTGATCCTCGTGCCGGGGGGTCAGAATCTGGCCGGCTCTCACGGGCCTCTGTTGAGCGTTCCAGTCCATGGCCCACATCCTCAATCACTCCCTGAGGTCGTTCTCGCGTCTCCCAGAAGGGTGTTAACTGCGGCCAGCCAGAGGTATCCGACATCCAACCCACTCAGAAGGTCTTTGGCCTTTTCTGATGGAAATTCGCACAGTATGCGCCATGCTGAGAGGCAATCAAGGTAATCGGTGCAGCCAAACTGCTGCTAATGTGATCTGCTTCTCCAGCTCTGACAGTGCAGAGATCATGCTCTTTAAAGTATGAAAATCCTTCCCCCTGAAGGTGAAGGCTGCTGAGGCTGCAGGCATACCTCGACATGAAACTGATATTAAAGCTCCGTTTTAAGAATGTACGAATCACTGCGTCACAAGTAATCAGACCCAAGATTTACTCTAACATACTCTTGCTGATGTGCAGGGAGTTACCGTTAAGAGTTGCTGGAACTTAGGATTTAGCTGAAAATATACTGCAAGGGACATTATGGGCAATTTCAACGTTGATGTCTGGGAAAAAGAAAAGATAAGAAAAGGATTCTTTTGGTTTATCGTGTCCAAAGTTCAGGGAATTTGGTATTGTTTCTGTTACAAAGAGCAATGCAGCATTAACAGCCTAGCAACCTTCTAGTAGTCATGAGAGATTTATTAATACATACTTTTACGGTTCATTGATTTGAAAATATAATACAGACCTAGATGACATCTATATGAAATTGGGGGGTAAACCTCTGTTAAAGCAAAAGCAACACAAAGCAACAACGGACACATTTTCAAACGAAATGCAATTGCCCAGAGAAGACCTATCACTTATCCTACTAACTGTATAAGCAGATTTATTAACAGATTTCTATCCATAATCGTAGAGGCAGGAAAATGTACCATGTCATATCTTGGCTAAATTGATCATTGCAAAACGTGACAGTAGTAGAATAGTCACAACACACTAGAGCAAACAAAACTAGTAAAAGGCAATGCGATGCACCATTGAAACCAGCAATTACAGAAAAAGGCACCTCTGGTATCAGCACAATGACTCCACCAAACACACTTCCATGAATACATTACAAAGCATATTCCCAGTCCACATCGAGCCACACCAGCATCCCCAGACAGCTCCCGTTCAATAAGAATAGAACTACTTTGTCAATACAGATGCTGTATATTATGTTGTGTTGAATTACATTCAAAGCTCAAAGTTATGTATGGGTTTCTTAGCCATGCTTCTCAAGATCCATCTCGGAGGACTTGGTTATAATGCACAATAGATTGCCTGCGTGCAAAAAGTGGAACCATCTACAATTTACATTAGCTCTTTCTGAATGCTCAGGTAATCATTAAATTATTTTTTTTTAAAAGCTCCAGGAATTTTGGAAGTCTCCTCCTTGCCTGAGTCTCCCGGGTGATTGTTCTATTGCCTATTACTGAACACCATTATTGTCCTTTCGCTTGACGGCAGATTTGCACACTTAGGGGGCTCATCATGAGGAGACCGTCGGGACAGGTTCTGAATAGACAAGTGCTTTATAAGCAACCCTGGAAATATAGTGGTCAATGCTCCCCGTCCACTGAGTATTGTCTATGCCGTAAACCTAGGGTGTCCACAGCCGCTGGCCAGTTTAGACGAAATAATTCGGGTGGACAGGGTTCCGTCAGCCCAATTGACGCACGGTTTGCATTGATCTTGTATGGGCCTCATGGTTCTCCTAAGGAAGTAGGCGGATGAGCCTCTTTACACAGAATGACCAGCAACCAAGGGCAACAAGGTGATGACCTTGATATCTATTGTATAATAGGGTTTTAATCACAGATGGATATCCTTAGCGGATGTGAGATAAAATAGCAGGGCCTCATGCAATTGGAGAGTTGTAATTCCTGATATGGGGCGTTATCAATTCAGAAGGCCGTCTTGTTCATCTCTTAAGGGTTTTGGGTTAGGAAGCAAAGTAAGAGACTAGTTATAAAGTGGCATAGTTGGGGTGTGCCCCCCAAATCCTATGCTTTTATTTTCAGCTCTATTCATATTTGAAGTTGAGTTTCTTTGGGATTCCTAATGCGCATAGCTACCCGTGGGCATCCCAGCGCGGTGACTCGTCAGACTAGATTCAGGGGCGGGCGAGTCAGGGGAACCGTTTCATAACCAGTTGTTTACCCATTCAGGTATACATTTCTAGTCGCTACTAAGTATGGCTAGACCTTCCTTTATCATATGCCAATCATCTTGGGATCATGCGACCTCTGGAGGTCGGAGATGACTCCTGGACCCATAGGGTAGGGAGCTAGATTTCGAGAAACGTGGAAAGTAGACTGCAGGCTAGTAAATGCAGGCAGGAGGAAACCCCTGGAGATACGGGGGTTGGGATTCTTTAGGCTTGGCCATACGAAAACCGTAGGTTGCTGGGAATCGGTTGGGACCCACTGGTCAAAGTAGGCATGGTGATATCCTTGCTGGACCTAGGGAAAGCTCTAGAGGCAGTGGGTTGAAAGTAGCTGAGATCCAAGGAGCTAAGGGTGGGGGCTCTGGGTGCAGCGGAGGCCACACCCAGGGCTGTGGAGTAGTCACAGGGCAATCCCAAAACAGGAAAGGCGCAGGAACAGGACCTGAAGCCTCCAGTGCCAAGTGCACCGTGCATAAGTCATACATGCTTCAAGGGGTCCTTATTGGGAACTTGGAGTACGACGGCACCCCGTTAGTCCTTAGGGCGGTTGTAAACCTGAGCAACCGGGGGCTTGCCATATAGCGCTCCGCCCGGCTGGGAAGGTGTGAGTCACTCTCCCTTGCTCAGTGGGCGGAGTTATGGTGGATGATGGGTTCACCAGTGGGAGGAGTAAGTCCTCCCAGGTACAACACCGGGCTATGGCCGCTGGTGTTTCTTTGGCTACAACTTCAGGCGCACTGCAACGAGGGGTTGCGAGGCGGACGGGATTGCCTGTAATATAACCCACCTTTTATTTATTTAAAAAATAAACCTGCAGCTCCTTTTTCCAAAACATCACTGTGTCTGTAGTCATTTTATGAAAGCTGTGGGATGCTGTGGGTGGCGGCGTAATGATAAAAGTACTATGCAAGATGCCTGTGGTCCCTGCAGGGGACCCCGTAGGAGGGCAGCCCCCGTAGTACCTTTGAGGGCAGCCGGGCAGCAGGACCCTGGGGGCGGTTCTGGCAAGCCGCCAGCCTGGGGGGCGGGGCAGCAGGTATAAGGGGTCCCCCCGCCCCTCCCCACGTCCTCTTTGCTGCTGCTCCCCTACCAGACGGGTCGCAACTAGGGAGGTAGCTCCCAGCCTCTCCATCTCCTCGGCCGATAGGTAGCTCCCCGCCTCCTCCAGCAGGGCTAAGGTCCCTCCCTTACACCGAATTCCCCTCCCTACCACTCACCCGCAGTAAGGATGTGAAGTGGGGGCGGGGGGGACTGTCATTAACATTGTCATTAACATTTGTCTCTTGTTGCAGGTGGAGTTACAGGGCAATCCCAAAACAGGAAAGGCGCAGGAAGAGGACCTGAAGCCTCCAGTGCGAAGCGCACCGTGCATAAGTCATACATGCTTCAAGGGGTCCTTATTGGGAACTTGGAGTACGACGGCACCCCGTTAGTCCTTAGGGCGGTTGTAAACCTGAGCAACCGGGGGCTTGCCATATAGCGCTCCGCCCGGCTGGGGAAGGTATGAGTCACTCTCCCTTGCTCAGTGGACGATAGGTTCACCGGTGGGAGCAGTAAGTCCTCCCGGTTACAACACCGGGCTATGGCCGCTGGTGTTTCTTTGGCTAAAACTTCAGGCGCCCTGCAATGAGGGGTTGCGGGGCCGACAGGATTGCCTGTAAGATAACCCACCTTTTATTTGTATAACAAATAAGCCAGAAGCTCCTTTTTCCAAAACATCACTGTGTCTGTAGTCATTGTGTGAAAGCTGTGGGATGCTGTGGGTGGCGGCGTAATGATAAAAGTACTATGAACATAGCAGGGGCAGTAAGAGGCACAGGAGCAGAGCGGTGCCGAGATAGGAAATGCCAAAGCGCCGAAAACACTGTAAACTAAAACAGAGGTTAGGGGGCTGAGCGCAGCTGACTGCAGAGGGCAAGCCCGGGTCTCCCGTGGAAGCGGCCCAGCCAGGCTGGCCGCGGCTTGGGGCAACGGCGAGTGCTCTCGCCCGGCCCCCATTCACCTCCACCATGCTGAGCAGCCCAACCACGCGGGGTTAGCTGCTCTGGGGAAAAAAATAAAACACGTCAGACACCAATTACCAGCCCCGGTAGAGTTATGGAGGGGGTGGCTGGAGCAGCAGGCGAGGAAGGGGGGAGTGGAAATACAGGGAGGGTACAGGGGGGATCTGGCCTCTCACCCTAACAAGGAGCCGAAGCCTAACCCCATGAGCTAATGCCCCAGCCTCAGCTTCACCCTGATACCAGCACACCAACTCCACAGCACTGCAGCAGCACAGCCCCCTACCTCCAGCCTCTAAGCCTAACAAGCTCAACAAGCCTAACAGCCAGGATCACGGCCCACATCCATAGCCCCCCGGGCAGCCTCCTGGTCAGCCTGGATACCCAGATAGCTTACCCAGAAATCAGAGCAGGATCAGTTTGGCAGGAGTCTGGGGCGGAGTATAGGGCACCAGCAGGATATACGCACACCAGCAGGACAACAGCAGCAATCCCACAGCCAAAGCAGTCCCACAGAGCCAACCTTCCAGAGATGGGTAGGACTTCACCTCAATAAAAAAAAGACCCCACTCAAACACAATCCCGGCTCTGCAAATCCACAAAAGCCTGCTGAGCCCTAAGCACTGAGGCCCGAGCCTCTGAGGTAACATCCTCCAGCACCACAAGCCCACATTGGTTGGCCGCAGATGAGGTCAGGGAGAACCAGGGTGGCTGCTCCACCTATGCCAGGGGGGGAGAAAAGGAAGAAAACAGAACTCACGCCCCAGTGCTCAGCACAGGGCAAAATCACCACTAATAGCAACTGATCCGGAGCTAAATGAAACAGTATCACCAAGTGGCTGAACTCATTCAATTCAACCTAAAATGTATACAAAATTCAGCATTCAACAGGATGCTGGACCTGTTCTTTGCTCAAGCAACGCCAACCTCAAAGGACTGCAGTTCCCCCTGTTACCCCAACAGCCGCAGCTGCCTTCTCCAACCACACTGCCACAAGAGGAGACTCGCCAGTGCAATAAGGACCAGAAGAGACCACCAGCACCTAGTAAGGTAATGGCAAACCAGACTACTCCAAATCTTTACCTCACCGTCCAAGAGGCTGGAAGCTCCAGGGTATTCCCCTAGCCTGACTTGCACCAAACAGCTGGGGACCCCAGGTGACATGCCTACTATTACATAAAAAATTCTGTTCCCAACCCAGCTCCCAGGGCGCCCAGGAGTCCCTATGCAGGCCGAACAGCACCAACAACAAGTATGGCACCAAGCAAGGCCTCTGGTTGCAGTTCATGTACCACAACAGGGTACCGACGGAGAGAGCGGGCCCCTTTCCCTGAGTTGTTGCCAGGTGGAGGTGGGTCTACTTATCCATCGCTTTGGATAAGTTCCAGTAGTACCAAGCAAATATACATTGGAATACTGGTTTTGTATTAACAAACTTATTTGTCTTTTATATTTTCCTATATTTTCATCACGCTTGCGGCAGCATTGTTTTTATGGTCCTGATGAAACCCTGATACTGTATGATCATTTAGGCTGAAATATGTCGACCGACCTTGCGAACTTTGCAGTCTAATTCACACTGCTTTTTAACCCTAACAATTTGGACAAGCCATTAAAAAGTTTTTTGTACCAAGTTAGGTAGTTTTAGACATCACTCCTCTCTGTTCTATACCATCTAGCGCTGCACCCTCACAACACCACCCACTCATATATGGGATTTTAGCATCCTTGTACATCTCAGGATACATAATAAAAACATCCCAGAGCTCCTGCCGCACAGTAAGGGAGTTGTAGCCTTCAGTGGAACTAGGATTTTCCAATGGGAGGAGAAGCCCATATGATGAAGCATGCCACCTATGGTGGGTGAAGGCATTTGTCCTGAAAGGACTCGCTCCCCAAAGGAGCTTTTTTGAGAGACACACCTTCTAAGATAGACCCGAGAAGTATAGTGTTGTGACCAAGCCTGGAGCTCCAACAAATTCAGCTTCGGACCCAGCATCAGCATTTGTCTTACCATCGGACATAGACTGGGGCCTGTGTGCCTGGCGCGTGCCCCAAAAGCACCTAGCCCACAGGATCACTTACAAGAAGTCCCCTTACAAGAGGAACTAAACCGTAGAAGGAACTTGCAGACTCTAGTGCCGGAGCTCAGTGCAGAGGCCAGCTGGGCTTTGATCAAATATGAGAGCACTGCCACAGGAGACACAGAAAGTGGATTGCAGGCAGATCAAGCATCAGACACCATTTTCAGTCTAACTCCGATCAGAGCGAACAGAATGAATAGTATCCCAGCATACTCAATGTGGCTGGCAAACACAAACGTATCAACGCCAGCATCACTACCAGCACAATCATGGCCACCATTCCTCCCAGGTGGGCTCTTCGAAGGGTCTCCGACCCAATCCAGCAAGAGGAGGGGAAGGCGATCCTCCCCTACTTGAATACACAAGAATGGAGGACATTTTTACCACCTACTCGCCAGATCTGCAACCGAGAGCGCATCAGCCCAAGGAGCTTCAACAGATTCCGCGAAGCATCAGCCAACCTCTAAGAGATATGACTAAAAATGAGCCCAAGAGGGCGTGACCCCCAAAGAACAAGCTAAAGAACAGTCTGGCAGCACCTGGGCCTCTCTTTTAAACACTATACAACTGGCCGTCGAAGCACTCCAGTATAAGTCTGAAAAGATGGACATTTGGCTTTCACTACTTGTTGGACTTGGCCCTCTCTGCAGGGTCATCCCCAAACTTTTTGCCTTCCTCCAATACTCTCTCTGACCTGTTTTTGTTGGTTTAATAACTCTGGGCACTTTACCACTGCTGACCACTGCTAAAGTGTATATGCTCTCCCTACTGTAAATTGTTATATGTGATTGGATTCCATGATTGGCTTATTTTGTTTACTGTCAGTCCCCAGTAAAGTGCACCAGGAGTGCCAGGGCTTGTAAATGCAAATGCTGCTGGTGGGCTTGCAGCACTGGTTGTGCCACCCACATAAGCGGCCTAGTAAAATTTGTCTAAGGTCTGCCATTTCAGAACCTGCGTGCAGTCTGGTACTGTCATGCTGCCTGGTAGAGTGCACCCACTTGCCAGCTCCTAAACCTTCCCTTTACTTCATGTGAGTCACCCCTAAGGTAGGCCCAAGGGCAGGGTGCATTGTAAGCAGAAGGTAGGACAAGCCCTGAAGTGTGTGGCATGTCCTAATAGTGAATTACAGCCATTTTTGTTTTTCACTATTGTAAGGCTACCTGTTCTCATAGGCCAGAATGGGCAGCTGGAATTATTACACTCTATAATCCCAACAGACTCAGAGAGCATGGTAGAAAGTGGAGAAAGTGGAGAAGTGTGGCACAATGGTTAGAGCGGCAGACCCTGATGCAGAAGTCTGGCCCGGGACCAGGGTTCAATTCCTGCCTCGGCGGGTCTTGGGCTCAATTTCCTCAGACCTGTTAATTCTCGCCTCAGTGCCTATTCTAATCATGGGTCTCACTCTGCAACTCTGGGCAATAGCTTGCTTAATCTCCACAATGGCCCCATCAACGCTAGGATGCCTGGCTTCACCTTGGGGGTGCCCAGGAGTGGGCACTTCACAGGGAAAGGACATGAAGGGTTCCTCAGCGGTATTTGTACAAGCGCCGAGAGGCCTCTGGGTAGTCGTGCGCTATACAAGTACCTCTACATTTACATTTACAAAGTCAAGTTTAGTATGCCTGAACTCTGAATAATAAAATACTTCTTTTAATAAAGTTTTTATTTTAATATCCTGTGTTTGCAAATGCTACTTTTAGAAAGTTAGACTTTGCTTGCCTGACTATTTCAGCCCGCCTCTGCTAAGATGTGTATCTGCTGTCTGGTTTCTGTGAGTGACAGGGCTGGGGGATTCCAGGAGACAGCCTTGGCAGTCAGATGGTGAATAGAGAGATTACACCAGGATGGGTGGGAAGAGTGTGTCATATAGCTACTTCTTTTCTACATACTGTGTTAAGTTAGCATGAGTTTATTAAATGTTTGCACGCCCTTTTTCATTCTTGCTTCACTTTTGCACATGACACATAATTGTTGTTTTATCTTTCAACCCAGAAGAGCTTCGTCATTTACTAGAGAAATAATATGTTATTGCTCTGATATCAGTTTTGTTCTGCACTCTGTCTGCACAGTGAGTGCTGAAGGCTACACGGATAACTTAACCCAGTGTTTTTGTAAAGTCTGATCTTCGCACCCCTATAGAGATAACACACACGCTGCTGCCAAAATCTGGCGCTAGGCGAGTTTTATATTGTTGTGCTGAACGCACAAAAAGACACTTAATGTGCTTCACATGCAGAGAGCTGGTGGAAGATGATGTGATCCTCCTGCCACTGAGATTTTGAGGTATGGGCCCGCCCTGCTAAAACCCAAATGAGACCTTCATAGATATAAAATACAGTGCTAAATAGGGAGGGTGTGAATTAGACGTTTTTAATTTCTATTCATTTCAGCATCTTAGTATGCTGTCACCATTCGCCTTTTATGGTCTGATAACTATGCTGATATCTTTGTTGCTTATATTATGTTTGGTAGTATTATACAAGATATTGCGTTTGAGAACCTTGCATTAGTAAATAAATATTTCAAACATGCATGTGTCCTCTTTTACTCCACGTTCTGGTTTGTGATGATTATATAACGAAAGAGTGTTCATGTGTTCCACGATACCTGAGGTAATCTAAGTTCATGTTCTGGTCTGTCTAAGCATTGGGAGTTTGTTATGACCAATGAGACACTGTAGCTAGCTCGGTAAGGGGATTTTAGGTACTGAGGTGAGTTTTGGGACATCCTAATTCACCGAGGTTCCAGGTCTCTATGCACAGTTCTGTAGGAGAACGGAATTCCCGCTACATGGTGCCCATACGTTGTTGGCCTTATATCATGACACTCGAGTAGTATATCAAAGGTCAAAGGTCAAAATGTTTATTGCATAATTAATTAAAATCATTACAATTTCCACATGTCAATATTATAATACAAAAAGTAATTGCTACTAAAAAGAAGATTAAACTCTTCCTTTGTTAAATGATATAATACAATTTTAAAACAAGATTCCTCAGGTAAACTCCCACTGGCATTAAGAGGTCAAAATGTTTGGTTCATGTTAGTGCAGGGTTTACCGGTCTTAGGGATCAGGGCAGAGTTATTACACCGCTTATATCATCATGTCCTTGTTCCACAAAACTCAAGCATTTATTCACTTCTGCCAGGAATTTTGTTCCCCGGCATGCTAAAATGATTGAACTCCCTCCTAGCCAGCAAGTTACAGCTTGCCTACAGGTACGAATTTTTAACTCGTTACAGATCTGTTTCAATAATCTTCGACGTTGTACCAGGAGAGCCGGACAAACGCACAAAAAATGGGCTAATGTTTCCGTTTTGTAGCCACAAAGTCTACAGCTCTCAGTCTGGTGTTTCCCTTTCCAAGAAGGTGCTAAGTCTTTCGAACTGTGCATACCCATCCTGTAGGCCATAAAGGCTCTTTTTATGTGCACATTAAAATGAGAGGTTAAATATGCAAGTGGTCGTCCGGCTTTGAAGGAGTTGATTATGGTCCAACCATGTCGCCGCTTGAGCAGTAACGCTTTGTCCTCTTGAAAAGATTTCGACCTTGCTGCCTTATTTGCTAGTCTACTTATTGTTGCTTTGTCCGTCACAGATTCCCAAATTCCTTCCAGCCCCAGCTCTTTCACGCAGGTTTTCAGGTATTTTCCCCAAGGACAAGGGGTTCCAGTTGCTCCTTGATTTTTTATAGCTTCCCAGTTTAACCAATCCATCGAATCCGGATCTGCAGATCTTAATTTGTGACACAGTTTTATGAAGCCGCTCATGCTCCTATATCTCTGGTTTTGCAGACCGAATTCCAGCCTTACTTGCGGTGCTGAAGCACTATTAAGGAGGTTGAAAACTGCTTTGTAAATTTTTGTTTGGAGCTCGTTTAGCAGGTCTGCTTCCTTGCCACACCAGGTGACGAGACCGTAAGATAATGATGGTAATATTTGCGTTGACATGACCTTCAGGAGGTGACTGAGATTTGGGCAATTCATTTTTACTTTCAGCAATCGGTAAGCAAAGATTAGTTTTTGTGCTTTTGCTCGAATTGCGGTTTTGTGCTCTGTTAGTTTTGCTCCCTGGGATATTGTTACTCCAAGGTATTTATACGAGCCTTGTTCGTTCACCTTTGTCCCGTTAAATGACCATGTGTAACTAAGTTTTTTTTGGTCCACTAAACGTACTACTTTTGTTTTTTCTTTGTTTATGTCCAATCCTTCTTGTCTTAGGTACTCTGCTAAGATGTTTAAAGCTCCTTACAGACCCACTGGAGTTTTGCTCAGCAGGACAATGTCATCTGCATATTGCAGACAGGGAATTCGCCGGTTTGCCAATGAGGGTGGATGCACCTCATCTGTGTCCAACACTGTTGCGAGATCAGAAAGGAATAGATTAAAAAGGGTGGGCGCTAGAACACAACCTTGTTTTAGGCCCTGGAATGTTGGTATATCCCTCGTTGTATACGCTCCGTCTCCCAATTTAACCTTTGCCCATGTATCTTCGTGCAAAGCTTTTATTGCCTGTATTAATTTTAAAGGCAACCCCCAACGCTGCAATTTTTCCCATAGGCGCCCTCGATTTACTCTGTCGAATGCAGATTTGATGTCGACAAAACAGGCGTATAATCGTTCGCCCTTTACTGCTATTCTGTCCATTAAAACTGACAGGCAAGTTAAGTTGGTGATTGTCTCCATGTCCCTCCTAAATCCCGTCTGGAACCAGGGGATTCTCTGAGATTCTTCTATTCAATCTTGCAGCTTGAACAGGATACAAGAGGCATAGAGCTTGGCTTCCACATCTATCAATGATATTAGTCGGTAATTTGTTGGGTTACCATGGTCGCCTTGTTTAAAGATTGGGTGAATCACGTTCCCCTTCCATGATGCAGGAACCTGTGTGTCACGATAGATTTGGTTAAACAATGGTGTCAGCATTTCCGCCCAAAATTCCGGATCATGTATAAAAATGGCATTGGGCAGTCCATTCGGACCTGGTGCTCCTTCTGTTAAAAGTTAGGCCGCAAACGTCAACATTATCGGCGCCATCTTGCCCTTTTTGAGCCCATTTGTGCGCGTAAGCGGCAGCCATTTTGAGCACCATGGCCTCTCTGCCCCTCGCTGATAGCCAGCGCGTCTCTCTCTCTCTCTCCTAACCTCGCAGGCATCCCCCACACGCTGACAACCCCCGCTCTCACATGCCTTGGGTCATAAACCCCTCTTCAGCGCAGCTCTGCCTCAGAATCCCATCCTGTTCCCAGCACGACACCTCCCTTCATTCCTTTCATGGTCCCGGGTCCTTTGATACAACCCCCTTTTCCTGTGCGCCCGTTTGTCTTCCTCGTTCCCAGGCCGCCACCTGGCCCTGCGGATACTGTTTATTGCCCCCCCGTACAGTAGGAAGCTTCCCCCCATCGAAGGACCCTCAAGCTGATCAAAGCCCCCACCCTATGAGATCCGATCAACCCCACACATTCCGTGAATCGGCGGAATGTCCAGCTGCGCGATAATCATCACCTGTTGTGACCGGGGTGGGGACTCCAACTGTAAATGTGTGTGGGAACGGGCCTGAAGGGGAGATTCTGAGGATGTCTTTCCGTACATCAAAGGGTTGACAGAGATGTGTTTCATGCAATAAAGTAATAAACTCGTGTATAAGAGGCCAGGCCTCAGAGATGCGGTTAGAGCACCTCGAGAAGATACCCTGTTGTCTGATTTGACGTGTTCTGCTCCATCGGAATAAAACTTCTGTTTCCTGCCTTCCAGTCTCCAGCGCCTGCCTCTTTGTTTGGTAACTTGAGTGGGTATAGAGGCGGTTAACGCCGGGCAACTCTGAAAAAGGTCTTCTGCCCGTACCTTTTTCTACAATTGGCGTCCCAAACGTGGGGCCCATCAGCGACTCGTGGATCCAGTGGGAGAGGTCCTGACGACAGAGTGAACGACTGCAACGATCGGGAGTGCACCTGTCCGATAGACCCTCGTCTGACAGCCGATCATCCGAACTTCACTGGTTCCGAACAGACCTCTCTCGAGTGATCTACGGTCCTGACTGGGAACCATCAGGAGTGCCGCGAGGATCGCGAAGAATAGAGGACGATCGGGCGCTGGATTCGGAAGACAAGAAACTGTCCATGCGGTCCGGGTAAGGTCGTGTAAACACGACGAATTGCGAAATGATTGTTTGATTGTTTGGAAAATACTAGTATTACTCTTTGTTGATTTGTTTGGAGATTCGCTGTCTGCAAACGGAGAAACAACAGGCTCTCTCTTTGCAAGCAGTGAAGGATAGGTAATGCAGACTTTTGTCCCCATTGTAATCCGTCATGCCTATCTTTCTCCCCCACTGATTGATTGTTTGAACCCGAACTACTGTTCGTGGATTGGTCTCTGGAGATTGTTTCTCCCCCACTGATTGATTGTTTGAACCCGAACTACTGTTCGTGGATTGTTCTCTGGAGATTGTTTCTCCCCCACTGATTGATTGTTTGAACCCGAACTACTGTTCGCGGATTGTTTTCTGGAGATTCTCTGTCTGCAAACAGGGAAGAACAGGATCTCTCTTTGCAGGTAGTGAAAGGGTAGGTAACGCAGACTTTTGTCCCCGTTGTAACCCGTCGTGCCTACTTATTCTCCCCATTGATTGTTTGATTGACCGAACATTGACTGTTCGATATTGGTTCATGAGGTATTCACCGCCTGCAAACAACGTAGAATAGAAATATTCTGTCTAGTTTTTGCACGCAGTGATAAGATAGGTAGTGCTGACTTTTTGTCCCCGTTATAATCCGTCATGCCTGTCTTCTCCCCACTGATTGGTAGCCTGTTTAGCCCGGACCGCTTATTAGAGATGAACCATCCGGCTCCACTGGAAGGCACCCCTAATAAGGACATGTTCATGAAGCATGGACTGATCGCTACAGCTTATAGCAAGCTGTGGCATAAATATACGAAAAAGGATCGAGAAAGTCAGTGGCCACTGATAGGATCCTTCGATGAGGATAAAATAAGTGCGCTAGAAACAGCCCTTGGTAAAAACAAGACAACGCCCACTATGCTTGATAGTCTCGGCATGTGGCGCAAAGAAACCGAACAACGTAAAAAGAGAAATGAGAGTAGGTTGGGAAAAGAGCTGCAAAAGGCAGCCCACCTAGCTGCTAAGAAACTAGAAGAAGAGATTAAGGAAAGAGAGGAAGCCAACCAGAAACCAGAGATAGAAACATCAAACCAGTGTCCGGTTAGAACGCCCTCCACGCTCTACCCTGAATTACCCTCGAAACATCGAACCAACAATGATCTTTTGTTAGGACCTCCGATCATCTATATGCCCCCTCCATACGCCCCTTCCCAACCCTTAGCACAGCACCCACCACCCCCAGGCACAAACGAGAGTAGCGCCACAGCTTCGGCCCCCATGACCTCTGTGCCGGCCGAACTCCTTGTATTAGATACTACACAAACGACAACGTTAGGTGACCCTGAGACCCGAAGGGTTGGTTCTGCAAGAACAAGCAGATTAAGCAAAGATGAGCGAGCAGGGATTGACAAGATAGCAAGGACACTGGTAGAAAGAAAGGAAGATGAAGAGTACATCACGGATATGTTTAACTCGTATACAGGGAGTCACAGACGACATTTTACCGTACGACTGTGTTACCATGTCTTGAATGCATACGAGGACCGATATCGAGACAAAGGTCCCGAGAGCCTAACGACTCTGTACCGGAAGGTCGATATCAGGGATGAGGGCGAGTGTGATGTGACGGACCTCCTTATGCGTACGCTTGAGGTTTTCCGCCACCTCACTGAACAAGAATCGGGAGCTAAAACCACGACATCCGTAGCGACCGAACCACAAACTGAGCAATCTAACGCCATGATGCCGATACGAGAGGCTGCCCCTTACTGGGTTCCTCCACGAGGTGAAGGGACTAACGATGATGCAAACCACAAAGATGCAAAAGGAAGGGTAGTGTACAACTGGGTCTATCAGCCATGGGACCGGCAAGAGATTCTGACCTTCCGGAAATCTCTGCCTGACCTACGTAAAAACCCCACTGCCTTCTATACTGAATTAGGTACAGCCCTAGGTTCAACGATTATGACCCTGGCTGACATTGACTTGTTTTTCGGGTTATGTCTACCAGCTGATGTGTGGAAGCAAATCCGGAAAGTCGACCACCTTGAGCTGTTTGGACATACCTGGTCACAACTCGATGGCATTGATAAACAACGAGAACCTGGACAAAAGCCTTTGAAATCCATTTTAGACCTCCCAGATAAAATCGTACAGAAATTAAAAACCCTGATTCCAGAAAAGAAAGTGGACTGGTCGATAGTAACGGCCTGTCGCCGAAACCCCAGGAGGATGTATCGGACTACTTCTCCCGGTTTGAAACGGTGTTCTCCGATTACAGCGGCCAGGACATGACCACTGCAACCGGACACCATCTGTTTGTCCAGAATTATGTTAAGGGTTTGTCACCAGAGATCTCCCAGAAACTGCAGGCCAGCGAGAGTAGTTGGGCAGCCTCCAAACCTGCGGCTATCCTCCAGATGGCCCAATATTATGAACATCAGAAAAATGAAAACGATAGAGCAACAGAGAAAAAGAAGAAAGACTTGAAAGAGAGGGTGATGATTGCACAACTGCAAGGGGTGACTATAGGACGAGACCACTACAAGGAAAACTATCAGACGAACGTCCCTAAGACTGCACCTCCCAAGGACTGCACTCCGACTGCCCACATTGGACGTACAGACATTAGAGAGGACCAGTGTGCTTTCTGTAAAGGAACAGGCCATTGGAAATCCCAGTGCCCGGTTCTTTTGGAAATAGTCAGAAATAAAGACCCCAAGGACATAGCAAGTGGACCGAGAAATAGGGGACAGCTGCGAGGGCCCCCAAATGACACGACTAATGACAGATCAAGCAGACCAAATACATTTGATCGACCCAGACAGAACCAGTGCCAGCAATCTGACTACGATGACGCCCACGACTTTGCATAGGACTGCCGAGGGCAAGGGAGGGATCCAGTCGAGCTCTATGTTGACCAGCAAGGCCCTTATGTCACTGCTAAGGTCTTGGGTACAAAGTCTCCATTTCTGGTAGACACTGGCGCAACACGTAGTGCGTTATCTAAACGACTGATTCCAAGGGCACCCTTGTCTGGCTCACTTATAATATCGACAGGTTTCGATGGAACGCCCTCCACTAACCCTTTGTCCGCTCCGATCCTCTTCGACTTAGAAAACAACACCACTGACACCACGTTTTTGCTTTCCTCCAATAGCCCTGATGCCATTATGGGACTTGATTTATTGAAACACTTCCGAGCGACAATTAGATGTTCTCAAGACGGAGTTCGAGTTTTCCTTTACGACAACCCCGTTCTGCTTAGACATTGCCCGCCCCGAGACATGTTTTCCATCACTGACGCTGACGCATCCCTGCTTGACACTCTGCCTCCGTATCTGTGGGCCAAGACAGATTCGGACGTAGGGCGCATGATGATCGACCCAGTACACATTACTGTCCGACCGGACGCAATACTCCCAAAACTTCCACAATATTGGATATCGCCCGACGGCGAGAAGGCATTGGTAAAGATCATTCAGTCACTGATAGACGCAGGAGTGGTAGAGGAAGTAGTTAGCAACGTTTGCAACAGTCCTATCTTGCCCATCATCAAGAAACAAGGAGAGGGAGATGAGAAAGCATACCGCTTTATCATTGACCTTCGAGAGATCAACAAAGTGGTTGTACCCCAGTACCCCGTAGTCTCAGACATCACCACCATCCTGACTTTGATTCCTTCTACTGCCACCACCTTCACTGTCATTGACCTCAAAAATGCATTTTTCTCTATCCCCATTCACCCAGACAGCCGATATCTCTTCGGCTTCACCCTAAAAGCCCGCTCATATAGGTTCTGCCGAGCACCCCAGGGCTACACAGAAAGCCCTAGCATCTACAGCCAGGCCCTCAAGAGACAGCTGGATCAAGTCCAGTTACCCGATGGAGTGGTGTTAGTGCAATACGTCGATGACATCCTTTTGGCAGCCGACACCACTCCATTAGCAGTCACAGCCACCATTCAACTCCTGCACTTCCTTGCGGAAAACGGCCACAAGGTCTCCAAGAAGAAGTTGCAATTCTGCCAACCCCAGGTCACTTACTTAGGCCACCTTTTGTCCAAAGACGGAAGGAAACTCACTCCCGACCGGATCCAAACCATTCTCGAAACTCCTGTCCCTAAGACTCAGAAACAGGTTCGCTCCCTACTAGGCCTCACCTCCTTCTGTCGACAATGGTTGCCAAAACCTTTAGCCTAATAATGATTCTACACAGTTCCACTCTAGTTGTCAATTCTGGGACTGTAAATTCCTCTTTCGCGCAATCCTTTATCACCGGTCCTTCCATGCCTGGGTTGTAGATTTCCAACTGGCCATTCTCTGCTACGTTTGTTACCTGCGTATTATTTGGAAGACCAACTGTTCTTGTGCAGTAAAGGGATTGCACATGTTGAGACCAAGTGTCGGCTCCTACTCCCGCTTCTTGAAAGAGTTTTTGTCCTTTATTTAGGTCATTGATAATGCCCCAAAATTCACGACTGTTGGGATGTTTTCCGGCACTTAACAGTCTATTCCATAACTACTCCTTATGGGCAGATTTTGCAATGTATAAAGCCTTCCTGTAGGAACTTCTGGCTTCTGTCAGAACCCCTTTGTTTGTTGGTAACCCCAGCTTTTTATTCCACGCGAGGTGACGGACAACATTTGCTACCCTCCTTTTCTTTGTTCTCAGTTTGTTGGTAAACCAGGGCTCCTTTTTAGCGGTGGATTTACTCCGTACACCTGAAGTTGCAGGAAATTTGTGAAGAAGGTCCAGGACCAGTAGCTCCCAATTTTTTACAAGGTCCTCCTTTTTTTGCATCCCTAATTCGGATTTTCGAGCCATTGCGGCACAATGAATTCTTTCCAACATTTCTCCTCTCCATTTTAGTTTCTTTAAGTTGAATTTAGTGGCTTGGTGAAGCAGACTTGCTAATTTCGGTGCCGAGTTTGGCGCAGTGTTTAGAGAGGTTATTTGGGGGAAATGGTCGCTTTCTGATCGTTGGACGATTTTGAAGGTCTCGATGACTGGGATTAATTTGTCACTTACTATTGTATAGTCTATTGTTGAGTGGACCCTACCACTCAGGAACGTGACGCCAGCCGGCCTGTCCCCCGTCATGTTGCCATTTAGAACTGTCAGACCCAGCGCTTTTGGGTCAAAGGCTAACCCAATGCCTCCTTTGGGCGGTCGCTTGACTTCTTTTGCCCTCAATTTTCCATTGAGATCACAGTTAAAGTCCCCTGAGATTAATAGAGGACATCCTTTATAGGTTTTTTGCATCGTTTTAATCAGCAACGTCAGGCACATTTGTTTACCTTGTTGTAGCTTACGGTCAGAATGGATATAAACATTAAAGATTATAATTTGCCATTTTTTGTGCCCGGCTGACGTAGATTCCGTGATTCTGATCACTTGTACCCAGTTTAGGCCTACATCCAATGCTTCTGAAGACCAATCAAATTTTTGAGTGATATAAGTTGATAAACCACCCCGAGGGTGTCCAAACTTTGAGTGTCTTTCTGCAGGGATGTAGTGGGTCTTAAAGCCTGGTATTACGCTTGGAGCTAGTTTCCATGTCTCCTGAATCAGGATTATGTCTTGGTTGGAAAAAAAGATTTGGGTATCATGGTTCAGCTCCATTTCGTGGAAACCATGTACATTCCATGTGCATACCGAGACTTTTGTTGAAGTGGTTTTGGCACTCTACGCTTCCACCCTCCTACGTGGCGACCGGGAAGAATTTTTCTCCGTTTTAGGGACTCTTTTTACACAGGAATCTTGGGACCCAGGACCAATCTGTTGTGTCCCAACCGGGCTGCCTATTTGGGTGTTTGTGGTCTGTCAGATTTACCTCTTCAGCTACGCTTGCATCGGCTGGAGAGGTAGCACGGGCTCCTAATAGGCAGGAAAACGGAAGGCGTTTATCCCCGATATCCTTTGTTTCTTTATTGGTGATTTTTTGTAACTGAAAAGGATATTTTGGGATTATGTTTCTTAAAAGCGAAATTCCCCAAGATTCGAAGTGATCTCTAGTGGAGAGTATTTTGTCAGCAATGGCTTTTGAAGCCCACGTTGTGACGGTGACATCAGATTCTATGTGCTGGGGGATTCTTTTGAATTCAACGGACAGGAGGTCCTGAGAAGTTATCTCTTTTAACTCCTCTATTTCCTGGAATAATCTTAGCAGATTGCCCCGGTTTAGGAAATCCTGAAGCCCCTTTGATGAGTATTCTGGAATGAATGTTAATTTGTGGGGTGTTATTTCAGAATGGAAAAGGATTTTTTTATCGACTTTAGACTGTTGGGGCTTTATAAATCCATTGGATTTCGGAGATAATGCGGAGGACTCTTGCCCCTGGTCCGTAATTGCTGACGACGTCAAGTTGGTTGTGCTTTGATTTGTACCTGGGTTTTGATAAACCTTTGAAGGAAAATTATGCCGAGTTTGAGTTAGGGCACAGGTGCGGTGTTTTTCCGTAATGGTAACACACATGCGGGTAGGTACGGTTTTTGGCTGTGATCCATTTGATTCTCCTGAGTTATTTTTTAAAATGGGTCCAGATTTCTGACAACTAGGCTGTTTTCCAGTAGGCTGCGGACTCTTATTGTTGGCCTGGTTAGACTGACCATGTCCCCCTGTATGGTTGCCCGTGTTTTTTCTGGGCCTTGTTTGCTCAGGTGTTCCATTTTCGGCGGTTCTTTCCGTATGAGTCCAGATGTTTTTCGGTACTGACGGATTTTCCGTAGGGCCACTAGGAGCTTCGGCTAAAACCAAATTTGTTATGCTGTGATCGTTAACAGATGTTGTGGGTGAGCTCTGCCTGGGGTTATCCACCCTCGGTGGAAGTTGGGACTCTTGATTCACTGACATCTGGGTTGAGCCTGTCTTGCCGTCTTGAGGCGTGGCAGGACAATCGGAATTTAAGACCTGGGCAGAGTTTACGTTGAAAATTGTAAACAGCTTCCCTGGATCTAAGGATTGTTGCTGTTTATACTTTAGTCTAGCTTTCCTGGCCTTTTTCTTTTGTCTCTTTGTTACTATTTTGTCCTCTTTGACGGCAATTTTTTCCTCTTCACTTATAATTTGGGAAGACGATATTGGTTCCTGTTCTTGTGCTGATCTTTCTATCCCCGCTTCCCTTGAGATGTGGTCTGAGACCTTCAGATGATTACTAGTTGAATGCTCCTTTGAAATTGACCTGCTGCGGAAATGTAGTTTTTCTGGGGACAATTTTGTGATCTTTTCAGCTGTGTTGTGCTTTTGCCTTACTTCCCGCAGAATATCCGTCAGAATTGCTGGCAAACTTGCTAGTTTTTCAATTATTAAACCACAACCGCAGCAAGGATGTTTTTTATTAAACTCTGGTTGGGCTACTAGTTTCCCTTGACTTCTTAATAGGGAGGTAAGTGCATCCATTTTTGAGTTTAAGCCCGCAATATGGCCTGCCACCAAAGTGATAAGGTCTATCTGCACCTCCATTTTATTTGATTGAAAGTTCAAAGCTTTTATAGCTTGATCTAGAGAGTTTAGTAGTGACTGAGTCCAAATGGGCGATTGATCTTCTTGAGACACAATTGCCACTTTCGAATCAGTGTCCATCAGACTGCCTGACGAGATGGTGATTGGAGCAGAAGGATTTATGTAAAGATAATTTATTGACTTGTTTGTACTGTTGTTTATGGTGCAGTCTTGGAAGTTTCTTTTTTCTACTGGCCCTCGAGGGGTAGACATCGCCGGACCTAGACTCGGATGTAAATTTTTCGGACTTGGCTCAGATTGTAATGGTTTGCCTTGGGTTTCTAGGTACATTGAGATCCTTTCCGTTAGTTCTTCCAGTTCTGTGCCATTTGATAAAAACAATGGTTTTTGCCATGGATCAGTTTCGAACATGGATTCTGCGTGTAATTTTGCCTGGCCTTTTGGGCCCTCCTTAAAACTCTTCGAACTATTAGGATCTTTTACTTCCACCACATCGGATGATGTTGGGCTGTCCTGGGGTCTTATTGGACCTTTAGGATTTTTTACTTCCACCACCTCATTTGGGATTATAATGTCAGTTGATGTCCTGCTATGGACCTTTGTGGTGTCTACCGCCATAGTGTGCTTATGAGTTTCTGAGGGATCACTCTCCCCTGCGTGGGCATTTGAATGGTGTACTTGTGCGGCAATTGTCAGTTTGCTTCCCTTAGGAGAGAAGCCCTTGGATAATGTACAGGGCTCGCTCATATTTGACTTGTTGTTATCCCAGGAAGGTAGAGCACTAATTGGCAAAATTCGATTTGGTAAATTGCTTGCTTCAACTGATGACGTGTAGATTGCTGCAATTGGGTCCTTTAAGTAGAAGAATTTTAAGAGCCCTGACTTGTTTGAGATTTTTGACGTTGTTTCCGGGGTGGGTACTGAGACCAACCTCTCCCTTTGGTCGGCTTGTGCCCCCGAAGGTATATCCCCTACATTTAACTTCTTTAGCTTTTTCATGGTCCTCTTATTTTCCACCGGGTGTCGCGTTCTCCCCGACCTCATTGTGCCCTGGTTGGAGGACTTAGACCGTTTCTACTTTGTTTTCACTTTAATCACCCTCTTCCTGCGTAGGTGGGATACAGGAACTACAGGCGCTCGCCGTCTGGGTACCTCTGGTGGGCACGCCGCAGTGGTGTGTTAGCGACAGCGAGGGGACCGTGTTGGATTGTTATCCTAGCTCAGTACGACGTAAGCACGTCACAGTGGTGTGTCAGCGACAGCGTCGGGACCGTGTTGGATTATTGCCCCAGCTCAGTACAGCGCTAACACCCATGTCAGCTCTCCCACCCTGCAATCACACCTACTCACGGTCACGGTTTGTGTGGTCTCTGGTCTCTGGCTCCCTCCTCCTCTGGCTCCACCCCAGGCCACTGGTCAACGTCTATCAAGCGAATGAGTGGCTCCGGAGGTGCAAGCAGCTGTGGCCACAGTTCCCCAAGTTTCACCACGGACTGTGACTAGACCGACGTCCAAACATCAACTCTCTGCACATGCGCAATAATCAGTGCACGAGTCCTTTTGCCCTCCGGCTTGTCCACCGGCGCCAGCACCAGTTCTCTCTCTCGCTCTCCCCGGGACCCTTCTTCAGCTTCACAGCTTCTCGGCTTTAGGCTTTTGGCTCAGCTTGTTGGTGACCGAGCCGTTCAAAGGTCAAACATTGCTGGCTCCCCCCTCCGCTGTGGAGGTGTTGTCGCAGCGCTTGGAAACTCAGCGCTCACACCTTCCTACAGCGCCTCAGCGACGGGGGCTGGGTTTGGTATCTCGGCGCTTGGGGTAGCGCTCGTGCCGCCTGTGGCACCTTATCCCTTATGCCTTGCTGGAGACTTGTGATGGCAGTGGGGGAGGGGGAGGCGGTAGCAGTGGCGGAGGCGGTGTTGTTTTCTCAGCGCTTAGAACAGCGCTCACACCTGCCTTCAACCCGCCTGCAGCCGCAATGCCCCGTCCTACCCCCGTCCTGTTCACGGATCGCTATGCAGACTGACAGACCTTATGGTCAGGCTGGCAGGCGGATCGAAGCCGGCCCGCTCTGCTCCACTACTCCGCTGTACCTTTCCCTGAAAGGAATCTTTTTCTTTTCCTTTTCCTTGGGTCCCGAATCCCGCAGGTCGACAACGGGTGGAGACAGCAGACGCCTGCACCCGTCTCGTTCGTTCGGCGAAAGATGGCGATCTGGCATTCAGTGACTCTCGGGCTC
The DNA here is from genome assembly GCF_964263255.1 of Lissotriton vulgaris. Lineage (NCBI taxonomy): Eukaryota > Metazoa > Chordata > Amphibia > Caudata > Salamandridae > Lissotriton > Lissotriton vulgaris. Next base: position 150,837 of record NW_028254837.1, on the reverse strand, counting down.
CCTCCAGTGGCAACTCAGCAAATCAGTCCCAAATCACCTGGCGGGGCCCCTGAATGCCTGAATGGACGAGTAGTATATCATTCAATCCTTAACCCCTTCACTGACGTTTCCGGAAAATAGTAGTGTCGGAAAAACCTACCTATTTTTGAAATAGGTCTTTTCAAGCTTGATTCTTACTAAAACGGTTTCCTTGAATTACTACCCAGTTGTCCTACATAGTTTGCTTTCTTTTTTCTCATTCCTGTGCTGTCATGGCCCAAGCCGTGGACATTCCGCAGCATAGTCGCATTGCGGTGCGAGATCATTTGCAGGCTTACAATGTGCCTTTGGAAGGCTTGGCTGTGATTATGGTGGTGAGTGCGGAACATGCTTACCCTTACAAACTCTTTTATTCGTGGGTGACATTTCCGGCGGTGGACGCAAATTCAGGCGTATTCCACACGTACACTCCCACGGTTGTACCTAATGAGTTTACTCCGTACAGAGCACAGGAAGTACCTATTGATGTTTGGCAGCATGGAGTTTGGTTTGGTGGCGCCCTACCCCATTCTTTAACCGCTCCGAGGTTAGGTCCTTTGTCCATTCCAGGCGCTAGTTGGCTTGTTTTGGTTGGATTTACTCCTCATCCTCTACACGGCAATTGTAACTTGGGTGAACTGCGTCGACTAAATGTAGTTGCGATTGCTGTGATTAGAGCCTTAGTGCATTACATGGGCCGTAATATTCCGGGTGGAGCCCCGGGGGGTGCGGCGCTTCCGGCAGGGCAGGGTGGTTTGAAAATCAGTCCTGTCATGGTCAATGCCGTTATGGGCAAAACTTCCAGCAGGGCAGGGTGGTTTGAAAATCAGTCCTGTCATGGTCAATGCCGTTATGGGCAAAAAGCCCCAGGAAAAGGATGATTCTCCTTTCTGGCTGGCCGAGAAGTTTGACCAGCTGGAAGCTGTATTTCCCAAATACGACTCCTGGTGAAAAACACCGGATTCTTACGCTTAGTTTGCCGAAGGATTTGGCCCCTGAGCTCGTTGACTGTGAGACCTGGGGTAAGACTTTTGCGGCGGTCTATGCTCGGTGCTACGGCACCCCGTCTATGTCCGTGCTGTCTTCGGTCCTTAAACGTGTTCAAGATGATCACGGACCTGAATCTGCGGTCGAGTTGGGCAGGCGCCTGTGTGGCACATTTGATGTAGTTTGCGATCTGATCCTTGCTAATGTCAAGGGGGATGCAGTGAACTTTCAGGTTGCTAACGTGTTGGCGGCGCTTCCCGAGGCCGAGAAACCCCGACAGTTAGCAAAGATTATTGTGGCGGCTTATAAAACCGTGGGTCGCAATAGTAAGGGTGTTAAGCCTTTTTCTGTTAAAGATAAAAAGCAGCCCCAGGGACAAACTTTGTAGACGGAAGTTCAGCCCAAGTCCAAAAAACAAAATTGACCTAAAAAACAGAAACAGGGAAAGCCACCTCAACAACAACAAACACAGGTTTCTCGCCCTGCGCCTCCGTTGCCTACGCAGTCGGAATGTGTTTATGACTTGCGCGACCGCGCGACGATTAAGACTCTAGATAGATTTCAGGCTTCTGACCAACGCTCTCCTCGTTCCTTTCAGGACTCATCGGCTCTGACGACCGGTGGTGGAGGGGGCGGCAGGGGTCGGGTTGGCCAGATTGGACGTGACCAGCCCCGCCTGAGGAACGGTGCAGAAAAGCAGGAAGGCTCTACGCCTAGGAGACCACAGTTTGCCAAGAAGAAAGTCGCAGCCTTAACAGTGCATCGATATGCCCCAGATAGTGAGAACGCTTTGACCTTGCTGGACAGCGCGGCGGAGATTACCATAGTGAGAGAGGCGCTCTGTCCACTACTGAAGGTGACAGCGACTGATACTTATGTTGTCATTGAAACAGCTGACACCAGAGTTGCTCCCCCTGATAGACTTTTTGAAATTGTCCTGTTAATTGAAGGTGACATACAACGAACCATTAAAGGGGTATTTTGGGAAAATCTTTCGTCTACATATGACATTTTGCTTTCGGAGGCTGACTGGCCCCCACCTTTTGTGCTCGCAGCTCCGCGAGGGGAGGAGATGATCCTCCCCAGTTTCGCCAACACAGTCTCGAAAGAGAATGCGCTGCATTTTGCAGAAGAGTGGGCTCTAGCTCTGGCACCGGCTGTGTACCGCAATCAGTGTGGTTGGGATAAATTGTCCCTGAGCCACGAGATTCCCTTACGGTCTCAGTCGCAGCCTCAACCTCAATTTCCTATACGATGTGAAGCGAAAGCTTCTGTCGCGGCAATCCTTGAACAATTGGAATATCAAGGTGTAATTGAAACGTGTGTGTCACCGATGAATAACCCTCTTTTTACTGTAAACAAGCCTGACGGTTCGTATCGTTTGGTTTTGGATTACTGGCATTTAAACTCGCATTGCCGTAACTGTGCAGTACAGAATACTCACAGCTCTGCTCTTGTGAATAGTCTTGTGCTTAAGCGGTTTAAAACCACGCTTGACATTTCACATGGTTTCTATGCCCGCCAATTGGATGCTATGAGTTCCCAATGGACCTGCTTTACTTGCGGCGGTGTCCAAAAACACTTTCGGCGTTTGCCTATGGGCTACAGGAATGGTCCTGGTATTTTTTCTGCCCGGATTGTCTCTCTTTTGGAGAGAATCGACCCGGATGCTTGTTCGTATGTGGATGACATATATCTCACAGACGACGAACTTTGGGAGCATCTGTGTCGTGTAAACGGGATTATTTGTACCTTTGCAAACTTAGGTTACAAATTCAACTTTTCAAAATCGCACATTGCAGGGTACACGGTGTTGTTTCTGGGCTACGAGCTTCACAATGAAGGAAAGGGATTGGCTCCTCACCTCCTGGAGAAATGCGCACAATTGCGCGCTCCGACAGCACTGAAAAAATTACAATCTTTACTCGGCTTTTTGAATTTCGGGAGAACTTACATTCCGGAATATGCCCATCGTATCAAGCCTTTGTATGCTTTGATACAACCATCATTTTACAAATCATGCTGGCTGCCTGAGCATTCGGCTATACTGCAGTCTTTACAGGCTGATCTGCTCGCTTCTAAATCCTTACTGACTCATGATAATCAGACCAACCTGGTGATAAGAATTATCCCTGGGACGGTAGGTTTCACGTACCTGACTTTTAATGAAGGAGACACAGTACCTAATGCTTACAAGTCACACTTGTACACTTCGGCTGAATTGCGCTTTTCCACTGTGGAGAAAGTTTTGACGGCTGTGCAGATGGCTATTCTTAAAGAACGTGCCCTGTCACAGGGAAAGCGCATGTTGGTTGTTACCCCGTGTCCTGCCTTGGAGGCAGTCACAAAAGCCAGTGTACCTAATTCTAAAGTTTTGCACCCTCGGTGGAATCAATGGGCTGCGTCCTTGACATCTCCGGATGTCACGTTTATCTTTGAGGCCACATTACAGTCGCAGGAGTACTTACAGTATGAATTCGTTCATCCAGCTCCTTTAGCAATGTGACCCCTGGAGGATTTCCATTGCATCATTTGCACCGATGGTTCGGCGCAGGTTGGGCATGGCTCTAAACATGCCTACGTTTCCGCATGCGCCATTGTGGTCGGTGCCATGGTGAACGATGAGTTCAAGTCCAGTGTCGTGCACACGCAGACACTTGGAGACTGCACTGCACAATTAGCAGAGCTTCGTGCTCTGATGCTTGCATTTGTATTTGTATTTGTATTTATTTTATTTGTAAAGCGCTAACATTCATCCTAAAAGGACATCACGGCGCTAAAGAAGAATTACAAGTGATTTAACGGCAACACTTTGGAAATTATTGATCTGGGCTGGGGAAAAGGAATGTTTTTAGTTGTTTCCTAAAAGAAAGGAAACAGTCAGTTGTTCTGAGTTTGTGGGGTAACTCGTTCCATTTTGTTGCGGCAATGTGAGAGAAAGCCCTCTCTCCCATCCTGACAGTCCGAGCTCGGGTGATAGATGCTCTTCCGGACGTCATAGATCGTAGGTTTCTAGAGGGTTTATGAAATCTGATCGTATCATGTAGGATGATGGGGCCTGTATCGTGGAGTACTTTGTGTGAAATACACAACAGTTTAAAAATGGCTCGTTGTCGCATTGGGAGCCAGTGGAGCTCACGCATACATTTTTTGGCTGAGTCATATTTTCTTTTATTACAGATGGCTTTGGCAGCGGCATTCTGAACCAACTGCAATTTGGAAAATAGGTAGTCTGCCATTCCCACAAACAGTGAATTACCATAGTCCAACCGACTCAGCAATAGTGATTGGACTAGTGTTCTCCTGCAATCTGTCGGAACCCAGGGAAATAATCGTCTGAGCATCTTCAAAAGGCCAAAGCCTCTGCCGCAAACTATGGAGACATGGGATTTCATGGATAAGTCCTTATCCAGTGTTATTCCTAAGTTTTTAGCTTTTGTAGTCGGGTTAGGAGGCAAGCCCAAATCGCTCGGCCACCAACTGTTGTCCCAGACCTGTGTGCATCTGCCAAACAATAGAATTTCGGATTTGTCAGCATTAAGTCTAAGACAATGGTCCTGCATCCATGTTGCCAGTTCGGTCAGGCAGTTTGTCAGTCTAGTTTTAGAATCATCATTTTCATCAATGGTGACCATCAGCTGGGTGTCATCCGCATAGGAACACATTTCGACACCCCATTTTTTGCCGATGGTTGCCAATGAGGAGACGAACACGTTGAACAGCGTTGGGCTCAACGACGCCCCCTGAGGAACTCCGTATTTTATAGGTCGCGGAGGAGATGTATAGTCACCCAGGCGAACTGATTGGGTTCGATCTGCTAGGAACGATGTTAACCATCCAAGTGCTTTATCTTGAATTCCTTTCTCTGCCAGAGTATTCAATAATTGATGGTGGGGTACGGTATCAAAAGCCGCAGATAAATCAAGGAGTATCAGAGCAACTGTACTACCTTGATCTACCTTGGTCCTAATACTGTCTGTCACCGCTAAGAGTGTAGTTTCTGTGCTGTTATTTGCCCGAAACCCTGTCTGTGAGACATCCAGCAAACCATTAACTTTCAAAAATATGGAAAGTTGTCTATTGACCAGCTTTTCCAGAACCTTTGATAGGCAACATTTGGTGCATATTGTTGGTTTTTTTCCATCCCTGATTTTGAAAAGGAGGCATAGATGGTATCAATTTTTTCGCAGAAAAAATCATTAAGTTTATTACAGTTCTCCTGTGAGGGAGTGAGATGTACGGAGAGATTAGTAGGGCTGCATAATTCTCTAACAATTTTAAAGAGTTCTTTTGATGAATTTTTATTCTCAGATACTCTGCGTGTGAAATAGTCCTTTTTTGCCTTTCTAATTGCTCTATGATAGAGTGCTTGAGCTTTTCTAAAACTATCTTTAGTTTCATCTGTCTTGGATACTCTCCATTTATGCTCAAGAGAGGTACAATTTCTTTTTAAAAGTTTGAGCTCAGGTCCGTACCATCTCTCTGATTTTTTATTGCCTGGTTTGTGACGGGATTGGGTGGTCGAACAATGTTCCAGTGCATTTTTAATATTATTCTGAAGCAGGTCTATTTCCTCATGGATATTAGTGCTTATACAAGATGGGTGTGAGAAATGATTACTGAATTTCTCCAATGTAAAGGATTTCCAGTTTCTCATATTTGCTGGGGGACGGGGAGATTAATACGGAAAGTGATCATATAATGATCGGTCCATACCAATGGAATTAGAGGGTCGATGTCAATAGATTCGATGTTGGAAAATATCAAATCTAGTGTATGTCCTGCAATGTGTGTTGGTTGATGGACTCTCTGAGATAGCTGCAGGATAGTCATGTCTTCCACCAATATATTCGTTGGAGTACGCAGATCCTAGGGTGACTACTCTTATCGTAAGTGATTCTTACTACTGTGTCCAGTCTTACAATGAGAACTTAATCTTTTGGATTCAGAATGAATTTCATGATTCCAAAGGTGGCACAATAAAACATAAAATGATCTGGGTCCAAGTGGCTGAGCTTAAAAAGCAGTTGCCACTTGTGTTTGTGATTCATACTCTCGGCCATCAGCGTGTGGGAGTCCACGCTGTCGGAAATTCACTTGCTGATTAAGCAGCGAAGTCGGCAGTATCGAAATATTTAGTTGTAGCAGTTACACGGTCCAAAAGTGAAATAGATGATGACATCTTGGCGGCAGTTGCTGCCACTGAGAAGGGAGGTAAATATCCTGCGGGGGGTTCCCTTCGAAGTACACGTACCACTTAAGTCCCGACAAGGTTCCTTATGTGAAAATTCCTGATTTTGGCGAACGTTTGATTCCCAACTCGGATTGCAGAGCTACTTTGATTACAGCGGCTCATGAAGGTGTGGCGTCTGCGCATGCAGGTGTCTCAGCCACTGTAACTCAGCTACAACAGAGGTTCTGGTGGCGGGGACTGTACAAACAGATGCGTGATTACGTCCTTCAATGTGACATTTGTCAGCAGATCAAGCCTTCGACTGCTGCACGTCCGCCACAGACACAGTTGTACATTTCTAATAAACCACTGGGATGCGTTTATTTAGATCACTGCGGTCCTTTTTCTTCTGATACTGCGTATAAGTACATCTTAGTAGCAGTTGATTCATGCACACGCTTTGTGTGGGTATGGCCCCATCGCAGCGCTGATTCACGGACTTTCATAAGAGATTTGCGGATCTTTGTAGGGATTTTTTCCTGTGGTACCTTCCATTCGGATTAGGGTCCAGCTTTCGCCTCTAAGGCGTATAAGGATGCTATGATTTCGTTGGGGGTCCAAGTCAAGTTTTCGTCTCCATACAGACCTGAGGGTAATAGTGTAGTGGAACGAATGAACCGTGATTCAAAGCAATCTTTCACAGCTCGAGTTATAGGCACTGGCAGAAACTGGCTGGCCCATCTCAATGGCGTGCAGCGTGCTCTTAATAAACTCCCTAGAAGGTCTCGGGGTGGGCGGACCCCGTACAAAATGCTCTTTGGTATCAAGATGTATGTCCCTGACCTCGACGGTCTAGACTGCGTGGCCCAAGCCACAGCCTTTGACGTAGATGAACATTGCAATGTTTTACAGGATCTACAAAAGACCAGAGACAGCCTTGCAAAGGAACAGTTGCCCTCCACGTCGGATGATGCGTTGCAGATCCCGGTAGTTGGCTGGCTACCCAAAGTTGGAGAACTGGTTCGAGAGAAGATCGATAACAAGAAAGAATTTGGTCCTTCCTATCGAGCACCGGTCCCCGTTCTTGGAGTGAAGGGCACAAGAACAGTCATATTACCACCACTTCCAGGTCGTAAGGAAAACAGGTTTATCTCTATTGACAAAGTCAAGATACACAGGGTGGCCGATTCTTCATAGCATGACAGCGGCAGTCTCCTGTCCTTCGATGGTGAGAAATTCTGTTTTGGCCATTACTGCAGCTGCTGAGCCAGAAGTGGCCCTCGAGATGCCTGTCATTTCCAATCCTTTACTGAACACTTTCCCCATTAATAACATTGATGACCTCGATTATGCCTATCCTGCTGATTTATCTATGCCTGACTTACAAACACGTTTGGCCACAGACTCAAGATTCTCATTTGACTCTGCTTCAGTGACTTCGACAAAACCCTAACATTGTGCAATTTATGCCTCTTTATTCAAGAAACATTTTTTGGTTCCCCCTTGGACATATATTTGGCTAGTACTTATTTCAGTATACCTTTTTATGTCATTTGGTTTTGTGTTTTATTTTTTCCGTCTCATGGATGGACACTATGTCGAGGAGAGAACATGGATTCGGCATCTTAATGGAACTTTGGCCCCCTTTTCCTTTTCACATTCTGCACACAGACTAAAAAGAGGCTTGAACTTTGTTAACATCACAGCTTGGCCGGTTCCTGATGGGATTATGTGGGATGCAGTTAAATTTCAAATTCATGGCCCCACTGAAGTGTTTAATGTCCCAAATGTACTGAGAGTAAACATGGGGGATGTGGTAAAACAAAACATACGTTCTGATGATTGGAATGTTCAGGCCGTAGAATGATTATTCTCTGATTTAAAATATTATGCTGCCTTTGATTCTGAAGATTTAAATTTAGAATCTGCTAATTATGGTGATTTATTTTGCTTTCAACATTTTGGTAACCATTTTCTGCATAAAACAAGTTCCAGAAGTGGTACTGTGAATTACACACAGTGGGAACATTGCCCAGCACCATTACAAGGCAGTTCCAGTACATTTTTGAAGAAGTACACTTACTTTGCCGACTTTAATCAATCAAGTCCTGAGTCCTTTTATTTTAAGATGACACAGAAGCCCATGTCTAAAGTTAGACTTACCGATACTAAATTATTGTATTCAAAGTCCTTTCTAGAAAAGTTAGCTGTAGAGGGCTACGAGCTATAGAAGGAAACCATTGAACTTAAATCGGTTTGGGGTTCTAGAAATTGGCAGGTACAAGGCACTGAGGCTTTGCACCGTGCATGTTTCATTCCGAATCACATGTTGTTTTTGAATTCTACTATTTCTCAGACAACGTGCTTTGGATTGGCTACTTCAAAAAAGTTAACCACCCCTGCTGTCCCAGATTTGGAAAAATATTCCGGTTGGGATAAGTTCACAAAGTTTTCCATTCGAGAGTTGCAAACATTACTACATAATGCATCCTTTAATGTGTCCAATTTTGATCCAAAGGGTTGGCTACTGTGGCGCAGAAGCTCTGACTCTTGCAAGCGTCGCTTTATGGGTTTAACTGAAGGTTTTACACAAGTCAGGCCTGATCCATGTTTTGATCCTGACCACACTGTTACAACATACTCAGTTGGCAAATTATGTCAGAATTGGTTACAAACATTCTACATTAGCTGCTGTTAAATTACATCTATCTAAGCAAACTGATGATGTGGATCTAAATGATTTTATAAAGGGCCCGGCTAGCGGTGGATCTAAACGTTGGATTTATGCTGTTTACAATGAAAGCTGGAAGCTTTCACAAATTGAGGCTGCGAAGCGCCTGAGGGCTATTGATCAAGCTAATTTAGAAAAGGTGCTTGCAGTTGTCGATAACAGTATTAACATGCTTTCTTCCCGCATATACACGTTGAATAATATTGTTTCTTCAGTGGTTGATATTGTAAATGATGAGGTATCTGTTTTATACCATGGCCAGAATCAATTGCGTTCTGTAATGCAGTTTGCGTGGACTCTGCAGACTCTTAAGTCTGGCTGTGTGCCCTGGAATTACATGAACGTGTCCTCCCTCTTTACCCTATTTAATTTTACTGACAAACAGTGCATGCTTTCTATGCGAGATGCATCATTTTCCATGTTACACATTGAGAGGTTGGAATCTTTACCGTTCTCTGTTGCTGAGGCCACTGATGCAGCGTGGCTTATCCACGGATTAATTACATTACCATTCGCCTTATACAAATTCACTAATTGTATGCGATATGTTGCAATAGGGCGTTATGAACCGTTAGGTGGTGCCTTCCTCCATGAGGCATGGTCTCTTCCTTTCACATATAGGTGCCTGAAAGACGGTAAAGAAGTTTATTTTAATGGGGAAGAATACACTGAGTCCCCTGACCATTCATTAATATGCAGACACATCCAGTTACATGGTTCCTGTAACCAGGAACGACCTAATCTAGCCTGTGTGTTAAAAGGGACTCCTGTTCCCGCAATTGTTCTCACGTTTACACTTCTGGCAAATGGTAGTTATTTGCTGTTGAATAACGAGGAGTGTTGTGGTTTAATTGTTGGTATCGCTTATGTGGTAACTGTATCGGAACGTGTTGTGTGCTGCAAAAACGTTCTGTATCCCCCTACACATAGGAATTCAGATGTTTACATCTGGCCGTGCATTCCAACCTTGAAGGCAGAGTTCAATGGTATGACTAGAATAAGAGCCCTTTCTCAGAAAGAGGTGGCCCTGAGTTCGGCCCGAGAAACATTCGTCCTTCACAAAGCTAACACACGCACAGAAGTGCAGGCGCTTTTAAATACTGATTTACCGTTACATTTCAGCGAGCTGGTTCATCAAATCTTTAATGCCTCCTCCACTTCCGGCCTTGCTCACTTTTTTAAATTAGTTAGCAGCGGTCTTGTGACTTCATTTGAAAAAATATTTGGGGTCATCCCTGCTTTCTTTCATTCTATTTTTTCGAGTTTGTTTGGTGGGTTCTCTGTCTTGTTGGCTTTAGCTGCAGGCGTATTGGTGATATTTTGTTTTATTAAACATGGATGCCCATCCTGTATTAGGAGCAGAAGAGCCCCTCCTGTCACTGTTGCGCAACCGGATGCTTGATTACTATGGCACCCTGCCGCTTGCGACTTTAAGCACGGCATTTGGATTATCGTTTCGATTTTCCTATTTCACATGTGTCCAGCCTGTGTTTCATTGCCTGAGCTGCGATTTCGACTGGGCCCTTGATTTGTGTCTCTGCTTGACGGTGTCTCGTGACGTCGATTTTAATCATCTGATGAGCCCCGTAGTTACTCACAAGTTGGTTTGTTCTGGCGAAAGGATTATGGCCTTGGCAGCGATGCATGGACTAATGGGTCATTGGGATGTACTCGCAGCAGCGCATGAGTTCTTGGCAAGGAGCTTTCTTGAGAACCCACCAAGTTAGTCTCTGATGGTAATAGAGGATCCAGTGATGGAGCAGCACGTATGTTCCTTCCCACTACTTAATTGGATTGCTGAACTGTTTTAGGATGATGACAGTGATTTCATGTTGGAGGCTGTGGCTGCATATTTTGCATATTCAGTTCTATCGTGAGATGCCATGGAGTTTTTTACTTATTTCGGCAAGTGCATGTTTATATTTTGGGACAGTGCCTTTTTTCTTACGTAAATTTTTTTTTATACGTCCCAGACCTATTGACTTATATTTTCAAAGGTTGGAACAATTACGCTTGGCCCCTATAGGCCTTCATGTACACGTTTGGAGAATAGATTAGCTCATTAATATTGAACTCTGTTTTCGGGTTAAACCCCTTCCTGGTTCTGATTTTACATGATTTCTGACAGTGCTCTGATCATTGGGGGAGTGTCATATAGCTACTTCTTTTCTACATACTGTGTTAAGTTAGCATGAGTTTATTAAATGTTTGCACGCCGTTTTCATTCTTGCTTCACTTTTGCACACGACACATAATTGTTGTTTTAGCTTTCAACCCAGAAGAGCTTCGTGATTTACTAGAGAAATAATATGTTATTGCTCTGATATCAGTTTTGTTCTGCACTCTGTCTGCACAGTGAGTGCTGAAGGCTACACGGATAACTTAACCAAGTGTTGTTAGGTCTGATCTTCGCACCCCTATAGAAATAACACACATGCTGCTGCCAAAATCTGGCGCTAGGCGAGTTTTATATTGTTGTGCTGAACGCACAAAAACACACTTGATGTGCTTCGCATGCAGAGAGCTGGTGGAAGATGATGTGATCCTCCTGCCACTGAGGTTTTGAGGTATGGGCGCGCCCTGCTAAAACCCAAATGAGACCTTCATAGATATAAAATACTATGCTAAATAGGCAGGGTGTGAATTAGACGTTGTTAATTTCTATTCATTTCAGCATCTTAGTATGCTGTCACCATTCGCCTTTTATGGACTGATAACTATGCTGATAACTTTGTTGCTTATAATATGTTTGCTAGTATTATACAAGATATTGCGTTTGAGAACCTTGCATTAGTAAATAAATATTTCAAACATGCAGGTGTCCTCTTTTACTCCACGTTCTGGTTTGTAATGATTATATAACGAAAGAGTGTTCATGTGTTTCACGATACCTGAGGTAATCTAAGTTCATGTTCTGGTCTGTCTAAGCATTGGGAGTTTGTTATGACAAATGAGACACTGTAGCTAGCTCGGTAAGGGGAATTTGGGTACTGAGGTGAGTTTTGGGCCATACTAATTCACCGAGGTTCCAGGTCTCTATGCACAGTTCTGTAGGAGAACGGAATTCTCGCTACAAGTGCCCCTTGACTCTGAATAGGGCTGTGCTCTGCCACCACAATGCTGGCTCCACCTTCGGCAGAGCGTCTGATGTCTCTGCCCTGCTCACTGAAAGAAAAAGCCAGAGTCACCACAACAAAGTGCTCCAAAACTGGGATGAACCAGGCTCAGGCCCCCTGGACTGCAAGAACAAAGGATTTTCAGTATAAATGTAGGAGCCCTGCTCCTAAGAAACTAGATCCTGTTTACGCCAAGAAGAAACTCTGCCCGAAGAGAAGGACCTGGGAAAGCTGCATGGAGGACTACTGTCTCTAGCCTGAGAGACTGGCCTGTGGTGGGAGCCTTGCTGCAAGAAGGAGAGAAGACAAAGACTGAAAAAGACTTTATTTCAACTTGTGCATTTTATTGAACAATCTCCAAGGGCTTGCGTGTGAGCCTGCCCCTGAACTGCACCCCAGGAACATTGGGCGCTACCCCTTGAAGGAGAAACTGCTGCTGGTGTTGCCTGTCCCTTCAGTGCTGCCAACGGAAAGTTGAGTGTGCGGTGCCCCGTCATCGCGCACTCTGAAGCGCCTGTGCAACCCCCTGTCCTGCCGAGCAATGCGACTTCTGCTTGGTCACGTCACCGTCTGCAAAGTAAAGGTCAGCCCCGTCTCACTCGAGCGCTGTGACTGTGCCCCTCCGAGCCGTAGCTTGCAACGCAAGAAAGGACCCGTCCGGTCCGAGCACCGCGACCCTGTGGCCCCCGAGCCGTAGCTCGCATCATAAAGACTGATACCTGCCTGTGTTTGCTTCCCCCATGTGGCGTCCTGCTGATCGCGCCCCGCTGCTATGACTGAGCAGCTGCGGCGCGTAGTGCGGTTGTTGGTCGTCCCGTGCTTGGGATCGCTCCGCAACCTGCTTCAAAATCCGCCGCTTCCCCCCTTCAGGATCGAAGCGTACGATCGCATCTCAAGCCAGCCCTAAAACGCATCGCTGCCCTGACCGCACCATGACTACCGAGCCTTCGAGCCGTAGCTCGCCCCGCATCAGGAAGGCACCGTGACGTAGGACGTCTGGCCCGGCATCGTCCGCATCGAACTCTTCACGGCCCAAAGGTACTGTGCCTGTGTCGCCCTGTCCGCTGCGCCCCGGACTGAAACGTCCGCGAAGCGCACATCATCTTGGAAAGCCTTGTTTTGTTAAGTGCTGTACGCGTCGCACCGGAGTGCTATGACTCGCACCCCCCTGTGTCTATCGGCCGCACCGTACTCAGCGTAGCGCAAGGCGCTTGAGATTCGGCACGGTCTTGCTGTTCGCACCAAACCCAGTGCACAGGAGCCCTACAAAGCACACAGAAGTCCCACGAAGCGCACAACCTGTTGTTGTAACATCGCTAAAGAACTGAACATTGCATTTAAATATTGTTGCACCGTTTTAAAAGTTACTGGAATAGTTTGAAAACGTATTAAGCCTGTAATCTAAGCCTGCTTGAAAGTTCAAATATAAAGAGCTATATTTTTACATAAGAACAGCCTTGTGTCTCTCTATGGTGTGTTGATTAGTTACTGTGTGTATTATTACAAATGCTTAACTATACATAGCCTTGTCTGCTCGCGCCACGCCACCTAGAGGGTGAGCAGGGGTTATTTCTAGGAGTAGTCCTTGGCCTTGACTAGAGCAGAGGGTCCCTGCTTGTCACAAGTGCATACCTGTGCCAACCAGAGACCCCCACTTTTAACACTACTAAACACCTTGACTCCAAGGTTGTTGGCTGACTCCCTCTGTGGCTACAGGGACACAAGGAGCTGCAAAAGGCCATTTTCCTGAAGTTCCCAGCTGACTAATAGCAACTGGACCTGGACTGGAACCTGCTCTTGGCCTCTGCTCAAGTGGGTCCTGTGCCTAAGTGGTGTCCCTGTGGTCTTCCAAGAATTGTGGGCGTCAGTGGGACCTCACGGCAAAAGTGTCCACTTTCAATGGAACTTCATCAGATACAACTCCAGGCATGCCCCACTGGAGGAGTTTGAGCTCCATAAAAGAAGGGGATTATTTAGAATTTGGCAGAGACTAAACTCCATCACAGTAGCAACGGAGTACCCTTCCAGCCAATCCCTTCTTCTGCTCATCTGATATAGAGGTGGACTAACTGACAAATTTACACTGACAGAGTACAATTTACTACATTAAACTCTCTTCAGTTGGCCTGATGCAGATAAGCCATCTGACCATCTACCTTATTTTTAGAGAGGGTAGGTGGATGGCTTTTAGGTTATTCTTCAACAAAGAAAACTAAATGAAGAACATCGACTGAATTGCTCCATGAAGATAATATATCTGACTTCTGGCTCTCTCCCTCAAGGATGTATGTTGTGAATCTCTGTCATCCACTACTGTTTCGATCAATGGTAAAAGTACCATTGGCAAAACAAAGTGCATCATACTACTCTAGGGTACTATTAATCTTTTTCACTGTTGCTGGTTCCTTGTCCCAGTTGCTTCAAACAGCTTTAAGATCTGGCTCAGGTGGGTTTTAGGCCTGCTCACAGTATTAAATGCATCTTAGTGGCCACCTTCCATGACCATTGGATCCCGGGTAAAGGCCTAGCAAGATGCTTTTGTTTATCGTTGTGGCTTACTAGTGGCACTGTAATTGAGGGCATTTCGTTGTGGGTACAGTGCCACTTCATTTTGCTAAGTTCGCCACTCAATGACTTTCACTTTTTGCATTACGACTTGAACTTGGGTCCGCTCCTTTGTTTTACTCTTCTGCTCCTTCAGTAATGATCCTTAGTTTACTAATCCTGGATTGCAACACCACCTCTTTCCAGAAACAAACTAAAGAGGCCAAAGGCCAGTGGCTATCTACTACCCTTATGCCCTGGGGCCTTCCTCCCCGGTACTGATGTTTCTTTTGTTTCCCCCTCGACTTGCCAAAGTACTTGTGGCTTTGCTTACCACCTTGGTGCTCTGGGTGGTTGAATTATTTAGAGTCCCTTACACTTTACCCAAAAAGGGAGGTTATAGCATGTATTCCCTCTTTCCTTTCTCAACCAATGGGGAGTCTACATGCACCAGATTATGCTCTTTTAAACATAGGAAATGCTTCTTTACATTCTCTGTCCCTCAGGAATTAACAACCAGCAAACACTTAGTAAAGCTTGCTCACTAAAGTGGCAAGGACAGAAGGTTTGGGTAGTTTACGGCTCACATCTGCAGAGATGTAAATGCATTGAGCAAATCTCATTGTGTAATACTAGCTAGGTAACACATTCATTGGGGTTATGGGAGTGTGCAATATGTGTACACACACTTACATCATCTAAAAATGGCTAAGAATAGGACTGAATGAATGATGAGATTTATAAAGCGCAGGCCTACTCCGAGGAGTGTCCCAATACTGGAGGTCAGAAAGCTGTGGAAAACAGAAATAGCCACTGAGTGAAGATGTGAATTGGTGAGTATTTAAAGCTTTTTAAAAGGCTGATTCATGTGGCATATTGAGCAGCACAAGAGGAAGTTGATTCCAAGTAGCTCCGGCTAGAAAAGAGAAGGAACGGCCTCCAGTTCTTGACCCACTGAATAAAGGGACAGTGAGAAACGTGGAGCGCAGGTCTCTCAAGGGGACATAATGGTGGAATTGAGATGCAAGATATTTTAAGCCTTGAATATGAAAAGCATGATAGGTGATCTTAAGAGTTTTGAAAATAAACCAATTATCTTCTTTAAAGGAAGCCTGTGTCATTTTTGCAGATGTTGAGAAATATGATCTTTTCAGGAAATACCCAAGATCAAATGTTTTTGCACAAAAATGCATTTTGATCAAACTATCTAATAAACCAAGATAAAGTACATTGACAACGTCCAATGAGGATGTGATTAGTGATTGCAACACTAATTTGCATGCAGACATCAGCAAAGAAAAACAATAGTTTGCATAGGAATCTCAGAAGGGAAAAGCAAGAAGCGTCTAAGAGTTTAACCTCAATATTAATTTACTAAAGAGGCAGAATTCAAAGGTGGCGGCAGTCTGAGGGCCAGCGATCTAACATCCATTCATCTTTTATATGGTCAGACAGAAGTATCCCCGTTTTAGCCCCATTGCAAAGCAGACGGTTAGCCTTCAGCAGCAGTGAGGCTAAGGAAAGGGGTGGAAATATCAACCTTTAGGAGAGGCTGAGTGTCATCTGCATAAGAGATGTTCTTTAGGACAAATGATTCAAAAGCTTTGCCAATGGAGCTAAGTACATGTTAAATAGACTGGGGCTTGGTGAAGATGCCAAACCTCAATTTCTTTGCAGAAGAATGGAAAGGGACCATCCTGACGGATTGCTCCCTCTTTAAAAAGGATTTAAGCCACCTCCAGGCCTGATCAAAGATCCCAATATCAGAGAGGCGTTGTAATAGGATTTCATAAGAAACTGTATCAAACGCTGCAATCAAATCCTAAAGGATTAAAATAGCACCTCTATTTTGCCTATTTCTGCTCGTTTTGCCCTTTATTTTGCCTCTTTCTGCTAATAACAGACTTTGATTTTGCCATCTAACTTAAGACCAGGATCACTTATTTGGTGGAAGAGGCTGGAAGAGGCAGAGTCTAATGGTTACATTTGCACTAACACAGTAGGATCCCTTATTTCTATACACTTCCCAAGACCCACAAGGACCGCACCCCACCACCAGGACGCCCAATTGTTTCAAGGATAGGCTCCCTCCTTTAAACCGTTGTCGCGCTTTTGCGACTTCTTCTTAAAACCCCTGGTGCAAAATACCTCCACCTATTTAAAGGATACAAAAGACCTCCTAATCCTATCGAAAGACTTCAGCTTTTACCAGAAGCCAATCTCCTGATAAGCCTAGTTCTGGAAATGATGGTACATCAATGACGTTTTCATGATTTGGGAAGGCCAGTTTTTGGAATGACTTAATGGATGTGACGCAAACTTAAAATTTACAGATTCTATGGGTACTAGACATATTACCTTCTTGGATGTCACATTTTTGGCTGAAAATGGTAAACTACAACAAAGACTTACTACACACCCACAGCTAAAAACACTTTATTGATGTATAACAGCTTTCACCCAAGGGCTCTGGGAAATAATTTACTGTATGTCCAGTTATTAAGACTCAGAAGAAATTGCTGCAGAGTGGAAGACTACCATGATGTTCAGGCGAAGGCACTCAGAAAAAGTAAGGGACCGAGATTATCCAGAAAAAAGCATCAGGCCCACCCGGAACAGAGCACACCAAAGAAACAGAGATTTTTGGAAGGTTACCTTAAGAGGGACACAGCGATGCCTTTAACAAGTGTCACAACTTACAGAACTATATCAAAATAAGTGACCAAAATAATCAATACACATTGGCGCATTTTACAATCAGGTAACCTCAAACGGGAAAAACATTTGTTGTCATTTAACAGGGCTAGAAGCTTAAAAGACCATCTTGTCTCAACCCGATGAAAAAATAAACCCTGAACAACAAATAAATACAGTGTTGAACAACTGGGGCCTGCCCAATGTGACTTGGCACTATGCTTGTGGTAACTGCAGTGTCTGTCATCTTACCAGCACTACCAGGACTCTGAACCTCAAACCAGATAAGAATTGAGTTTTTAAAAAACACATACTAACTGCAACTCTGTCATTGAGTGTCCCTGCCAGTTGCACTACACAGGCATGACCAGCAGGAAAATCAAGATCAGGGTCTGCGAACATCGCAGCAATGTAAGATATAAATGCAATACTACAAAAATGACGGACCATTTCCTTAAGAAAGGCCATACAACTAATCCCTTACGATGGATCATAATTGAACAGCTTGAGCCTAACCAAAATGACCTACAGAATCAACTTTTTGAAAAGGAGCTGTGATGGATTTATCAACCCACAAACATGGATTAAACAATAACATACCATGGAATGCCATCACCTTTGTTACGCTATTGTCTGTTTCTTTGCACAGACAATCCTCTACTGGCATGAAAGGAATGATTTGATATGAACCGGCACAACCGACATTGCATGCCAGATTTGCTTCCTTTCCAAGCACCCAAAGGGCTAATATAGGGGGCACCGTCAACCCTGAGCAGTTGAGCCTGGCGCCCGAATGTCGTAACATCACCAAGCGAGTTTACGTGGCGTCACACCAGCTCTTAGCCTCGTGCGGCCTGGGCCGCAACATCTCAGCACCCCGCACAGTGCCACAGCAGGCAACGAAGCAGGCGGAAGACCTTGATGAAGTAAGTGGGTATGTGTGAGGACTGCCGATTATGCGTAATCTTATTTGAATACGGCCATGGCTGACTGTTATGTCGGGGCCCTAGGCCCTCATTGTAGTAATCACTGCGACACGGACACACAGAAAGTTAGCTGGTTAATGAGCCTCGAGCACGTGCACTCGGCTCTCTTTATTGACTGTGTCACGTGATGTTGTGACATCAGTGGTGGGTGGGTGTTAAGTGTTTCATTACACTTTCAGCAACTAGACTGTGTCTGCTAGGATACAACATTCCTCCCAAACTTTGATAAAAATTAAGGAAAGACAAAAGTCCGAACCTGTGGGAGAAAATACATAAATATACAATAATTACAAATTTACACTGAGCCTCTGCAGCGGCTTGCTTGATGACGACGGTGGAAATTGCTGCTGAAACTTTAGTTCTTCTTAGCTTGACGTCCTGGTTCTCGGTAGGCGTGCTCTTCTTTACTTGCTCCGTGGAAGTGTGTAGGTCAGTCCACTGAGATCTTGCTTTTGAGGGTGACGCCAAACAGGATGACCAGATGTTAGACTTGAAGGATGTTGTCTTCTACTGGTCCGTCGGTTTCTTCACTGTAGGCAGCTTGGCTTTACATTACAAAGGATGGAGTGTTTGAAGGGCATTCTTCTCACTAGGACGCCCCTCTCTCGGGTGTTCTCCTCCCACGAGATGTCCCGGAGGCCCTTTTCATCAGGTTTCCACTGGGCCGGGTATTCATCCACAGCGTTGCTCCAACTCCACAGTCTGCGTGTGAATGGGGGAGACGATGAGGGTACTACCTCACAAAGTCCGTAGCTCCACCTGAAGGGTAGTTGTTGACTCCTGCCTTTGTGCACAAGTTCCTCTTCTCCCTGGGACGTGCAGGTGAGACGGCGATGGATCCATCTCTCGTGACGGGGCCCTCTGCCACCGGTGTCCCTGAGGCCTTTGCCCCTTGGATCTCCATGGGCTGGTGTGGATTGGTCAGTTCTCCTTGTTCAGGCCATCTGAGCTCCCTCCGCATCCAGGTTTCTGCTCGATCCCAAAGGTGGGTGTTGCCAATGGTCCGGCCTGTGCTCTCCTACCGTCCACGGGTCGTCAGGGTCTTGTGAATAGGTGCCTGTTCTTTTCCTGGTGCCATCAGTGTTCTCCTGGACTTATGGGTCACTGTACACGATGTTGTGGTGTGTCACCTCTTCTTGTTGTAAGTGTGTGGACTTGTCACACCTCTCCTCACCTTTTCCAGATGTTGTCCTTGATGGTGTTGTGCCACATGACTTCTTACTTCATTTTCTTTTCACGACAAAGTGCGGTCACCTTTCTATCTTTGTCTTCCTGACCAGGCTTCTTCAAGTAGCTGTTTCCCTCTGGTCTTGCCCTGGCTTTAGGACACTGTCTTCCCTCCACTCTCCTGTGACTGGACCGGTCATTACGATCTTCTTTCTTGCCTCCTATTACTTCCAGTTCTTGTTGGTGTTGCGTCCGTCTCTCCGGGTCTTCTTTCGGACTTTATCCTGATCTCTCAGTTCACAGACGTCTTCTGGCAGGACGTCTTCATCCTGGCAGAATACCTTTGCTGCGCCTTTACGGCGGGTCAGCATTCCGGCGACCTGTTGGCAGGTCAGTTTTCTTCTTTTTCCTTCTCGGGCGACCATCTGGGTGATCGGCTTTTGTTTTGCTGCCAGATGGGGTGGACAGCTTCCTCTTTGTGATTCTTCTCGCAATCCATGATCGTTGGGATCGCCATTTGCTTCCGCTGCAGTTTTGTCTGCGCTCTTCGTGTGCTCTGCTGTTTCCAGAGGGTTACTTCACCGCTCCATGGACCTTCTCCGGTGGGTGCACTTCTCGTGCGCGCTGCCGGTGAGGATTTTTAGCTTCTTGGCGTGGTGATCTTGCATCACTCTTTCATTGCACATCATTGTGCACGGCACTTGCAAGTTTGTGCTTCACTTCGTACCGTCGTGGTACATCTTCAGTGTCGCTTTGTTCCTTGCTCTTCTTTATCTTCCAGTGCTTTGGGTACTTGCTCCATACTTCTTCTAGTACTTGAGGTGTGGCTTCCTTCTTATCAGGCGCTATCCTGTACTGTCCGCGTCTGGGGTACACTTGCGCTCTTCCATCAGTTGCCTTTGAATCTTGCTGCTTGCAGTGGACGTTGTGCATCTCCCTCGCTGTCCAGCGTGGTGATGTTGTTTCTCCTGCGGTTGCGGTGAGCACCTGTGGCCACAGCCGTCACCTCAGCAGTGATGATGGGTCTTCGTCTTCGTCTCCATCTCTGCAGGCTTGCTTTCTTTCCTCTTGTGCTCCTTGGCTTGTCTTAGGCTTGTTGGTTCCTTTTGCTTCTTCTGGTGCAATTTCCCCCAGTATCCACTAGATGGCCATGTAGGATTTAGATTCCCTGCAGCAGCAGCTTACTTTTTTCTTGGAGATTCCTTCTTTCCTGTTGTTGTTGCTTGGAGTCCCGGGCGTGCAGGACCTGCTGTTACCATGAAGTGTGCAGGACAGGAGGGGGCTGGAGTCTCTGCTGACCAGAGGTAAGTGTATTTTTTTTCCTTTTATTTTCACTTGGAGACAGTAGGCACAACTTGGGAGCTGCACCGATTGAGGTGTGCCTGTGTATTGTTCAGTTGCACACAGCGCTGGCTGCTTGCTGGCTGTCCGTCCCTGCCAGCTCTCTGGTGTGTCCCCCAGTGTCCCCTGTCCTTGTGGCCACATGGGGGTGCGTGTCACTGCCTTGTAGATCTATCGCAGGTGGGCTCCACATCGTTTGCTCACGCCCGGCAGCTCTGGGATGTCTTCGGCGGTTTGGGCGCCAGAGGGCATACACCATCCCTTGGTGCACTCGGCCCCACACAGCAATCTCTTCCCCATTTACATCGGCGCTGGCCACCCACGGAAGTATTCCCTTTTCTCTGACCCCGCCCGCAGCAGTCCACCACGCGCTGCGGGTGCTTCGTTTGTCTTCACCTGCGGCCGTAGCCTCGCACCGCACATGCTGTGCGGCGGGAGTGGGGGACGCTACAGGCAGGCCGCGTGTGGACTCCGCTGGCCCTGCCTTTGCTGCAAGTTCACTTTCGGCCGTCTCGTGCTCTGGCCATGCAGGTGGGCTCCTCTTGCAGGCAGGCTTTACTCACATTGCGAGGGGGGTCGGGAGGCGGTTAGCTACTCCCTCCTTCCCCCTCGTCATTCCTGGCAGTCACGGAGGCGGGGTGGACTCCCGCGGACCTCCGGTCGCCCTGGTCAGTCTCGGGCAGCCTGCGGGCTCACCTCGGGTCCGGCTAGCGTCGCGGGTGGGCTCCTCTTCATTCATGCATGCCCGGCAGGGCGACGCTACAGTTGCGGATGGGCTCCACAGGCCTTATTGAACTTGGGGCCGCTGCTCGCTCCCAGGCCCACCTTCGGCCGACGGGCCTTCCTTAGCTGCAGTCGTGGCGAGTGGGCTCCGCCCGGCCAGCACTCCTCTCCGGTGGGGGTCAGTCACGGCCATTGCGGGTGGGCAACGCACGGTCCTCTTCCCTTGTACGCTTCCCTCAGCACTGCAGCAGTCGAAGGGGCCAGAGAAGTGCGGGGTCGGCTCCCGATCACCTCCTCCTCAAAGACTAGGCCCGGGGCATGGCACCTGCCCTGTGGGCCACTCGGCGGCCGGAGCTGCTTCCTCCTTGGGGGTGCCCATAGGCAGGCTGCATACACCCCCCTTTTCCTTTAGCATTGACACGCCGGGGTTCTGCCACTCCTCGTCGCCAAATGATATGTAGGGGCCCTAGGCCCTCATTGTAGTAATCACTGCGACACGGACACACAGAAAGTTAGCTGGTTAATGAGCCTCGAGCACGTGCGCTTGGCTCTCTTTATGTCGTGACATCAGTGGTGGGTGGGTGTTAAGTGTTTCATTACACTTTCAGCAACTAGACTGTGTCTGCTAGGACACAACAGCTGACGTTTAATGCATAATGCTTTGTCACTATTGGTTTGTTGATAACCATTAAATGTATCCTGACAGAGTGCGACGATAGGCACCGCCTCTCACCGGGATCCATCTTGCTTGAATTATCACAACAATAGTAGGTGGAATGCATATTTTTTTATAAAGGGGCAAACAGTCAAATCAAACCAAATAAGCCTCTTTGTGCACTGTGTTTATTGTTACCACGATTCATGTTCTTTGCCTAACTGTGAGACTTTGTAGTATGAATGTGTGATTCAATCGTGTAAAAGTATGTTTGGAGTCGCCAAGAATGCCACCTGACATGCATGAGCACCTACCTCATTGATCATGAACATGCCTGATGAATAGGAGCGAATTGCACTACAGTATGACCGGCACACCGACATTTTTTCACACACAGTTCTGTGGTTGTGAAGGTAAAGGTTGCATGCGGCTTAAAACTCAGCACAAGACTTACAGCACGTTGCATGAGGTTTAGGGTGCATTGAAAACGCACGCTGCACCAAACTCTGCATCCACCCTAACAATTGATTTTTTTTAAAACTATGATGTATGTCTCTTTTGATTTTCTTTCAGATATACTACTTTGGGTGCAAATCTTAAGTTACGAATCCACACCACTTATGCACACCTTAGGATGTGTGCTTTCCCTTTACTTGCCTAGGGTTTCCTCTGCCCCTGACAGCTATGGTCCTGAAGAATGCCTTCTTTCATACATTTGATTGGCTGAAACATGTAGACCATTAACAGATGTGTGAAATATTTTTTTCTCTTTCACATCCACCTTTGTTTTTAATCCTACCTCAGGAACTCACTATTACATTCATCCTGATATGGAAGAGTATCCTGGAGGCAGTTTTTAGAATCATGCTCACTAATTTTACTGGTTCACTAAGAAAAATCCCATTTCACTGTAATCAGGCGTCGCAGCCCACCTAGGAGACATTTGGCCCCCAACATAGGAACCCAATGAAGTTGGTGGATGAGGGTTCTTTATAAAATCCTAATGTATTTTTCCTGAGAGGCTACTAAATGTACAAGGGATGCTAGTTAATGATATGGTATTCAGATTGTTCCTATTGTTTACTATAGGTATCTAGGGGAGAAGGACAAGCAGTTTTATCCCCACTCTCTTTTCTGTTTGGTGTAAGAGAGCAAAAATGTGCCATATCTACTACAATTTGCTGCATTTCTGCTCACTCCCTGCGCTCGAACCAATCCAGGCCCTCATACAACATGCTGCAAGGGGGCCTGTCTTAAGAGAAGTGTTGTTTATGTGACAGAATGAACACCTTGCTGCACAAAACCAATCCTTTGGGTTATTTTTATCTTCATACGTGTGCTGCAGATTACAGAAAAAGGAAATACCGAAGATAAATAAAGATATTGCTCCTCGTTATGTCTCACTTGGAAAAACATACCATTTTGACTCATTCCAAGGTTCACAATTCTTTTAGCAAATGTGGGATTGCACCAGTATCCATGGGTGGATGCAGAAGATTGCCCATGTCCCACTCATGAAATGCTTTCTCAATGCAGGATACAGCAAGGCAGCGAGTTGGGCTGCTGTGCATTACTCAGGATTTACTAAGCCATTTAAAGCCACGCAAGTTGGCTTTGTGTGGCTTAGTAAATCCCCTTCTAGGGCTCGCGTTGCCTTGCGTCACCTAGCATGGCACAAGAGGAACACAAGCCCTGTGTAAATCGCCCCCTTTATGACCATGTCCTGCCACACCTATCCTGGCACTGTACACTGTATGACTCCAGGGTTTGCCATCATGGCATGAACTACTCCTGCGACACCTATCACTTCAATCGCGCCCACCTGCTGAGTGAAAGTATCCAATGCCCCTTCGACAGGTACCGTGTGGTCTCTATCACTGAAGCCATCTTGTTATTTCTACAGCGCTATTACTCCCTCAACCTAGCATGGTAGCAGCTCTTCACTGCATCTTCTGTCTGCAGGACTACACCTGGACAACTGCAGTTGTCATGAGCTGCATTGGGTTGGTCACTTTATGATATTCGACCCCCCAAACGTGCTTTATTCACAACGTCTGCAAAAATGGTATGCCTATATGTAGCAGCTAAGTCATGCCCTGCCCAATGCTATAGGTATTATTGCAGCATAGTGTTATTTATTCGCTGTGTCCGCTTTCAATTTCTCTGTGTTCTTACAGTTACATCATTACATGAAGAATCTTCATTTTAAAACTTCCTCTGGTGATGAAATCTACTTTGATGATCAAGGGAATCCTCCCACGCGCTTTGACATTTCCAGTTGGATTTTCTACAACTTCAGTTATGCTACATGGACCAAAGTGGGAAGCTTCCATCTAAACCCTTCTGGGGAAGAACAGTTCATCATTGATGACAGAGCCATTCGTTGGAACCCCGACTTTAAACAGGTAATGGCTTCTGTCTGATTTGGGGACAAACTTGGAAAAAAGGTGAGAAACGTGAAAAAAATGTGGATGTGAAAGAACAATATTGATCAAATGGAAAAGTAATTGTTGCTTCATTGACTGTCTGTATCAGCAGGTGAACCACAATAAATCTCAGTTTAGCTGCCCAACTATACTCTGAGGGGCTTATGTACTCATTTTTGGCTCAGGACAGCTCAACAAATCACTTTGCTGCTCTTCCCTGCATCCAGAGAAAAAGGCAGGATGAGATATGGCACATTCCTGTGCTTTCTCACTGCACTGGTGCATAATTGGCTGCCTAGCTCTAATGCAGACACCCTTGCACAAAGGTGCAAGGCTGTCTGCGTTGTAGGAATTATTGTTTTTGTGCAGACAGGAAAGGACACCTTCCTGCACAAAAACAATAAATGGAGGCATTTTCCTCCTTCGATGTGTGCTGCACATTACAGCACACAAAAAAAGAGGAAACAATGAGGAGAAATAAAGTTCTTTTTCCTCATGCATTCCCAGCATTACAATTCCTTCTCAATCTGGGGCAGCGTAAAAATCAGTGGGTGTTGCGTGGGAACACCCACCGAGTTGCCATGGAATGCCTCTTTAATGTAAGTGTGGGCCGAATATTCGTTCCGCTCGTGGAATTTGCGGATTTTTGGCAATTTCGCGATCCGCAAATCTCACGAAATTGCAGAAAAATCAGCAAATCCGCGAGCGGGACGAATTTTCCATGAAGCACTTACAGGGTTACAGCAGGTGCCCAAGTTGAAGCTAATTTCTTTGTAAACATTTACAAAATGGTTACAAAGAAATTAACTTCAACTTGGGCACCTGCTGTAACCCTGTAAGTGCTTCCTGAGTGGCCCCTCCAGAGTTTGTTGCCTACTTGAAACTATTCTCTGACCCTGCTCTTACCCTCGAAGCAGGGTCAGAGAACAGTTGCAAGTATGGCACAAGGCTCCAGTCACAAAAATTAAACCTCAACAGGAAGCACTTACAGATAAATAAAGCAAGTGCCTGAGTTGAAGCTCAAATTCAGGAACGTTTTAATCTGCCCAAAACATTAGTGAGCACGGTCGAGGCTGGGCAAGTGTGCTTTAACCCCATCTCTGCCGTCGAAAATTAGCTCTAATACTCGAGGGAGGTCTTCGCATCCATGAGTTTCTCGAGCACGATCCCCTTGTAGTTACTGTGACCATGAGGCTGCTTACTCCTCACCTGCTGCCCTGCTCGCTCTCTGACCCTTAACACAAGAGGCATGTGAACACGCATAGAAGCCTCGGGTCTTTGCATCAATGAGTTTCTCGAGCGTGATCCCCGTGTAGTTCCTGTGACCAGGAGGCTGCTTTCTCCTCACCTGCTGCCCTGCTCGCTCTCTGACCCTTTATACACAAGAGGTATGTTAACACTGCATAGCAGCCCTGCCCGTTCGGCCCCACACAACACACTAGCGGTATCAAACGTCTTCCCGCCCTTTCCCCACTATTATGGACAGCTTTGTCCATCATAGTGGCATCTTCATGGATAACTATGCAGGGCAGGATTCATTCTGGCACGCGGCTCCTGTAAAAAAAAATTAAACCTCAACAGCAAGCACTTACAGATAAATAAAGCAGGTGCCCGAGTTGAAGCTCAAATTCAGTAATGTTTTAATCAGCCCAAAACATTAGTGAGCAAGGTCGAGGCTGGGCAAGTGTGCTTTGACCCCATCTCTGACGTCGAAAATTAGCTGTAATACTCGAGGGAGGTCTTTGCATCTATGAGTTTCTCAAGCGCGATGCCCTTGTAGTTTTTGTGACCAGTAGGCTTCTTTCTCCTCATCTGCTGCCCTGCTCGCTCTCTGACCCTTTACATAAGAGGCATGTGCGTACGCATAGAAGCCCTGGCCGTTTGGCCCGGCCCACCACACACTAGCGGTATCAAACGTCTTCCCACCCTTTCCCAACTATGATGGACAGCTCACTCAAGGGACCTCAGCGCCTTTTGGCGTGGTGGCAAAATTACAGGCACACATGGTCACTGGAAACAAGTCTTCTGGCCCTTTACGCACCTGCAGTGTTGGAAAAGCACTATACATTTACCCAACGAGGTAGCACTTAATGATTAGCCAGTACTCCAGTTGAGTAGAGGTATTGCACAAAACGGTGGCATCTTCGTGAATAACTATGCAGGGCAGGATTCATTCTGGCATGAGGCTCCTGTCACAAAAATTAAACCTCAACAGGAAGCACTTACAGATATAGCAGGTGCCCTAGTTGAAGTTCAAATTCAGTAACGTTTTTAATCAGCCCAAATCATTAGTGAGCACGGTCGAGGCTGGGCAAGTGTGCTTTAACCCCATATCTGCCGTTGAAAATTAGCTGTAATACTCAAGGTAGGTCTTTGCATCCATGAGTTTCTCGAGCGCAATCCCTGTGTAGTTCCTGTTGCCAGGAGGCTGCTTTCTCCTCACCTGCTGCCCTGCTCGCTCTCTGACCCTTTACATAAGAGGCATGTGCACACGCATAGAAGCCCCGCACCACACACTAGCGGTATCAAACGTCTTCCCACCCTTTCCCAACTATGATGGACAGCTCACTCAAGGGATCTCTGCGCCTTTTGGCGTGGTGGCAAAGTTACAGGCACACATGGTTACTGGAGACAAATCTTCTGGCCCTTTACGCAGCTGCAGTGTAGGAAAAGCACTATACATTTACCCAACGAGGTATCACTTACTGATCAGCCAGTACTCCAGTTGAGTAGAGGTATTGCTCAAAACGGTGGCATCTTCGTGGATAACTATGCAGGGCAGGATTCATTCTGGCACGAGGCTCCTGACACAAAAATCAAACCTCAACAGGAAGCACTTACAGATATAGCAGGTGCCCAAGTTGAAGTTCAAATTCAGTAACATTTTTAATCAGCCCAAAACATTAGTGAGCATGGTCGAGGCTGGGCAAGTGTGCTTTAACCCCATATCGGCCATCTAAAATTAGCTGTAATATTTGAGGGAGGTCTTTGCATTCATTAGTTTCTCGAAGCCTGATCTCTGTGTAATTCCTGTGGCGAGGAGGCAGCTTTCTCCTCACCTGCTGCCCTGCTCGCTCTACGATGCTTTACACAAGAGGAATGTGCACACGCATAGAAGCCCCGCACCACACACTAGCTGTACCAAATGTCTTCCCACCCTTTCCCAACTATGATGGACAGCTCACTCAAGGGACCTCAGCGCTGTTTGGCGTGGTGGCAAAGTTACAGGCACACATGGTCACTGGAGACAAATCTTCTGGCCCTTTCAGCAGCTGCAGTGTATGAAAAGCACTATACATTTATCCAATGAGGTAGCACTTACTGATTAGCCAGTAGAAAGTACTCCAGTTGAGTATAGTGCAAATTGCAAAACAAATCTGCGATTTCACAGGAAAATCCACAAATTTGCGGATTGTTTTGCGATTTCGCGGGAATTCGGGCACCGCAGATCAGCAAAATTCGCCCATACTTACTTTAATGCAGAGTAAGGCAACACAGCGACTTTGCCTTACTCCATATCTACAAGGCCATGAAAAGCCACATGGCGTTGCATGGCCTCGTAGATATGGGTCAGCACTCTGTGCCACAGCTGCATCAAAAAAGTGTCACTGCTCTATTTAGAGGCAGAACAATGTTGGGTTTCGACCACACAGCCTAAATTGGCTCAGATAGTAGAAACATTTGCCTGCCGGCTTGTCTTCCACTTGACCACCATCTTACAGTAACAGATGCAGATGCCGTACAGGGCAAACAAATGTCACCACAGATCTCTGGGCTAAAATGTCAAGCTTGGCGACCCATGGCAGGGGAATTGTTTAATGACACCCTTACTCAAGGACAATGTTGGAAGTAGTGTTTTCTGGTTGTCTGAGATAAAGATCCAGCCATGCAGAATCCACCACATGCATCAAGGGCGGCTGATTACACTCGTTGTATAACCAGTGCTCACCCTTGGGTAGCTTGGCACTAAGCAGTCAGGCTTATCACAGAGGCAATGTGTAAAGCTAAGTCAAAGCAGTAACTCGCAATAAATACCCCACGCTGTACAAAATAGATTTCACACATGACGTCTGTAAAAATTGTTTGCATTTAACACATATATGCAATCAATGCAAAATAAACATCATGTACTTTGGGGCATCAACCACACTTGGAATTATTACTAGAAGTACCGGTAGGCCCAGGCACCATCTGTGCAAGTGCATACACACACGCCTGCAAAGACAGGTGGGACATGTAGTCCCTAGCGCCATTGCTGCAAGTGCGATACTCAAGTCTGCACGAGCAGGCTGAACACATAGCCCTGGCACCATAGGTGTCCCTGCACAAGCACAAGTATGCAATGGCAGGTTGCACATGGGTTTACCCACTATGGGGCAAATGTGCTCAACATGCCTGCGATGGACACATAGCCACTAACACAAAGGGTGCAAGGGTACACACTCAAGCCAGCAACTGCAGTCTTGGTACATTGTTGTCATAGGTATGCACACATTTTCATGCAATGACGGGTCAGACACTTATGTAAGAGCACTCCTATAAACCTGCAGTGGCAGACTGGACACATATTCAAACCAGCACAGGGGCCCATGCGCACTTCCAGGCATGCAATGACCATTGTATACACACAGGTCTGGTATGGCAAACCGGCTCATGTCTCCGAACATCATGTAGATGCAACTTCCTAACATGTTGCAGTAGATCACACATAGTCACAGATGAGTTCAACAGAGATTTATTGTAGATAAACTACACAGTTCTTCCTGACCCTCATCTCAGTGGACTAGAGAGCATAGTGAAGACACATCCAGCCCCAACAGCTCTCAGTACAGTTGAATACAGAGAAACCAGCAACAGTGCAGCCAGGCAACCCATCAACATTCCATAAGGTGACACCTGAGCTAGATCATAGAATACAGCACTGAAGCAATATAATCAAGAGATTACAACATATCCCCCTTTCTCAATAAACAAAAGTAAGAAACAATATAAACAGAAACAAAAAAACAAAATAAAAAAACACTAAAAACTATAACTATTGAATACTTTGTAAGTGAGCATAAAGCAGATACTCTAAAACATTTTCAATAATTTGTAAGTAAATACAAAGCAGAAACTCTAAAACATTTTACATGTGGTATCTCCTAGGAACAATCCTAGATCTTGAACTCCTTCTGAAGGACAAATCAGAAGGTACACCAACCTCCTGACCAAGAGGCACAGAAGCAGGATATGAAGGAACATTCTTAATTTTTACAATCTTACCAACATTCCACCATTTTCCCCCTTCAACTTGCACAGAATTTCTGCCAACCCCGGTAACAGAAATGGAAGAACCACATTTGCTCTCACCCTTCTTCCCATGTACTGGGGACTTAATACGAGCAAGATCTCCAACGACCACAGGAACAGTGTTGACCTCTTTTTTACTGTCAAACCAAGACTTCTGTTTGGACTGGGTGTTGGAGACATTTTCTCGAACCAGATGCATGAGACTGTCAATATCAGGAACAGACGTGATCCATTTGTTCATCCATGCGGGCTTAAAGCTAGTGTTGGGCTTTTTTCCCCTTAACAAATCAAAGGGAGAAACCTAAGTTGTAGAGTGAGGGGTGGTCCTGTAGAACCAAAGCATACTGTTGAGAGAATTAAGAATATCACAGTTACAAGATCTGGCCTACTTAACACAGCCCCCCACAACTCTGTTAATTTGCTCAACCAGCCCATTAGACTGGGGGTGATAAAGGGAACTCCTAACATGTTGAATGTTGCATGGTTTCAAAAAGGATTCAAATTCATTCAGCACTTGTAAATTGAGTGCATTATCCGTCACCATGGTGTCAGGAAACCGCTCCCTCAAAAATACATCTTTAAGAAAAAGAATGATGTTACTGGTAGAGGCCTCCTTAACAAGTTTCATGTCAGGTCATTTTGAAGCATAATCAATTAACACTAAAACAAAACGACACCCTCCAGGTAAAATTTCCAAAGGTCCTGTGACATCCACACCTATTCTGGACCATGGTCCAGAGGGAAACTCAATAGGAAAGAGAGGTGGACAGGAAACCTTTAAACCTTTGTCAGCAGAACTACAGATGCAACATGAATCAACAGGATCTGATGCCAGATAAAAATCTAAATAAACATAAAAACTCCTAAAACCAGAAGGGCACTCCTAAAGACTACTAAACGACTACTAAAATACTCCCAAAGACCCCCAAAGACTCCTAAAAGACTCTTAAAAAATTCCTGCAAAAGACCCCTACCCGCTAAACATCCAGCCGAAACACCCTGCAGGTACACAGAACCATTTCATTAATAAATACCAGAACAGTGGCCCTGATAAAGGCAGCCCAGACACAATCAATATTGTCATATGCGTTTTAATTCAGCATCATCAAGAAGAGCCTTATAAGTGGCCGCACTACCTAACTACCGAACGCCTTCCGTCCTTTTTCCGATCTATTCCCCGACGGCAAGTGTCCCACAAGGGGCAGATGGGCTTGGGAGGTTTGGGAAAGTCAGCGCAAGCGTGAGGTAGATGTGAGAGTGATCAAAGTGGCTACTAGTAGCCTGGAGATTACACCATTCCTACGCAACGAGTAAACTTGTACCCAGGGATCTCAGGAAAAACAAGCAGGGTGAACAGTGAACCATACCGCGTGTACGCAGGCATAAGAGCGGCAAACCACGCTGAGATAATAACGCCATATGTAAATCAGCAAATTAGCAACCCTGAGCAGACCAGAAAAAAAATCAAGTTGGAGAATTTTGGAGAGTCGGAGCGAAGTGACAAAAAACACACTGTGCGGAAATACACGCAAGCCTTCAGAAGGAAACAAAAATAGTCCAGCGAACAGTGAACCTGCAAAGTAAGATCTCAAATACTAATTCAAATAGGCTGCTGGACAGAATATCGGATATTGGATTATGCGGTCAAGAAAAATTCGACAAACTCCAATACAGAAAATAAAAAGAAGGTTGGTGTTAAAAGAAAAAAAGAAACAAGGAAACAAAAGCAAGTCAGAAGAGTCGCTCGGAAAAGGACAAACAGGTCTCATACCAGTCCCCATGGTAGAGCCTTTCAAGTTTGGGGAGGAAAAACCAAAGTACAATTTTCACTTCTTAAAAGAGGAAATGGCAGCAACTCACACCATAAGCGAAGAAGTAATAACCCAACAAAGCCCTATAAAATCACCTTGTTTTACTTTATCAAGCAAAAGACGCAAAAAGAGAAATGAATCAGAAACAAGTCCGGGCATCAATTTCAAAGAAAAATCTACAATAAAAAATTGGCTGATAAAAAGTACAGCACAAATCCATGTACCTCTTAGCCAAGCGATGTCCACACCAAACAAAATAACCACAGAGGGCAATTAAAAAAGCTTAATACTTATCAACCAAAATAAATTAGGATCTCAAACAAAATTGCAGAGAAGCATACAAAAAATTGACTGGTCAAAACCTTTCTCAATCTTTGAAGAAGCAGAACTCCAGAAAATGCTCAAAGAAAACACACATAAGGAGGTGGAACTAGAGCAACATAGTCACGAAAAATTGAGAGAATCTGAAAATCTGGAAAGTAATGAAAATGGATATAAAAGGGAATCAACATCTTCTCCAAAAATACTTACATCAAGTCCAATCAGACAACCGACCAGTAAAATTCAGGCGTCCGATGTAGCAACAAACTGAAGCACAGTCCACACTCTGGGGGGATGCTTTTTTAAAAAGCTTACAACAAGCAATCAACGCATTGAATTTTCAATCAAACAAACTCGATGTTCATGTAGATCTGATGAACTTAATTGCAACACATATAGTGGGAATAAATTCTAAATTGGATAAAATCTCGTTGTATCTAACAAAAGAAAAGGAGGAAGATAAACAATTGAAAGCTAAGTTAATGGAACAAAATTGTGTCTGTGGGGATATAATAGACAAACTGGCATAATTACCTGACATTCTGAAAGAAATACTAGCGGTAACACATTCAAAAAACAACAAAGGAGATAATTCTAAAGACGAGGTCATAAAAACTGGAAAACAAAATGGAACAATTTCCTCAGTTGAAAAGGAAAAAACCCTAAACGGATCAGAAGAAAATGAACCAACAAAGATATGACAAGATGAAAATAAAACAATGGGGTCATCAGGCACAATAGAACCCCTAACCAAAAGACAGCGCAAACGGGCAAGGAAGGCAAGGAAAAATGCTATTAAAATCACGCAAGGAAAACAGATCTTTGCCATTTTTGAACAAAAAAAGAAAGAGGCCCCAAACGACCATTTCATAGTATGTGAACACAGTTGATGTATGTGAGCTGGTTGGGCCGTTGTTTGGTGTTCACTGCTGCTGAGAGCCGTTGGTCAGGCGTGGCAGTGAGCCGGGAGCCGGTTGCCGAGACATTGCTGCAGAGACACCGCGGGCATCTACTGCCGAAGCCCGGCAGGGAATTGCGGGGGAATTGCTGCTCACTATTTTTCTGGTTTAGAAAAGGGGGTGGTGATGAACAGAGTGTCTGAGTTAAACAGACCACTCTTACCCAGTCCAAAGATCAGGGCTTGATCCATCACCGTTATTTATCTCACTGCCCCATCCCAGCTCAGAACCTGGCTATATGCAAATCAGTCTGTCCCTGGCCCAGTGCATCATGGGAACAGGGCAGACTAAACTACCAAGCCAATTCTTCACCAGAAAGGAGACAAGCTACCGGGGACCGGTTTCTGGCATTTCAGCCTTCTTCGGCCCGGCTTGCTTGAATCCTGATGGAGCAGTGAGAAAGGGACTCATGTCTGAGTATACCCTGCCACACCTATAGTGGCCAAAAACGATTTAGAAAAGGGGGTGGTGATGAACAGAGTGTCTGAGTTAAACAGACCACTCTTACCCAGTCCAAAGATCAGGGCTTGATCCATCACCGTTATTTATCTCACTGCCCCATCCCAGCTCAGAACCTGGCTATATGCAAATCAGTCTGTCCCTGGCCCAGTGCATCATGGGAACAGGGCAGACTAAACTACCAAGCCAATTCTTCACCAGAAAGGAGACAAGCTACCGGGGACCGGTTTCTGGCATTTCAGCCTTCTTCGGCCCGGCTTGCTTTAATCCTGATGGAGCAGTGAGAAAGGGACTCATGTCTGAGTATACCCTGCCACACCTATAGTGGCCAAAAACGATTTAGAAAAGGGGGTGGTGATGAACAGAGTGTCTGAGTTAAACAGACCACTCTTACCCAGTCCAAAGATCAGGGCTTGATCCATCACCGTTATTTATCTCACTGCCCCATCCCAGCTCAGAACCTGGCTATATGCAAATCAGTCTGTCCCTGGCCCAGTGCATCATGGGAACAGGGCAGACTAAACTACCAAGCCAATTCTTCACCAGAAATGAGACAAGCTACCGGGGACCGGTTTCTGGCATTTCAGCCTTCTTCGGCCCGGCTTGCTTGAATCCTGATGGAGCAGTGAGAAAGGGACTCATGTCTGAGTATACCCTGCCACACCTATAGTGGCCAAAAACGATTTAGAAAAGGGGGTGGTGATGAACAGAGTGTCTGAGTTAAACAGACCACTCTTACCCAGTCCAAAGATCAGGGCTTGATCCATCACCGTTATTTATCTCACTGCCCCATCCCAGCTCAGAACCTGGCTATATGCAAATCAGTCTGTCCCTGGCCCAGTGCATCATGGGAACAGGGCAGACTAAACTACCAAGCCAATTCTTCACCAGAAAGGAGACAAGCTACCGGGGACCGGTTTCTGGCATTTCAGCCTTCTTCGGCCCGGCTTGCTTGAATCCTGATGGAGCAGTGAGAAAGGGACTCATGTCTGAGTATACCCTGCCACACCTATAGTGGCCAAAAACGATTTAGAAAAGGGGGTGGTGATGAACAGAGTGTCTGAGTTAAACAGACCACTCTTACCCAGTTCAAAGATCAGGGCTTGATCCATCACCGTTATTTATCTCACTGCCCCATCCCAGCTCAGAACCTGGCTATATGCAAATCAGTCTGTCCCTGGCCCAGTGCATCATGGGAACAGGGCAGACTAAACTACCAAGCCAATTCTTCACCAGAAAGGAGACAAGCTACCGGGGACCGGTTTCTGGCATTTCAGCCTTCTTCGGCCCGGCTTGCTTGAATTCTGATGGAGCAGTGAGAAAGGGACTCATGTCTGAGTATACCCTGCCACACCTATAGTGGCCAAAAACGATTTAGAAAAGGGGGTGGTGATGAACAGAGTGTCTGAGTTAAACAGACCACTCTTACCCAGTCCAAAGATCAGGGCTTGATCCATCACCGTTATTTATCTCACTGCCCCATCCCAGCTCAGAACCTGGCTATATGCAAATCAGTCTGTCCCTGGCCCAGTGCATCATGGGAACAGGGCAGACTAAACTACCAAGCCAATTCTTCACCAGAAAGGAGACAAGCTACCGGGGACCGGTTTCTGGCATTTCAGCCTTCTTCGGCCCGGCTTGCTTGAATCCTGATGGAGCAGTGAGAAAGGGACTCATGTCTGAGTATACCCTGCCACACCTATAGTGGCCAAAAACGATTTAGAAAAGGGGGTGGTGATGAACAGAGTGTCTGAGTTAAACAGACCACTCTTACCCAGTCCAAAGATCAGGGCTTGATCCATCATCGTTATTTATCTCACTGTCCCTCACCACCCCTTGTTGTAAATATTTTTGTCCACCCTAAGCGTGGAAGGGTATTCCCAGATGTGAGACCCTTGCTCATTGCACCATCAGGATTCAAGCAAACCGGGCCGAAGACGGCTGTAATGCCAGAAACCGGTCCCCGGGAGCTTGTTTCCTTCCCAGTGTAAGAATTGGCTTTTGTAGTTTGGTTTGCCCTGTTCCCATCATGCACTGGGACAGGAACAGACTAATTTGCATACAGCCAGGTTCTGAAACTGGGATGGTGCAGTAGGCTAAAAAACGGTGTTGGATCTAGCCCTGATCTCTTGACTGAGTGAGAGCTTTCTGCTTAATTCAGAGACTCTGTCCCTCACCACCCCTTGTTGTAAATATTTTTGTCCACCCTAAGCGTGGAAGGGTATTCTCAGATGTGAGACCCTTGCTCATTGCACCATCAGGATTCAAGCAAACCGGGCCGAAGACGGCTGTAATGCCAGAAACCGGTCCCCGGGAGCTTGTTTCCTTCCCAGTGTAAGAATTGGCTTTTGTAGTTTGGTTTGCCCTGTTCCCATCATGCACTGGGACAGGAACAGACTAATTTGCATACAGCCAGGTTCTGAAACTGGGATGGTGCAGTGAGCTAAAAAACGGTGTTGGATCTAGCCCTGATCTCTTGACTGAGTGAGAGCTTTCTGCTTAATTCAGAGACTCTGTCCCTCACCGACCCTTGTTGTAAATATTTTTGTCCACCCTAAGCGTGGAAGGGTATTCTCAGATGTGAGACCCTTGCTCATTGCACCATCAGGATTCAAGCAAACCGGGCCGAAGACGGCTGTAATGCCAGAAACCGGTCCCCGGGAGCTTGTTTCCTTCCCAGTGTAAGAATTGGCTTTTGTAGTTTGGTTTGCCCTGTTCCCATCATGCACTGGGACAGGAACAGACTAATTTGCATACAGCCAGGTTCTGAAACTGGGATGGTGCAGTGAGCTAAAAAACGGTGTTGGATCTAGCCCTGATCTCTTGACTGAGTGAGAGCTTTCTGCTTAATTCAGAGACTCTGTCCCTCACCACCCCTTGTTGTAAATATTTTTGTCCACCCTAAGCGTGGAAGGGTATTCTCAGATGTGAGACCCTTGCTCATTGCACCATCAGGATTCAAGCAAACCGGGCCGAAGACGGCTGTAATGCCAGAAACCGGTCCCCGGGAGCTTGTTTCCTTCCCAGTGTAAGAATTGGCTTTTGTAGTTTGGTTTGCCCTGTTCCCATCATGCATTGGGACAGGAACAGACTAATTTGCATACAGCCAGGTTCTGAAACTGGGATGGTGCAGTGAGCTAAAAAACGGTGTTGGATCTAGCCCTGATCTCTTGACTGAGTGAGAGCTTTCTGCTTAATTCAGAGACTCTGTCCCTCACCACCCCTTGTTGTAAATATTTTTGTCCACCCTAAGCGTGGAAGGGTATTCTCAGATGTGAGACCCTTGCTCATTGCACCATCAGGATTCAAGCAAACCGGGCCGAAGACGGCTGTAATGCCAGAAACCGGTTCCCGGGAGCTTGTTTCCTTCCCAGTGTAAGAATTGGCTTTTGTAGTTTGGTTTGCCCTGTTCCCATCATGCACTGGGACAGGAACAGACTAATTTGCATACAGCCAGGTTCTGAAACTGGGATGGTGCAGTGAGCTAAAAAACGGTGTTGGATCTAGCCCTGATCTCTTGACTGAGTGAGAGCTTTCTGCTTATTTCAGAGACTCTGTCCCTCACCACCCCTTGTTGTAAATACTATTTTTCTGGAGCAGAGCCGAGCAGAGATGGGCTGTCCGGGAGACGGGGGCCTGGGGGAACCAGAGTGGACCGCGGACTGTGGGCTACGAGACCCCGCCCCCAACCACAGCTTCGCATGGTATCAGAGCCGCATGGTAGAGAGACAGAGCGGCTGAGCGGCTGAGCAGCTTGTGAGTGACTGAGAGAGGAGGGAGATCTGCCCGCTGCCCACATCTGCCCACATCTGCCGAGTTTGCTGAGCTTGCCGGTCAGTTGGTCGCCCGGACAGCAGTCAGCTAACCGGAGGTGAGCCCTAAGCACCACAGTACATTGTACAATTGAATTGTTGAACTGTCACAGGTGCAGCTACTATTGACCTCCCAGGACTTTCTGGATTCTCTGTTCTTATAGCAAGTTGCTATTTGCCTGCCTGGACTGTTGCTGCACTCACCGGCAGGTCTGTACTCTGCTTGCTGCCTCTTGCTGACTCTTGTGCTACTTGTGCCGGACACCGTGCCACACCGTGCCACCGTGCCACACCTCGCGGCCCCCGCTTCGCGGGGGCCGCTCATGCCGCCAACTCAAGAGGACTTTGTCAGGAGATTGCCATTATCGTTACAGGCGCTGCCTGCCCCGTCTTCTATCCCCGCAAGAGCCAGACGGGACTGCGAGGACCAGGATTCCGTGCGGCGCTGATCGCCTGCACCTGGTCATCTTCCCGCCTCCTCCTCATCTGTGTATTTAATCAGGGTATAGAAATTCCGCGCCAGCGGGACGCGTGCGAGACGAAGGCCGGACGAAGGGCGGACCCTCTGAGACCCTCAGAGACCGAAGCAGGCCGGCCGGGCCCACCTATATTCATTTTAATCCAATTCACAAATTTGTCCCTACATATTTGTTTGGTACTCTGCTCTCTAATCGCACATTATTTGCTGTGCCATCGTTTGCAACTGCATAGATTTTATTATCTGCATAGATTTTATCATCTGCTCTTTATTTTCTTCTATATGTGTTATATGCTTCACTAGTACCTTTTTGCACTTTGCCAATACCTTTTCCCCGCGCATATACTATTCTTCTCCTTAAATTTATTTATATTAACTTCTATATCACGCTATGACTGCTAGAAAACTACGGTCAGGGAGAGTGTTGGTAGGAAGGACTTGTACCAAAACTAAATCCAACCCTCTCCGCAATAAGAGTATTCATGCATCACAGCTGAAGGGAAAATGCCAGCTATTTAATCTGTGGGAAAGGGTTAAGGAAAAAATCCCACAGTAGAGGTGCGTTTGGAATTTCCTTTGGAGAAAGACAATACTGTTGTACGCAAATCACTGTTAATGGTTGATGACGATTCAGGAGAGGGAACTGCAGGGGGAACTGGGGTTGTTGAGAATTTGATATCTACTAAGATCCAAAGTAAATCTGTATTGCCTACTACTGATGTTATTGTAGAGCTGTGTCCTAAAACAGTGAATGCTGATTTGCACAAATCTATTCTGACCTCTAGGGATACAGGTTTAAATGACGCTAATGGTTCCACTCAGATGAAGGTACCAAGGAGTGGGGATAATATATTGATGTATTCTGATATGGAGGTATGTAGGAGATACATGTCGGAGGACTCTAGGCAGATCCATGAGCCTCTTAAGACTCCGCTGGCTGCTGTCCCCTCTGGGCTCCATTTGTTTAGCAGCACACCTTCTATTCAATCTCAATGCATGACTTCTCATTCTAGCATCTTCATGAGCCCAGAGATGAACCTTACCGGTATTACTCCCATTCCCGTAACTAAACCAGATAAACCCGTCTCTGACACCCTACTCTCCTTAGAACGGCTACTCTCTTCAATTCTATCTCTTTTAGAAAAATTTGTAGGGGGGTCGGATTGTGTCTTAGAAACGGTCAATGAGATATTGAAGGTTCTACTGAATAAAGTTTCTGGTAAGCAAACTGGAGGGATTGCTGATTTAGGGCTGTTTGGGGCTGGAATGAATGTAGATTATGCAGAGGGAAAAATGTCCCCAGTTAATCCTATAACCTCAGATCAAATCATTCCAGGTGAAAAATTCTACCCATTGTTGAAAAGGTGAAATCTTTGTTACTGAGCCCCCCTTTAGGAAACTGTGTAGCAATTCCTGACCTGGAAATAAAAGTAGCGGAGGTGCCTATGCTCAAGGTAAATTAAGTTTCTTCCTCTGTTCTGGTACCTTCGGCCCCAGATAAGGAAATTGTAATTCAGCCCCAATCAAGGGTAGATAAAGAATTCTTATCTATTTTTACCTTGGAGAGGGAGGAGAAGGAAAAAAATCGAAAATTGGGCGTCCCAAAAAAGATCAAAGGTAAAAAGAGGAAACCTACTCGCAGATTTGGAAGAAAGAGGCAGAGAAGGATTCATTTTGAGAAGCAGGATGTTAGAGGTGATATCTACTCGTCCAATTCGGAAGGGAATCATGAAGAAATGTTCTCACTTGAGGAAAAAATTCCCTCGGTGTTGGATAGGGAGATACCGGTAGGGCATGGCGATCTCTCATCTAGATGTGCGGTTTCCAATTTGGGAGTCCCTAATGCTGATGAGGGGAAGCCTAGTATGTCGGCGCCCATCTTGGAATTAATTAAACCGGTCTCTGGTGCCCCTTCCGATTTTGTCCCTTGTATAAAAAAATGCTTTGGTATGGAGGGAAGGGAAGAGGCTTCTAAAAGTTCCCAAGATGCAATTGAAGAGAAAAGCGTTGACACAGTTATTTTGGATTTCCTCCCGCTGTTTGATACTGATTTGATTTTAAATAGGGCCCGTCTACTTAAAAGTTTTGAAGAGCTAGAATGACTTGAATTGGTTAATTCAAATGACATTAACCTGGTACCAATCCGGAGATTGGAAATTGGAATATTGACTAGGGTGAAATTCTATTCTAAGCTCATTGCCAATCTCGTTGTGAAGCAGTCTGAGTTTTTTCAAAGTCGTGGGATTGATGTTATTCCCATCTTGGGGGGCCCACGGAATGGCTTATTAGCAGGGGAAAGGATTTTTCCTCCCCTCAGTCGACTGGGTGGTCTGGCTGGCTTTGATGATCTAAAAATCTGTGTCTCTAAAAATACACGTCTTGTCTCCAGTGTAAATTCCCCTCCTGTTATTTCCCGTGGAGATATAGTTGAGGAGAGCGCCCAATGGAATTGGTTACCTGGTGTCCTTTCTAGTAGGACAACAGATAACATGATCTCCCTTTCTCATCTTTAGTTGTGACTTAAAGATATTATCGTGGAACGCCGCAGGTATAAAAAACAGCCCAGATAAACTTCAGTTCCTCCATTCTTTTGATGCTAGCGTGATTTGTCTCCAAGAGACTTGGTGTGTGGATAGAACTCCTGCTGGAGGGGGCTATATTTCTTTGGAAGGTATGGCCATTCCTTCCAGGAGAGGTCATGCCAAAGGGGGCATTGCTTGTCTCTTATCTAATCGGATCAAGTGGAACTTCACCCACTATTTGGATTCAAGTAACCTCTTTCAGGCGGTAACATTGTTTGGTCATGCTGAGCTTGGGGCGGCCAAATCTGTCACGCTGATAAATGTGAACATCCCTCCAGATGCTTGCTATAATGTAATAGTGAAACAGGTCTTTTCTTACATAAAGAGTATTAAGGCCAAAGCACCTGGAACCCACATAATTTTAGTGGGCGACTTTAATTGTAAGGTCTCTAATACGAGTCTAGCTCTGTTAAGAAACAAATATAAAGAGGAATTATTACAGATCCCACAGGCTCTATTCCCTGGTAACATCAAAACAGATAAGTGAGGGAAATTGTTTCTGGAAGAACTGGCTGAATTGGAGGGGATCATCATAAATGGTAGGCTTCCCTCTGACATTCCAGCAAGTTTTACTCACAAAACCAATCAGGGTGAGTCTATTTTGGACTACGTGGCTGTGGATAATGATTCCTTTTATCTCCTAAAAGATCTGATAGTCACTAAAACCCTAAACAGCGATCACAATGTGATAACCCTAACTGTTAATATAAATCCACCTAAAACGGATCCATGGTCGCTTGATGGTGATCTGGTTAGTTTTAGTGGTAAAACAGGGAGATGTTTCTGGAATACAAGGGCCCTAAGGAGCTTGTCCATTTTACTAGATAAAACTGTAAAAGAACGTCCTAGTTGGAAAGGGTCGGAAATCTCATATTTTGTGGGGTTTATGAAGGAGGTAGTCTTGGTCGCAAGAAAATCTAATTCACAAAGAAATATGCTTCCTGTCCCCAGTTCCATACGCCTGCTTAATAAAGAATTAAACACACTGGTTAGAGAACAATACTTGAATAGGTCCACAGAAAGGTCTCGCAAAATAACCTTACTAAGGAGAAGGAGAAGGAGAATAAGGTTAAACATTTAAAAAGAGAGGGAAGACTCCCTATGGATAAAGTTAAGGGAGGCTGTAAATAGAGGGAATGTACGACTATTTTGGTCTCTCATTGGTGAGGGTTGTGGAACAAGAATCAGGTCCCTTCCCCCTCCTATTTCCGAGAACGTTTGGGTGGGTTATGTCACGCAGTTATATGCTGGTAATGGGCCTGTTGAGGATGACAGAAGGGTGGGCGATGTCGGACCGTTGTTTGAGCCGCCCTCTGAAAAGATCATCGAATTAGCCATAAAGTACTTGCGTTCGTCCGGCGCCATGGGCCCTGATGAGCTCCCGTTTTTGGTGTTAAAACAGGATGCTGAATCATGGAGCAAAATCTTATTTCCAGTATATAGATATTGCTTCCTACATAGGGGGAGTATTCTGGTACCCCTGTTTAAGAAGGGGGATAGGAATGTGCCCCAAAACTATCGACAAATAGCCTTGCTTGATGCTATATGGAAAGTATTTGCGAAATGTCTTTTAACATTAATATCCGACTGGGTAGATGGGGGTCAGTTGCTGCCATTGGAGCAAACGGGTTTCCGTAAGTGTCACAGCACAATGGATAATTTATCCGCCTTGCAGATAATTTTGGATAAATACATAGGGGCTCGAGGCAGAAGAGTTTATGCTGCGTTTATAGATTTCTCCACAGATTTCTCCACAGCATTCGACAAAGTTGATCGCCCCCTGCTGTGGAGGAAGCTATCTTCTCTCGGAATGCCCTCACTGCTCTTAGATTTAGTTAGGGATCTCCATACTGATACCTGGTGCAGGGTTTTATTGGGTGGCGAAAGAGGGCTATCCCTGGCGATACCCACTGCAAATGGATTGAAACAAGGATGTCTATTATCTCCATTATTATTTTCTCTTTACATCTCAGACTTACCTTCGTTTTTGTCTTCAAGTGATGGTAACGCCCCAGTATTAGGGGGCTCTCCAATTGTTTGTATGCTATATGCGGATGATATTCTGATATTGGATTTAACACCGAAAGGTTTGAATAATCGTCTACAAGCACTTCACATATATGCAGAATATCATCACCTGAAAATAAACGTAGCAAAAAGTAAAATCATGTGTATGGCAGGTAGGAGAAAGACGAAATATGAGAACTTTAGGTGGATGGTGGGAGGAGACAGGCTGGAGGTGGTGAATTCCTATGTGTTCTTAGGAAAGATAATATCTGCCAATTTGAGCGATAAGGATCATGTTGCTAACAATTCTCGAAAGGCTCTGGCTCAGGGTAAAAGTCTGAGTGCTTTATATTGCGCGACGGGGAAAAGACATTTCCCTTATTTGCTAGAGGTCTTTCGCGCAAAGATTTCAGCATCCCTGCTCTATGGTGTTGAATTAATTGATTTGGGGCAATGGAGTTTTCTGCATACAGTAGATGGAAAAATCCTCCGACAATTAGCCTCAGTTAATACTGCCTGCACAACGGCCGCTCTTCGATTAGAGTTTGGAATCCGTAGTAGTTGGGTGCAGGCTTTAGCAGGGATTGTTCGCTGGGTGTCGTGCCTGGCTCGGGGGGAACCTGGGACCATGCGGAGTCTCATGAAAAAAGAATTGTTGGGATCCTTAAAAGAACACTCTAGAATTGTGAGGAATTTCAGAAAGGCAGTTGAATACCTTCAACTAGATGAATTAACTTTATTCACATTGTCCCTAGGCCAGTTGAAGGCTGTTTTAAAACTGGCCACTTGGAAACTGAGTTTTAGCCTAGACAGGGTGGCAATTCTTGCAAAAAAGGCCCCTCACCATTTATAGACTCTTGCCTATATAAGGAAATGCAACCGTACGTGTCATGGAATATACCTCACGGTATACAGCGTTTTTGGTTCCTCTTAAGGCAGGACCTCCTTCCTTTAAATAATTTAACATCTAGATGGTATGGGTCCCCTGCAATTTGTCATCTTTGCAATATGTCCACCCAGGATATTGTACATGTTCTCTTTATATGCCCAGCCTTGCGGACATCACGTAGGAAGTGGTTTAGACATATATGTTTAAAATTGGGTCTCTTGTCGGCGAGGTCTTTTTTAAATGCTTTGTACAATCCGCTTAATGAAATGTTCTGTTTTAATATATTTAACTTTTTTAAATGTTTTCTAGATATTTATTAGAGGGCTTGGGAATCAAATGCCTAATAGTATATGCTTTTCTATCTTGTCATGTAAAGTATGTGTATGTAAAAATATATGTTGTATTTCTTTTATGTGGATCTCTTATGAGTTCCAAAACATAAATAAAGAATTGAATTGTGTGGCGGCAGCCAGCCACTATACAAGTTCTAAATGCGAAACAAATGTGACCAGTTCATAGAAATTTCTGTCAAAGAAGTTGGCAACCAAGAGGTAAACACAGAAGAAGCGGAAGAGTACTCAAAATGTCCAAGGCAGAACGAAATATTATCAATTACGCAAGGAAAACCGAAGGACGAGGAAAAAGCTAATACAAATATACTGAATAAAAAAATAGCTAAAGTAAATGAGATAGTAAAAATAGATCACGGTGAGGCCATAGAACAACAAAAAGCACAGGTAAATGCATCAACACAAAAACACGAGCATGAATTACCGGCACAAAATTGTTCAAAATGGCAGACAGGAGGAACCTCGTCACACAGTCTGAATATAATGGAAAAAGAACAAAGCCAAAAAACACAAGTAGATCAAGCAAGGGAAACAAACACACGCCCAACCATAACGGTAGGAAAAAAAGGAAGAACATGCAATGACTTGCATGGAACCCTACCAAATGACAAGTTGGGGCAAAACATATGTAACGCACCAACAGATCGAGAGTAAATGAATCTTCAAAAAGTGGCGACATTGGTGGACTCCAGTCGACCTGAAAAAACAACTATGGAAAGACAATACGGACAAATATTATATATTCGACTTGATCAAATAGAGGGAAAAAGAGAAGTTTATCAAAACCGAAATTTCGAAACGGCAAGTACAGAAACAGACTGAAAATTACTATTTAAGCCAGAATACCAAACAAGAGGGAAACTGGACACGCTGAATCGGGGGAATATACTGAGATTGTTTGAAGAGCTACCGAAATTAAGGGGAATAACAACAAGTGACCTCAAATCAGTAGAATTTATCCAAACAAACAAAGAGAAAGATGAGGAAATAAGTAGCACCACGTGGGCATCAAAAGATATAGTGGAGCTCATCTTTTCGACAAGGACATAGTTTGCAGAATGGGGAATAACACTAGAGCACCAAACACCAATAAAGTACCCATTCCCTTTATTAATAAATAAGGTTTCCCAATGCAATAACACAAAGGAAAAAATGTATACAATTCTGAAGGGAGCAAGAAATAAATTAATCACGGAACAAGATCTGCATTGCACAAAAATAAAGCAGTTGAACCATGGGGTGAAGGAAGATAAAGACTGGTCTTGGTTAGCACAAGCCCTAAACTCTCATCGATCCTGATGGAAGTAATTTTGTCCAAAACAATCAAAAGCAAAATATCAAGTTAGAC
The DNA here is from genome assembly GCF_964263255.1 of Lissotriton vulgaris. NCBI lineage: Eukaryota > Metazoa > Chordata > Amphibia > Caudata > Salamandridae > Lissotriton > Lissotriton vulgaris. Next base: position 105,968 of record NW_028254837.1, on the reverse strand, counting down.
CAGAAACCAAGGAGGAGAATAAAAATTTGCTCGTGGAATGTACATGGTTTTAAAGAAATGGCTCAAGATCAAGAGACTATAGATTTCCTGAGCAATTTCGAAATAATACTTCTCCAGAAAACATGGAACGAAATTCCGAGGCAAATTATGGGATATGAGGAACATCATGTAATGGTGGAGAAATTTGCAAAGTACGAACACCCAAGGGGAGGATTTTCCACTTTCATAACAAATTACCTAAACTGGAAAACTGAATCGCTCGATTCAGGGGAGAACTGGATACAAGTTATCAAATTAGATAATAAAGGAAGCAAAGACAGTTTAGGATGGAAATTACTGATCATAAATATATACATCCATCCAGATAAGGCCACAAAAATAAAAAAACTACTAACGCTATTAAATTTGGTAAAAACTTTACAAAAAACCCACCAATTCCATGAGATGTTTATCTATGGTGATTTCAATAGTAATATAAAAAAAGCCATGCAGGACAAAAATAACATCCAAAAGATATGGAATGAGCTGGAATCACTAGGACTAACGATCTTAAATGGAAACATGAAGGGAGATCGAGCTACAATAACCACCTTCTCCAGTGGAAAGAAAAATTCCACACTAGATTTTACTCTAATTAGTAATGATCTAATAAAGATGGTAGATCACTTTGAAATAAGAACACGACCGGAGAGTGATCACTTTCCACAAGAGACTACACTGAGAATAAACATCGAAGAAAAAACAAAGTAGAATTTCTTGCCGCTATTCCGGAAATACACAAATTGAAGAAACTCAAATGTAAGGGTCCCATAAAATATGATAATGGAAATGGTGCTCAAACGAGCAAAAATTATGGAGACCATTGAAAATCTATCACTCGAAAGAAAATGGGAGAACTTTCATAAACTTGTGCTAGGAAAATTCTCGTTAAAAACATCAGTAAAATATGGACAAGAAGCTAACAAAGAGCCATGGTACAACACTAAATTAAGAGATAAAAAAAGGGAAATTGCGAAAATACTAAGAACAAAGGCTGCAGAAAAGAGGTTGGGAAAAGAAGTAGACAATAACGAAATACTGAAAATGAGGAAAGAATATAAAGAGGAATGCAGAAAAGCGAAAAAATTGCACATGGAGAGAATCTGGGAAGATTTGCTAAGGACAAGCAAACTACCAAATAGTGTTGAATTCTGGAATATAATTAATAAATTATCAAAAGGAACGGGTAGAGTGTATAACATTGGAATCAGTGAAACAACATGGGTTCATTATATTGAAAGCCTATATAACATTCACAGGAATCATCCCCACAAAGAAGTAAATAAAGACTTCAAAAAAAGTTTAGATCAGAAAGAAGCAGAAACCGGACAAAGAAAAAATGATCAGCATGAAAGTACTAACCTAGAAGAACTAACCCTTCTAACAACAGTTTAACAAACAACCACCTTGATAAAAAAAAACTGAAAGCGGAAGGAGCAGCAGGCCCCAATGGGATTCCAAACACCTTATTCAAATATGATCCCGATTTTTGTGCAAAATACCTGACGCCGCTATTTAATCATCTATATAAAGAAAAAAAGATACCGCAGTCCTGGCAGGGTAACATCTTCCACCCAATATACAAAAACGGGTGTGGAATGGAACCCGGGAATTACAGATTGATAGCACTAATTGATGTAGAGGCAAAGCTCTTCTCATCTTGTATATTGATTCACCTCCAAAAATGGATAAATGAAAACAAAATAGTACCAAAATTCCAAACGGGTTTTATGGAAGGTACGGGTTGCACAATTAATCTTTCAGCACTGGCACTGCTAATAAAAGGAGCAGGAAAAAAGAAGACCGGACTACTAGCATGTTATATAGATCTGAAATCCGCCTTCGACAGAGTTCCAAGACACCGCCTATGGAAAAAACTTGAAACATGGGGTCTCCCGCTGACTTTAATTGACATTATAATAGCTTATATAGTGGAACGTGGGCAAAAGTAAAGCTTGGCGATGGGAGACGAATATCCGCAGAATTAAAAATAAGAAATGGCCTCAAACAGGGCTGCGTGCTCTCTCCAAGCCTTTTTAACATATATTTGGCAGATTTAGAAAGTCATCTGCAGAACGTGAATGGACACCCACCAAAATTGGCCAACGATTGCATCCAGTTTTTACAATATGCAGACAACATTGTGGTTTTAAGTCAAACACTGATAGGTCTCCAAATAATGATATCCGAATAAACGGACTACTTTGAATGTGAAGGTCTGGAATTAAACATCAAAAAAACGAAAGGGGTGAGATTGGCGGGCTCAAGTAGACGATCATTCAAGTGGTATACAAAGGACAAACATATCGAGGAAATAACATCATACAAATACTTGGGGGTCACAATAAGCAAAAATATGTCCTTATTACATCATAAAAGAAACATCATTGCAAAAGCACAGTCACTGAGTTTCGCCTACAGAACACTTCATAAGAAATTGCAATGCCCGTCACACGACCATCTCCTAAAAGTAATGGCAGCCCAAGTATTACCATCTCTCTCCTATGGGCTAGAAAGATGGCACGGTAAAGAAATTAATATTTTAAACACAATCCAGACCAAAATATATAAATCAGTGTTTAACCTTTACAAAGGATCAGCTCCAGGACAAATAAGACTGGAATTTGGCTTGCAAAATCAAATACATCAAAGGAAAGCGGTCCTAGCAAAATGGTGCTGGAAACTCAGATGAGCAGAATTGGGATCACTAAATAACCTATGTTGGCTAGAAATCAAAAAACAATATGACCAACATGAACCCAATTCTTGGGGTGGCGATCTGCGCACATCCTTAGTAACCCTCAAAATAGAGGAGATCTGGAACAGCCAACTGGAAGAAGCATCCTTTAAAAAGATTTGCAAACTAAATGCAAAAGCTCTATCGCTGATAGAAGACAAAAAGACTCTGGCCAAACGTCGACACGCATGGACTGTATTGAATTCGTATAAACGATTAAAACCGCAACCTTACCTCGTGGCACACTTTCGTTTATCTTTAAAAATGAAATTTATGGCTTTTAGACTGGGCGACCATTTTTCCAAAGACTTGATCCCGTCATGGAAAGATACACACCAGGGGTCAAGATGTAGACTATGCGGGTACCATACAGAAACATTATGTCACCTACTGTGTACGTGCGAGTCATCAAAAGACGAGAGAAGTACTTTGTTGAAACCAGTCCTAAATATGTTTGAGATCCGCACCTGCAGGCAGGCTGTTATCAGCTGGATGGGAGCTGGTTCAAACATTTTAATATGTCGTGGGGTAAAATTTATGAAAATAGTAGAGACTTTGCTTTTAAAAGCTGAAACCACCTAAAAACGGGGTCTGGAAAATAAGGTTTTACTTTTTAAGAATCAAAAAATATATTTTAAGAAAATGAATTTTATCCTTTTTCTATTAAATTGAAATTTGTACATGTATACTTTATGGTTGTGATAAACCAAATACAGTTAATTTTTGACTGACTGACTGAATCAACAGGATCATTAATATCACTGTCCATCGAGGGCCACCAAACAAACTTGCGTACCTATCGCTTGGTGAGCGTGGATCCCAAATGACCCTTGTGGGCTTTGACAATAATGTTCTTTCTGAGACTCCAAAGGACAATACGCTTATCACCTTGTGATAATACACCATCTTCCAGTGAAATCTCAGATTCTACCTTCCAGAAAGGCTGTATGCAATTAGGAAGGGCACGCTCTCTGGGCCAACCTGACTTAACAAACCCACATACTCGTTGTAAAATCTCATCATCGGGAAGAGCTTTAATCCAATTGTCTGCAGAATCAAGCCCCTGCTCGGATAAGTCGAGTGAGGTTACCAGGCAATTGTCAGAATCTTCCTCCACAACATAAGAAGGAATTGCTCCTTCCTTGTTATTATCAATGGGAAAACGAGACAGATAATGTGCTCTGAAATTCCTGCTCCAGAAACATGAACAACTTCAAACTGGTACTGCATAAGGCGAGATACCATACGTAGAATCCAAGGTGAGTAGCATTTGCCGGTACCAGCCCCAAGAATGGAAATGGGAGGTCTATGATCAGTTCTCAATAAGATGCGCTTATCCAAAATATAGGGTCAAAACTTTTTGATGGCCCACAAGCAAGACAAAAGCTCTTTTTCGAAGACTGAGTACTGAAGTACCCCATTTCTCAAAACCCGGGAGGCAAATGCGACTGTGTTCTCTGCTCTTGAAGTATTTTGTGTCAGAACAGCCCACAGCCCCACTTGACTCGCATCAACAGTTATGCAAAAAGACAACTCTGGGTCAAAAGGTTTGAGTGCACTACTGTTAGAAAGGTAACACTTAACACACTGCAGGGCAGACTCACATTCATCAGACCATTCAAACACCAAACCCTTGCAAAGAAGAGAACTGATGGGCCGTACAAGAGTGGTATAACTTTGAATAAAACTCCAGGAGACCAAGTAGAGACTTGACGCCACTCTTATCAGATGGCCTCTTGATTCAATCCAATACCTCATTAGAGTCATAAAGTGCCTCAAAATGGGAAACCCACTGGGCCTCTGTGTTATTGCTTTCCTGGACCTCATTGTCCTCACCACAAAAAAGGGCGTGTTAATGATTGCCCAAAAACTTGAGGTATCCTTTAGCACCTCCATGGATAATAGCGCATTCCATGCCTCTGACTTAATCTCTACTTTCCGGATGTACACTGCTCTCTTGTACTGCTTCCGTAGTCTGACTATCAGAGCCCTATCACAAGGTGATTTTTTCAAGGCTAAAACTAAGGAGCGATGGGTACGCGAGCAGTTATCGTCAAACCATCTTAAGCCAGACATGGTTCTTGGTTTGGTATTGACGGTTAAGTCACGTGCTATCTGCCTGCAGATACCCTCAAAAGTTCCGAGGACTGCATCCTTAGTACTCAAGGGGGCTGTACAAATTGTACTATTCCCTATACTTTTCTCGCATAAATCCATTCAAAAAGGGTCAGGCATAACTTTGGACCATCTCAGTCTCCTCCCCTGGTCACGTGTTACCACACTCCTAGGAACCAAGTTTTTACCTCCTTTGCCCATTATGCCACAGCTTTTGTCCAGTTCTAAAATGACCGAGTTATGATCACTAAAAGGTGATTCCCGGGCATTGTAAAAGACTACCTTGCCTAATAGCGTGGGCGGCAGGAAAATATAATCAACAATGGTGTCTCTAGCCCTAGATTTAAACGTGGAGCACCGTTTATGATTATCAACAAAGCCAGGTTCAAAGAGATCAGCTTCAGTCAAGAGGGACTCTAGACCCTCGCCCCTTACTGAGTGTTCAAAATGGGGAGTCGTCGCAAAATTAAAACCATGCCTGTCAACAATTGAGCACTGCAAATCACACAAATGAATATTAAAATCACCCATAAGTAGTACATAATAAAAAGTGGATTGCTTTGTTCTATAGTCTTCTAAAAAAGATTTCAAGCTGCACAGATGTTGGTTCGTAGAATCACTCTCTCCTGAATTATAAAAATTCACAAACAATAACTTTGGGTAATTTAACTTGCAAACTTCTACTATCAGGGAATTAGCAGAGTCTATCTCTATCCTCTTTGTGTACCCCATTAATTTCAGAGAAAAAAGTAACATAAGACCACCCTTTGCTCTTCCTGCTGGGGCTAGTCGGGCAGGTAAAAAGTGAGAACTAAAACCATCCAACCAAAAATGTTCCCCCCTATCCCAAGTCTCCTGAAGAGCGATTATATAGAATGTTTTAATAAAATTTAGCCAATTTGGATCATCTCTTTTGGACCTTTGGCCTGCGATATTCCAGCTCATAATTCTACAATTAGTGGAGTTTTCACTCCCGATATCAACCTTAGCCAGGTAATTTAGGCTTAGGACAGATGAGCAAGCCTCAACCCCAATATCGCCACCAACAGAATTACTAGAGCTTACTTCTGATATACATTCCTCATTCTCCTTTAGTCAGTCATTTGTATCCAGCTGGGTCAGTGGGGAAAATCTATTTGAAACAGGTAGGCCTTCCTCATTAGGCCTTAACAATAATCCTGACATTTAGTTGATACCTCTGCCGCTCTACCTGAACTTACAGGTCCAGGGACGAGACTTGTATTTGTTGGAAACTGACCCATCAATGACCGATGAGTGCTGTTAGCCCTTGTCCTGACAGCATATGCATCAGTAGCATCCCAAAAAAACCTGTTGACTATGTTCCGTTTATTAAAATTAACTATGATACAGTCGCCAGGAACTTGCTTGGGTCGACTACCCACCCAGGACACCCGTCCGGCCATTATGATGTGATTCTAGATCTCAGGTTGTCCCGAACAATAATTATCGCACCAATTTTTGCTTTGCGCAACAAAGCCGCTGTTGATTCATTATCAGAGGCATTTAAAGGAGGTACCCCAACAAGAATTGCAGCCAGAGGAGTAGCTTTTGGAGGGAGATCAATTCTAGTATCGCTAAAGGTTTGATGTTTCTTAATATGAATAAGGTTCACCCTATCTACTATATATGGGCCCCTCGATTGCAAACAATGGTAATCTTTGTTGCTTTTTAACTTGGTGGAAGTGTTTTCTGGAGAATTATGAAACGCTTTCATAAGAATAGTATTTGGCGCTTTTACTTAAGAAAGTTGATTAGTCGCTTTTCTTTTTGATTATGGTCTTGGCATTTAATAATTTTGTGATTAGGAGCCCACTGGCTAGAATGAATTCTCATTAGGAATGAGAAAGGAATTTCAAGTTAAGCTAAGGCCTCTTGACATTGTTAGTTATCTGTAATTGTTAATCCTCGCAATATGCTGTATTAACTTTAAGAACCTTAGTCTGTGTACGGTGCCTATGTTTCCTTGAAAACACTGTTTAACATAAAAAGCCCTTGCTTAACGGAACTCTAAAAGGGGACTAAAGCACAACAAAGAAGAATATTAAGGTGAGAGTAAAATATTGAGATAGGCTATAGAGAAAGAAAAAGGGACAGGGACTATTTTTCCTCTCTTAATTTTCAATCCTTTTCAGAAAGAGTTGTTTCTTGCATTTTAATCACAACAAACATTCTGAAAAAGACATACCACAGCGTTTTAGGATTTAATCTGTCTTAACAAGGTGATTCACACTTAATGACCTTTGAAATTGTTGTTATAAAAACTAGATGTATACAGGGATAATATAAGTTTATGTTTATTTCTTAGAATTACCAAGACACAAGTGACTTCCTATTAAGAACCAGGCTGGTCCAGGAGCGAAGTTGCTGTGTCTTCTCTTTTACTCTGTGTTGTTAGTCGTCCCACTCCCCTTCCCTTTCAGAGTATTTGCTAGCACCACTGTTTATTTCAGTGAGGCTGCGATATAGTCTGGATGGGTTGAGGAATAGGCTTCATCATCACCCTGTCAACTACCTGGATTTCAGGTGAGTGGTTCAACAAACCCAACACTGGGTGATATTTCTGGACCATTTGGGGGGTCATAAACAGGAGGAAGGATTAAGGCTTTTTGGTTGATGTGGAATAAGATCATGTGGTGATCAGTCAACTGGAAGAATGTTGTCGATCGTGATTGCTTCCCGGTGGGCAATGATGGCATCTAAGGTCGTTCCTTTGTTGTGAGTTTCTTCCGAACAGTGTTGGGAAAGATTATTGTCACAGAGGAGGTTATTGAGAGATTGAATTAGAGAGTTGTTGGTTTCATTCCAGCGTAGGTTGAGATCACCCAGGATTAGGTAGTTAGTGTCTTTAAGTAGTAGTTAGTGTCTTTGGTTGGTGTTCAATCTTTACATGGCGCACCTGGTCAATCTCATAGCTTCCTATGATGTGAGTACTATAGCATACGCAGATGACACTCAATTGTTCCTTGTTCTGGACGATAATACAGATAAAGCTGAACAGGCCTGAAAGAGTGTCTGACTGCGACTTTCAACTGGATGCATGATAACCATCTTAAATGCAACTCTGCTAAAACAGAGATTTTACCATTTGGGAAAAACAACCTCTTCTCCCCACACACCTGCTGGCCATCTGATGCGGAAGCCCCTCCAAACACCATTAGTGCAACCCAAAACCTGGGAATAAAATTTGATGAGATGCTCTCTTTCAAGCAACAATCTAAAGAAGTAGCCGCCTTCTGTTTTAATATCATAAAAGGTCTCCGAATTTTTTTTGATTTCCTGCCTCTGTCAGCCCGCCGCACAGTAGCAATTGCATTAGTCACATCAAGAATTGATTACTGTAACAGTCTGTATGCAGGGGTGGCAAAATCTACTCTGCACAAATTACAGATGGTTCAGAACTCGGCGGCACAGCTGGTTCTAAGGTGGCCCAGAAAATCATCAGCATCGGCCGCCTTAGACATGTTGCACTGGCTTCCTATTCAGAAGCGCATACTGTTCATTATCCTTGTGATCACTTTCAGAGCTTTTCACAAGCACGGTCCAAAATATCTGTTCAACAAGTTTCACAGATACCACCCCACTAGAGAACTAAGGTCAGCTAATGCCAATTTGATGACTGTCCCCAAGTTCAGACTTGCCACCAAGGGAGGAAAATCATTGGCAGTTCTAGGAGCTAAAGCCTGGAACACATACCCCGTCCACCTTCGCTTAATTACATCAGAACAGACCTTTAAAAAATCCTTAAAAACATGGATCTACGGATTAGCCGAATCAGTATGCAAATCTCTTGTCTAAACCATACAAAACATCCATAGTTCAGTTAAAACCTGTTAATTTACCAGCAATGAAGTTGCAGCGCCAGGATGCTCCTTGGAGTGACAGCGGGCTATATAAAAAACCCCAACATCAACATCAACATCAAGTGCGCGATGGGCAATCAGGCCGGATAAGTGTCCCCCAAATGTGGGGATGTTGCCTGGAGGGTGATAGAGAAGGTGACAGACTAAAGGGCTGTTGCTTTAATGATGACAGAAAGACATTCAAAGAAGCTGTACTTGCAGGAGTCAGTTACAGCGATGTCTATGTCGTCCTTATGGATGATGGGTACACCTCCACCTCGTTGATCTTTTCTATCTTTGTTGATGATGGTGAAACCTGGGGGCACAAGCATATCAAGACAAGGAGGGGAAATCTCATTTAGCCATGTCTCTGTGAGGAACGCAATATCTAGATCATGAGAGAGGATGGCTTCTGCTAATTCCATTGCATGTTTGGGAGCTGATCTATAGTTAATGAGCAGGCAGTTAGTGGATAGTTTCTTTTTGCTAGGATACTTTCCTCATGGGGCCCTGGTATGGAGGAGAGGGAGGGCGGGGGTCTTGTGGCTTTTGAGGGGGGTATTCTCTTCTGAAGCCTGTGATCACTTGGATATTGTATTTAGGGGAGGCAGTAGGAGGAGAGTCGTATGTGGAGGCTAACAGCCATATTCATCAATCTCCCGTTTTGCGAGGCCCTAATAGCGAATTATAGCGATTCGCTATTAAGGACTCGCAAAACGGGATTCATGTAGGATTAGCAAAAAGTTTTGCGATTCCTACTGATTCCTTATTTGCAATTAGCAAATTGCTAATCGCAAATAAGGAAAAACTCCCCATTCATTCCTAAGGGCCAAAAGGCCCATAGGAATGAATGGGGAGTATTCCTTATTTGCGATTAGCAATTTGCTAATCGCAAATAAGATTGCGATTTGAAGGATGCCAGGGGTGTCCAAAGGACACCCTGTAGCACCCCTCAAATGCACATTTGAACAGGTGTTGCGCACACACATGTCCAGAGGACATGTGTGTGTGTAACATGCCAAAGAAAAAAATGCACTAAAGTGCTTTTTACTCTTTTTTCGCAATTTACCACAAAGTCAGATTTCGTGGTAAATTGCGACCAAATATTGCGAATTCGCAATTTCAAATAGGGTGATGAATTGGATTTAAGGAATCTCTATTAGAGATTCCTTAAATCCAATTCCTCGCAAATATGCGATTTCGCAAATAGCGATTTTTGCATTTGGGATGATGAAACCCAAATGCAAAAATCGCACTCGCAAATGGCCAGATTCTCAGAATCTGGCCATTTGCGAGCGCAATTCAGTTTGATGAATATGGCTGTAAGTCCGCTGCTTCTTCCGTGGACATTGCTGCTTTGGTCCTAGAAGGTCTTTGCATCTGGGTTACAGCATTCTTAATTGGGGGACTCTGTAGCCTGGACAAGGGGGATTTGAGTCTAGTGAGGGTCTGTAACGGGATCTCAGCGTCGGTTTTTGTGGGCCTCTGGAGCTGGTTTTCGAGGGCTGAAGAGGGCCCAGAATGGGGTTTTAGGAGGTTAGAGTTGGTCAGTGGAGAGGGCCTGGTATGGGATTGCTGGGGCATTCGAGCCATGTCTAGGTTGATTAGGATCTCGACAAGGCCTCTGAATATTATTTCTAGCTGACTCTCTAATAGGGTCAGCCGGTGCATTATGTTTTCCGGGGCAGGGGGCATGCAGTTGTGGGTAGGGACAGCCCTTGAAGTGGGGGGCAAGATCGAATTGTGGAGTCCAATGCTAATTGGGTCGCCCAGACTGCCACTGTCCACGACCCTCAGTAGGGGGTTGAGTCGAGAGCTCTTCCTCAGTGGTTCTACAGGATTGAAAAGAGGGTCAGTAGACCAAGCTCATGGGATGGTGATGGAGCGTAGGGGAGGGGGAGTCTGAAGGGGTGAAGGGGTCAGATCTACCTCAAAATATTGACGGTCGCAATTAGTAGGAAAGGAGGAGTGGAAGGAGCTTCTAGCGGGGCGCTGAATAGTCTCACCAGGGGAGTGGGAGTGGGTATTTGCCTCGCCTGGTGGGGAAGGATGCCCGGGGAAGGGGTTGGGGTGGAGCAGATCGAAGGGAGTGAAGATGGATGGAACGGGATAGCAGCGAAGAGGAAGTCGAAGGCCTCAAGGTTCTTGTTGTTAGCCTGTATCAACACTGTGCCGTTTGAGTAAATGGTCACTGTTGTGTTCCCGTTTCTAGTAGTCTGGTTAGGGAGAGAGGTCGTCAGTTTACAGCTATGTGTGGTGGTCGTCGTTTTATATATGTGAAGTTGCAATCTTAGTATAGTGATCCAGTTCTCAGGTCTGTCCATGTGGAAGATGAGATCCATCTTTACCTGCCCTTTGGAGGTGCAGTGGTAGGTGTCCACAAATAGTGTTTCAGAGTGTTATCTGATTAGAATGTGTTTGAGGCTTCTTCTCGCTTTGATGGAGAGCTTGAGGGGAAAGACAATTGCAAAGGCGTTCACGCCTAGCGGTTTCGTGTGGATCATGGGTGAGTTGACGGAAATTGGGATGCCCGGTGATGTTGTTTAGGTTTCGTGTGGTTGGAAGTCACCTGGGGGCCGTAGCCGCCATGGGCGTTGAGGGATTCGGTAGGTAGAGAAGGCTGCAGAGTAGTGGATCATTGGGGAGTTCGAGGGCAGCTGTCTTAAGATCAGGTGAAGGGTGGTTGGAGGGCAGAGATTCGGTAGGGAGATTGAGGTGAATACTGCCGGGGGGTGAAAACGTCACAAACAGAGCAGGTACCTTTGTGTGGGCCAGGAGTCACCAGCCTCCCTGGGGCAGTCGGAGGGTAGACTTTTTTTTGGGGTCGTCAATGGAGGGTCAGGCAGTCTTTGGGCTCCATGACGATGCCCCGAATCCTCATCGAGGATCTAAGAGGGTCAGGTACTTTGTTGGTTCGGGTTGCGCTCCAATAAGCGACCTAGGCACGATCCTGAGCTGCCCCAATAGACAATCTAATGCCACTTTCAATTTGCTGAGATGGACTGTCGGTGGCCATCTTAGGGCCAGACATCAGCTCAGTGCCAATCGGGCTCCTCATCAGGCTTCCTCCTTGGAATATCAGAGGAGGGAGGAGCCAAGCTTCCATCTGATGAGAGCTTCGATGTGCAGGAGCAGGAAAACTGCAAGAAACGGGGCTGTATGCATTGGGACCTTCAAGCGAGTTCCACAGTGTCGGCCATCTTAGGGCCAGGCATAGATTCCATGCAGATCCGAAGCGGAGTCGGGGGTCCTTATCATCTACCTTCTCGGTAGGTCAAAGGGGGTGGAGCCGTGTCTTAATCCGAATAGAACTCCAGTGAAAAATGTGACAAAAAAACGGCAGGGAACGGAGCTTAAAGAAGTAGGTCCATCAGGTGTTGTTGATGGTGTCGGCCATCTTAGGGCCAGGCATCACCATCGAGCCCGAACCGAGGCGGAATCAGGGAACCTACACAGTTGCATTGCAGCCAGAGCACACACGGGATGGAAGGGGAGCCGTGCCCAAATCACCTGCGTGCTCCAGTGAGCGGGGATGAGAGCCAGAGTTTCACGGCACTTGCTGAAATGGGCGGCCCTCCAGGGCTCAGTGAAGCGTCTGCACCAATCCTCATTGGCCCTTCATCGGCACCGATCCTCGTTATTCACTCTTTGGGGAGCGCCGACTCCGGAATGCTGCTCCGAGCCTGGGGTGTCCTCGCGGCAGGACTCCTGCGGGATAGATCGCTGGCTGACCTGGAAGGGTCAGGCAGGGGTGTCCGTCAGAGGTGCATTTTGGCTCCCCTGCTTTTTACACTTTATAATAATGACCTGGACAAGTCCTTAGTGAAGGCGTCCTTGGATATTCCATGTGTAGGAGACTGTCCTATCCCGTTTCTCCTATAAGCGGACGACGCTGTCCTTTTAGCCCGTACTGCGGTAGGTCTACAGCGGCTCTTAAACGCTTTTGCAGTCTACATGCAGTCTTTGGACCTGGTAGTAAATATTGGAAATTCACACATTATGTCAACAGGTAACAGAGCTAGACAAGTTAAATCTTTTTAATGTAATCAGTTGGAAGTTTCTTCGGTGTCCTCTTTTACTTATTTAGGGATTTTATTTGATGATAGGTCCTCCTAGTTACCCCAACAATAAAAAAAAAATGCAGTTATTCAATCCTCCTTAGGTTTACTAGGGTTTGCACAGCGTTTGGGGGCCAGACCCATAGAGGCCATTTTAGAGGTATATAGAGCTAAATGCCTGGCCATTGCAGCCTATGGCTCCTCCTTCAGACAGCGGAAAACACCGTTTTACATAGCCTCCTGTCTGTACCACAATCAACACCTACTTTTGCTATGCTTCAAGAACTGGGGCTAGGCTACGTTTCTGATATTTTGAGCACAGCTCCATTGCTCTTCTTGTCAAAACTTGGCTAAATCCAGAATTAACCCTGAATCACCAGATCTTAAGGGATTGCGTCAATTTAGACAAGTCTAGTGAAATTAAGTGGATGTCTGATGTGCAGTGTATGTTGTCTAAAATAGGGCGGCCTGAATTATTTGAAGCAACCAAAAAGATCCGGAAGGAGGATGTGAGTTGCGTGAAAATGAATTTTAAGAACTTGTTGATGTTAGAGCGGGAAGAACAGGAGCTGCGCAAACATTTAGTTAGGGCACATTTTGTATGTTGTCTAAAATAGGGCGGCCTAAATTATTTGATGCACCCAAAAAGATCCGGAAGGAGGATGTGAGTTGGGTGAAAATGAATTTTAAGAACTTATTGATGTTAGAGCGGGAAGAACAGGAGCTGCGCAAACCTTTAGTTAGGGCACATTTTGTGAAAAAAACAACTATTCTTATTGAACCCTATTTGGTATTGGGGAATGAGCCTTTCCATCGATGACTCCTAACTAGGTTTCGCTTCAATTTGATTCATCTCTCATTGGGGGATTTTCCGGGGTAGTGTAAACCTGAGGATGTAGATCCCTGTCAGTATGACAACTTTTCACCCCAGGACACCTTATATTTTATGATGTTTTGTCATTTTAATACTGACATTCGTAGGAAATTTTTTAACCCCATTTTGAGAGGAAGGGGCTTTTTAGAGGTCAGACCAGCGTTACTCTATTTACAGTTGCTGAGTAACCCATGTGACATTATTTATATTGCGTGTTTTCTTGTGTCTGCTGTAAGGCTCAAGAAAAACAGAAACTTCATTATGAGTTCTGCTTAAACAAGATCAATTGGGTGAATGGGAATTTTTAAATTGTGAATATCCTGGAAATTCTGTAAATTTGTATTTGATGATCTCATAAGTGATACTGCTTTTATTTATTCTATTTTAATGTGTTTATTGTCTGTTTTGTATTGTACTTTTATGACTTTAATTAATTAAATAAAGTGGATTGATTGATGGATAGCAAATCTGGGCCATAGTGCATTCACTTCCGCCGCAGCAGCTACATGAGGTTTATGACACCATCTGCAGAGAGGACCCAACATTCTTGAATAGCAGAATACAATAATATTCAGGGTGCTGAGCAGGCAGGCATTTACAGATGGTCAGAAGCCACTTGTTTTCAAGGGATTGTTTGTTTGAGTAGAAGGATATAATCCTGAATATGCAGCAAACAATGAATAAGACATCAAATGTAAGCATGGGCGAATTTTGCGGATTTGCTGTCCGAGAAATCTTGCGAAATGGCAAAAAAAATCTGCGATTTCGCAAAAAAATCCGCGAACTTGCGGATTTGCACAAATATACTAGAGTACTCTTTCTACTGGCTAATCAGTAAGTGCTAGCTCGCTGCGTAAATGTATAGTGCTTTTCCTACACTGCAGCTGCATAAAGGGCCAGAAGATTTGTCTCCAGTTACCATGTGTGCCTGTAACTTTGCCACCACTCCAAAAGGCGCCGAGGCCCCTTGAGTGAGCTGTCCATCATAGTGGGGAAAGGGCGGGAAGACGTTTCATACCACTAGTGTGTGGTGTGCGGGGCCAAACGGACGGGGCTTCTATGTGTGTTCACATGCCTCTTTTGTATAAAGGGTCAGAGAGTGAGCAGGGCAGCAGATGAGGAGAAAGCAGCCTCCTGGTCACAGGAACTACACGGGGTCGCGCTCGAGAAACTCATGGATGCAAACACCTCCCTCAAGGATTACAGCTAATTTTCAATGGCAGAGATGGGGATCAAACACACTTGCCCAGCCTCGACCGTGCTTACTAATTTTTTGGGCTAATTAAAACGTTACTGAATTTGAGCTTCAACTCAGGCACCTGCTTTATTTATATCTGTAAGTGCTTCCTGTTGAGGTTTAATTTTTGTGACAGGAGCCTGGTGCCAGAATTAATCCTGCCCTGCATATTTATCCACGAAGATGCCACTGTTTTGTGCAATACCTCATCTCAACTGGAGTACTTTCTACTGGCTAATCAGTAAGTGCTACCTCGTTAGGTAAATGCATAGTGCTTTTCCTACACTGCAGCTGCGTAAAGGGCCAGAAGATTTCTCTCCAGTGACCATGTTTGCCTGTAACTTTGCCACTGCACCAAAAGGCGCCGAGGTCCCTTGAGTGAGCTCGCCATCATAGTGGGGAAAGGGCAGGAAGACGTTTCATACCGCTAGTGTGTGGTGTGCGGGGCCAAACCGGCGGGGCTCCTATGCGTGTTTACATGCCTCTTGTGTATAAGGTCAAAGAGCGAGCAGGGCACCATATGAGGAGAAAGCAGCCTCCTGGTCACAGGAACTACATGGAGATCGCGCTCAAGAAATTCATGGATGCAAAGACCTCCCTCAAGTATTACAGATAATTTTAGACAGCAGATATGGGGATAAAGCACACTTGCCCAGCCTCAACCGTGCTCACAAATTTGTGGGACTGATTAAAACGTTACTGAATTTGAGCTTCAACTCGGGCATGTGCAAAAAAAATAAAAAAATCTGCCCGCAAACGGATTTGCGGATTTTTCGACAATTTTGCGAGATTCGCGGATCACGAAATTGCCGAAAATCCGCAAACTCCGCGAGCGGAACGGATTTTCCGGCCATACTTAATCAAATGCTGGTTTCAACCTTTTAGCCATGTTATTCATCAGAATCCAAAGGTATTTGCTCATCCCTCTAATCGTTGCCTGTGCTGAAAGTTGGATTTGTCTAATGAAACTGGAAAGCTGTCATCATCTCTTTTGCTTGTAAACTTGTATATCCCCCTTGGGAAGTCACATGCTATTTTAGCCGATTCCATTCTTTAATTGGTTCATAGCATTAGTGTTTTGGATTACTGTGGCCAATAAAGTCCGCTCTGCTAGCAGAAGTTGTGGAGATTTGTTAGCTGCGTATTACGTTGAAAACAGAGAATTCATGCAATAATTCTGACTCCGTCACTTTGCGGAGTTAGCTACGGCACCCACAACACTTTGATAAAACAACTTTACCTTTACATGCAAAAAAAGCATATAACCAATTCACAAAAGTGAACTTTGAAAAATACCAGGCAATGAGAGTCGTGATGATTTTGGGTTCACCTCAACCTAAGGGGAGGGCAAGCAGATGCCTTGAACACAAAGAGCATTTAACAGAGTGTACTTTTTTTTTACTGTCAAGAGTATTGTACTGTATTGCCTAAATTGATTTCTTTGCATATTCGCGCTATATCAGATCTTGACACTCATAGTAGAGCATTGTATTCAGTTCTGTTATGGCGTATGTGTACTCAATAAGGTTGTGTATATTCTCAGTGGATGGGTTTTTGTGTTAGATCTGTCCTTTACACAGTTTTAGACCATCTGAGGGATACCTCATGGATCCACATGTGTTAACTTTGTATGGATGAAACAATTTATCTTTCAACGGTCATGGTATTTTTCTTTTTTTCGCTTTAATATTGTTGCAATGAAGATGAGGATTAATTGCTGTATTCTTTATGCGGATCTCTGCTGAGACAAAATAAAATAGAAAATGAATGTAACTGCATATACCTATTATCAAATATTTGGCAGATCATCTTTGTCTCTTCTCCTTCAATTGAACTGAATTGCAGTGAATTGATGCTTTGACATGTGCCCCGTATCTCTCACTCCCTGGATTCCTCTCACTGATGCAATCACATGTGCCATGCATTTCCTCCTCCAAGTATCCCTCACACTGATACACTCACATGTGTCCCACATCTCTCAGTCCCTGGATCCCTTGCACTGATGTAATCACATGTGCCTGCATCTCCTCCTTTATGAATCCCTCACACTGATGCAATCACATGTGCCCCACATCTCTTCTCCCTGGATCCCTCACACTGATGCACTCACATGTGCCCCACACCTCTCACTCCCCGGATCCCTCACACTGATGCTATGACATGTGCCCTGCATCTCTCACTCCCTGCTTCCCTCACACTGATGCTATCACATGTGCCCTGCACCTCCCCTCCATGGATCCCTCGCACTGATGCTATGACATATGCCCTTCATCTCTTCTTCCTGGATCCTTTGCACTAATGCAATCACATGTGCCCTGCATCTCTCACTCCCTTCATTCCTCACTTTGATGCAATTAATGTGCCCCACAATTTTCATTTGTGGATCGCTCACACTGATACGCTTGCATGTGCCCTGCATCTCCTCCTCCCTGGATCCCTCTCTCTGATGCAATCACATGTGTCCCAAATCTCTTCCTCCAAGTATTGTTCACACTGATGTAATCACATGTACCCCTCATCTCTCACTCCCTGGATCCCTCTCTCTGAGGCAATCAAATGTGCACCAAATCTCTTCTTCCAAGTATCGCTCACACTGATGCCATTGCATGTACCCAGCATCTCCCACTCCCTGGATACCTTGCACAGATGCAATCACATGTCTCCTGCATTTTCCTCCTATATCCCTCGCACTGATGCACTCACATGTGCCCCGAATCTCTCACTCCCTGGACCCCTCACACTGATGCAATCACATGTGACCCTCATCTCTTCCTCCAAGTATCGCTCATACTGATGCACTCATATGTGATCCGCAACTCTCACTCCCTGGATCCTTCACATTGATGGTATGACATGTGCACTCCATTCCTTACTTCAAGTATCGCTCACACTGATGTAATCACATGTACCCCTCATCTCTCATTCCCTGGATCCTTCTCTCTGAGGCAATCAAACGTGCACCAAACCTCTTACTCTAAGTATCGCTAACACTGATTTTATCACATTTGCCCCGCATCTCTCACTCCCTGGTTCCCAGGCGCTGATGGACTCACATATGCCCGCATCTCCTTCTCCACGGATCCCTCACCTGATGCTATCACATGTGCCGGCTTCTCCTCAACCACGGATCCCTCGCACTGATGCTATGACATTTGCCCTGCATCTCCTCCTCCATGGATCCCTCACACTGATACAAGTACATGTGCCCCACATTCCCCCCTCCATGGATCCCTCACACTGATGTCCTACATGTGCCCTACATCTCCTTCTCCATTGAGCTCCCTCATTGAAGCTATCGCATTTTTCTTCTGTATTTACGAGGCATTTCATAAAAGTATATTTTCGTGATTCATTCAGTTAGCATTCAAATGTCAAATA
The DNA here is from genome assembly GCF_964263255.1 of Lissotriton vulgaris. Lineage (NCBI taxonomy): Eukaryota > Metazoa > Chordata > Amphibia > Caudata > Salamandridae > Lissotriton > Lissotriton vulgaris. Next base: position 87,670 of record NW_028254837.1, on the reverse strand, counting down.
TATGCTTCAAATGAAACATTGCTTTAACCTCATGCGCGCTAGCGGAATTCCGCTCCTGCGCTGAGATTTTTTAAATCGCACTTTACGTGACGAGCTGGGCTCGTCATCAGCGTGCGAGGAGGCTACGCCATGACGAGCCCAGCTCGTCATCAGCCTGGAAGGGGTTAAATATGTACAGCACCATTGCATTTATGCATCCCAACTGTTTAATGCATTTTTTAGAAATGTATTTTAGATATATGTGTAGCACTTCTTTTGTAGATATATTTTAGAAATGTTAAACATGTTTAGGATTTAGTAATGTCGTTCATACGAAAGTGAAGTGGGTGTTGTGTGTCGATTTAGATACTGTATATAGATTTCCTGATTCATGCCCTTATATAGAGACAATCCACATTGCCCTTATATAGGCATAGAAATCCAGCCCTTATTTAGGCATTGCTCATGCTAACCAAATACAGGCATGGACAACTACATCTGATCCTCTTTGTCATAATGAGTTCTTGGAAAACCAGACTCTTAAGCCTTTGGGACTTCCTATTGCCTGGATATTGATTTCTCCAAGAACTCATTTATTATGCATGACCATCTATTCCTTAGGTGTCCATTCATGACGTTCTTATGCCCGACTTGTACCTCAATACTAGCATTCCTAAACACCTTCAAGGTATAAATATACCTTCACTTGCTATGGCAAACCACAGTGCGGTTCGACTACCTACTTGCACCAGGCGGCTGGCCACAACAAGTCCAGAAGGAAGTCAAGTCCCCAACTGATGCACTGACCAGACGCTGCCTTCCTCCTCACGGAGAATCCAGCTCCAGTGTTTCTGGCTCCCCTTGCGGGGTGTTAGAGATTGAGTCCCGGGAAAGAGATACCAACCTCTCTCATTATAAGGTATGGAGCTGACTAGAACATTTGACAATTCTTAGAACAACTAAATTAAAATAAAATATAGCTAAAACAGCACCTACTTTTTCCTTCGTACTAGACTTAGGTTAGGTACACTGGGGTAGGATTATTTTAGAAGCACAGTTGAGTATTTTAGCCTGTGATATTTATATATGTATTTTTATATATGTCATAGCTGCAGATCATGCTATTACAGTATTATTTTATATTACTGCTAACGCTATACGTTTTATACTTCGCATTCTGTCTTACGATTGTAGCAGTTCATATCTCTTGCATGAGAAATAAGACTGTTCAATAAACCCTTTTATTGAAACACCTGTCTCTCTATTTCTATGCAACTCTGTGGAAACAAAGCATGCATGATTGACTCAGTGAAATAGTTATCTATTGTTTCCACGACTCTGAAGATATTTTTCCGACAAAGTTGTCATGTTTATGCGGTTGTCAGAGACTAATCCCTTCTTGTTCATTCGAGAAAGTTTCTAGTGAACTCTGAGGTAGTTGGCAGACACAAGTAATTAAGTTTAATGTACTCGATAGAGACAAACTGACCGCAGTCATATGTCAAATCTATAGTGTATATTATTCCAATGCACAGAGCCTATATGGGATATAGGAACTACACTACACCATCACCCCATCCATGGATCCCTCGCAAGGATGCTTTCACATGTGCCCGACATCTCCTGGTTAATTTCTCACATATGCCCTTCTTCCCTTCCTCTCCAGGTCCCTCACTCTGTGTGCAGTGAGAGCTGTCCTCCTGGGTACAGGAAGGTCCCTCTGGAGGGCCAGCCCATCTGTTGCTACAACTGTGCCCCCTGCTCAGAAGGAGAGATTACCAACAAGAGTGGTAGGTGATAAAACACTGCATGCAAACCAATAGTCCTTTCCAAAGAACTAAATTAGAAACCTTACACTTGTAAATTACTCACAAGTGTAAGTTACCTTTGTGAATTGTCTCCTTAGATGGTATTTATTTAGTTGACATACATTTGAACAGACTGATACCTTTATTTTAGGATCTGCCGAAGCCAGGACTAGTCCATCGTCATTAAGTAAACCAAACCTCAATCTCTTTTTCTCCCCCTCTCTCTTTAGGTCTCTCTCCCAACCAGTGCTGGCCTTAGGGTAATGTGACCAGCGTCATTGCGCCATATGCCAAGATCAAGGGTGCACCCCCTGCATGGCAGGCTGAACCCATACAGGAGTAGCCTGCAGAGATCTTTGTATGCACAGGCTTTTTCAGGGGATAATTTCAGTGGCTTGATAACTCTACAGGTCAAAGCACTGCAGGGAGAGACCTGCTATTTGTCTAGTCACAGTTTTGACTCATGATATAGTAGCTCAGAGTGGTAATATTCCTGCTGCAAAGAACAATGTGGGATGTGCTGTACACAGATTAGTATTTTCTGGGTATAGCTAAGTGTGTTATTGCTTTTTTCACAGAGATCATCATCTTATTTTGAGTTCATAACTAACTATTCTTCTAATATAGAACAGTAAGCAATGAAGTGGCAACAAAATGCTGCCTGCAAATAGAAAGGCGTAGGTTCAGAACCTTATTGTTTATTCCCCTCAATCTATCATTATTCTTAGGTTGTAATCACTGTGTTACACTTATGGAGCTCATTTTCTAACAGTTTGTTCCTGGTTTGCATCAGAAATGTGGTGCAAACCTGTTGCAAAGTATTATTTTGAGGCTTACTTTTAGCGCAGATCCTGAATTGAGTTGGACAGTAGCACTAATTAATACAAACACTATGAGCTAGTGTATGCCATGGAGGCGTACCATGTGTCGCCCATGAATGTTATCACAAATGCTTATCTACTAGCTTTAACAGAAAGGGATATGCATAAAACAATCACGCATGCTCAAGGCAGGCGTAAAGTTGGAGAAAATATTTCCAAATTTGCAGGTGTGCTGCGCCATACATTAGGCATACAAAGTAGTAACATGTTAAACTTTGTCAAACATTGAATTTTGTGCTGGAGGGGTACACTTTCAGTATGCATTGGCTCAAGGAAGTCTAAGGTACACCAGCACTAGAGGACATAACAACGGCACCTTATCTTAATAGATAACTTTGGTTGCTCCTCATGGTAAAAAATGCTTTGCTAATTAGTTGAGGAGGGGTTTAGGGAAAAACAAACATTCACCCCCCAAAGGAGTAAGCCCATTGGTATTCACAAACGGCACTTCAGTAGTTACCTAAGCCAAAAGAGCCAGCAAGCATTCCAGTTCAGCCTGGAGTAAGCCCAACACCACAAATGGCCAACCACTGGTACTTCAACAACTGCCTAGCAATATTAACAGAGACAGGAACTTATAGTCAAAACCATATAGCAAAAAATGTTAAAAAAATAATGTATTTAGAATTTTAAAACATTTGTATAGCTAGAATGTAATGATACAGAAATCATTTATTATTTTGAAATAAATATGTGTTTATTTTAAAATAGAATTAAAAAGTTTCAAGCTTAACAGAAAGCATACTTTTAATTATTTAACAATCTAGCTCTTTTATTTTCAATTAGTATTAAACAAATTTAAGTAAAACATGAGTTTAATGAATGTAAATTACATTTTAATTAGAAATATATTTGTAATACATTAAATATTAATAGCCAAACTAATAACATATTTAGATAATAATTGTGTGTACTTTAAAAGACACACAAAGCCACACACACTTATGCACATAATTAACTGACAGTAAGCAATATCACTGGATTAACCACTAACCTTCGGTTCCGGAGCAGCCTGCTGCCTTACGTAAAGTGCTTCAATGTCTTGTTAGGGGTGATAAGTGCTATATAAATGCAATTACAATAATTTAAAAGTCAAAATAATGTAAATATTTTTTAAAAAATCCTATGAGGTGTTATATTAAGTCCCTACCACAACTATTTTCTATGGGAGTATGTTCCAGAACCTGTGAATGGCCTTGTGTGGTGCTGAAGTTACTCCAAGGGTCGGCTGGTGTAGATTTGTAAGGGTGGGTGGAATTTGCGTAGTCGCGTTATGCAAATTCCTGCGAAATTGTAAAATATCTCCGCAAGCACACAGAAGTTCCACGAACACGCAGAATTGCTTGTCCCGCCAGTTTGTGATGTGTTTTTGCGTGCTTGCGGGGAAATATATCGCTAACTTTCCCATGCAGTTGCTAATGGGTGCAGCCAACTCGTTTTTCACTTGTCCCGCCTGCTCGGGATGCTTATTTCCTGTTCAGGGTCGGGTATTGCGTGCTTCTGCCTGTTCACAATGAGTACTTCCTGTTCGGTAACGCGTATTACGTGTTTGCGACACTTTTTTCATGCTCGGGGAGAAATATTGCGCAAACTTGCCCATGGGGTCACAATGGGCGTGGCTATATTGTGTTTCACTCTATTGTTATTGTTCTGGGCCTGCTTTTCTAACCTCCCTCTATCTTTGCAATCCTTTGTTTCTGTACACTTTTTTAAAAATCTTTTCCATTTATTATCCATCTCTCTATATTCCTGAATCTATATTTTGAGTTTTTAAAACTTTTTTGTGACTTTTTCTATTACTTTTTAACTCTTTTTCTATAACTTGATTTTTTCATTTCTTTTACTTACTTTTCTAATTCCTCCCTTTTATTTTCCACTCCCCTGAGTCCCAGAACCATGCCTAAGGGAGAGAGCAAGGGCAACAAGGGAAAGGGCAAGGCTGCCCGCAGCCGCAACCACCCTCCCTGTGGAAGGCGGCACCCTCAATGGGTGCAGGCACATGCCTTATTTGATGAGGTGGAGGTGGCCGCACTTGTTTTGTTTGTGCAATGCCACCTTCTCTTAACCCTAGCTGGAGGCTGCAGGCCTGGGTCCAGGTACGGGCTCCGGGAGTATTGCCGGTGCGCCGGGCAGTGTTTCGCTGCTCTGGTGTCCAGGGCACCGATACCCAACTGATGCACCGGTGGTCCGATATCCTGGACCGGGAGCAGGACCTGCTGGACCTGCTAGGAGTGGAGGTCCCGGAGCTTGGTGAGTAGCTGTTTAATATTACTACTTTGTGTTCTTCTGCTATGTGTTATGTATTATGGATATATTTTCTTTCCAAACAGCAAGAATGCTGCTGCTTACATTGGAGGTAAATTACGTTTAAAAATCTTCTGTGATTGTTATGACACAGGTGCTCAGCGTTACTAATCTTACTTGTTTGCAACTTTGCACCCGCTTGGCCTGATTATGTAAGAATTTACTTTACAGAACTTAAGTTAGTTAATGATAGAGAGACTCTAGTCCTTTTTTTGTCCTCCTGCCACTTAGAATAGATAGTGGTGGATTGATAGGTTTAGTTACTTTAGTATTAGCTGTCATTTTTTAGTAGTCTGCCTGACGCATCCTCTGTCTCATCACATGCTGCTGAGTGCTGCTTACCCCAGTCCTTAGTAGAATCTTTTGAAGTTTGTTTAGTCAGTGGTAATAGGCTTATCACTAGCTGAACATCAGAAGCAACCAACCAACACTTTGGTGTATGCAAAATGTATGCATGTGTCCTTCATCTATGCATTATTGAGGGCTAAAATAAATGGAAATGCAGACTTAGTGAAACATTGGCCCATCTGGAATAGGTGGGCTAGGTCAGGTTTTACTTAGGCTTAGCTAGTATTCTAGAATCAGAATGGAACACTGGATTAGTGTTCATAAATGATAAGTAGATAGACAGTCCGTGAATCCTGCAATACTACTAGTCGATAAGATTAAATAGGTCAATTTTATTGCAATTGTTGTTTCCTAAAATGCTTTTTGAGTGTTTTTTAAATATTTTATTTGTTTCACACCAATTATTAATGTTTGTATCTTTCTTTATTGTATGTTACATGATCAGCACCCAGGGGCAAGAAGACGGGATCAGAGTCAGCGGGACAAGAGCAAGATACCTCCCAGGGCCAGGACCGCTCCTCTACCAAGGGCTCTGCTGCTGGCCCCAGTTAGCCCTCCAGTGGTTAATAATAATAATTATATTTCCCCCAATTTCCCTAATTTTTACTGCACCTTATTTTTTCTGAACTATTATTTCGGTTTCCTAATTCTATTTTTTACAAAATCTTCTTTGATCTAGACTATCTGTTTCTAAATTCTTGTTATCCCTGCCTCTAACTGCCTCTGCTATGACTCTCTGTCCTACTAATATTAGTCTGTCTGTAGCTAAGCTTGCCCAGTTGGCCACTCTTTTATTTAAAAGGTTTTAAATAAAACTCAGATTCACCAATAGCTATAGCCACTGAGTCAAGTCCTTTGGGTTGTCCTCTTCTAGTCTTCTAAATCTTGAGGCTTTTCGACAATTCTCACCGACAAAATGCTCAACCAGATTTTTTTTACTATTTTTGATAGGATAGTATATAATGTTAATGTTGTAGGGATTCTGCACATACAGAAATATGCACAAGAAAATAGGACGTTGCTGATGGGAGGTTGGACCTTCCTCATACCTAAGTCAGAACCCACAATCCCCTGACCAACTAGCTATAGTGTCTCATTAGCTCCCTGAACCCCTGAAGATACCCAATGATTAGACATCCTAGAACATGACACTCACAACCTTTCAGAGTCACTCACTTGTGTAAGCCCACACCAAATACCACAGAGTCTATGTAAGTTCAAAAGGTTTATTTTCAACTAACAAGCTCTGTATATTGTTCTCCAATGCAGTATACGAGCAGCACCACAAGCATAAGATTAAAACAATAAACATTGTTACAACTACAAGTCCATAGAAGACAAAAGATCTCTGAGCGAATTCTGGGAGACCCCTCCCTTAAAACCACGAAGTACTGGTTACATCATAAGCCCAGAAAAGCTCTGGTTCATATAAGAACATCTTCTACCTGTTATGAAAAAAATTGTGCGCATCAGTATAATGCAAGCATTTCTCAATCATGCAAAAAAGTGTAGCTTGTTATGGCTAAGTAATACGGACTGACCAGAACTCCATGACAAAGTGGCTTGTTTTTTTACCTTGTGCGCAGCTCTCAAACAGAAGCAGTATGAACTCATGTGGGCTCATAGGCCTCTTACACAACAAGCTGCGAGGTAACGTGCCCAAAAGACACAAAGCTAAAATGGTTGCATGGCTCAGGCTAACTTTTCAAAGAGTGGACTCTAGGAACCATATAACATTACTAGTGTCTACTCTACTCTAGTACCCGATTTGTGCAAGTGATGTATGTTGTATATGTATGTATTAACTTTTTTTCAATCTTGCTAGTGAAAAAGAATAAATAGGTGGAGGTGTAAGTAGCGTCTAAAAAATGTGTAATGTTTTTTCTAGGCGTACTATCAACCACCAGTGCCGGGGCCAGCGGCGATGGTGACGCAGCCATTTCAGAGGGAGCAGGAGATGCTGCACCTGCAGGAGCTACAGGGGGTGGGCCAGCAGCAGTGGCTGGTGGTGGTAACTTATATTTCTTACTTATTGACATTATACTCGCTGCAAGGGTGTACACTCACTGTACTGTTGAGACTTAATAAGTCTGCAGTTGTAGTGAACAACAGTTGAAGAAGACACCCTTTACTTAGCATTATCAATAGGATTAGCGGCGGGACTTGAGTAACCAATGGCCTCTTCTATATGACTTGAATTCAGCTGTGAAAGGTTTATGGAGAAGACTAAAACTCAGATCAGATGACCTTGATGGATGTGTTGAATGAAAAGGGAAAGAAGGGTGGAAGGAGGAAGGACGGACAAGATGTAAAATGACTGGCAGAGAAGGATACTTGGGAAACATGCATAGGTGGCAGATAGGAGGAATCTGATGAATGGGTGGTTGAAGGATGGGTGGAAGGTGAAAGAAAAGATGCCTGCCTGGGTGGGTGAAACTGTATGGGTGGCTAGAATTGTCAGTGGTTTTTGGGTCAAACTCAAAGCCAAGGCAAGCAAGGAAGGAACAATGATAGACATTTACTTTGAATGGATGGATGCCTGGATGGTATTCATCATAGATAGCATAGGTGGAGACTGTCACTGGGTGAAGAGTCATAGTTTGAAGAGAATGTAAAAGAAACCGCGCCAGAGTAGCAAAGCCGATGAGAATATAAGTTGTATTATATTTATACTATAGCATACACTGTTAATGTTTTGTGGGGATGGTTACTGTTTTACGTCACATGGTTTCCTTCCTTGCTGCTGCAGGGCAGCAGCCAGTGTTTGATTTAAATAATATGCCAATTTTGTAACACATAAACAGATGGATGCGGTACCACTCACTGAGTAACTTGTTCTACTAGTACTGTTAGGCTCTCCTCCTAGTCCATTATTATACATCCCCCAAACTTCTTTTCTTACCTGTGATTGATGTTTAAGTTAGGCAAAGCGATGGCTGCATGACGATGATGGTTTGGTTTCCCAAGAGAATGGAGATGCCATGGTTGTGGTGGTAGTAGGAGACACTGGCGGTAGCATTTGCAAAAAAGAAAATGAGACAGTAAGGCGCCTGAGAGAGACTCTGGGAGTAGTAGTAGAACAAAGTAAATAAAACATAATGGTGGCGGGATAGCCTAGTACAACCAGTTAGAAACTGTAGTTGTGTCGAGTCACAAGCATAACCTTTAGTGCTGTTGATTAATCTAATCGATGCCGGAAATTAATTATGATGGATTAGGTTCCTTTGGAAATAAATTGACTTGCATTTTAAATATACTGAGCTTGGGTGGGCAAGCAGAAGAAGATCCTCGCCCTGCCTTGAAATTGAATTAGTGTTGCTTTTGCCACATTTGTGGTGTACATTTAATTTAGTCACGCCTTAATAAATCACACAGCCCAAGGGAAGAAGGTTATGGTTTGATGAGTGGTTGGGAAGGGGGGTTTGGGGAAAAGTTTGATAAACAAAAACACTACGCATGGACAAACAACAAAACACAATCTTGGCAGACAACCATATCCATAAATCTGTTAAGGGAGAAAAAGGAAATGCATGCATTATGATGATATTGATAACTTGATGGTTAATAATAAGTAAAGTAGTACTTACTAACTACTATTTGACAATTACACAGTACAGGGCAGCAGTATATCAAGCAATGTAGCTTGCCTGTCTGCCCTCAGAGAGACCAAAATTACATACAGTTTCTGTTCTGTTGTACCCGGCTTACTTTTAAAGATAGCAAAGAAAATTGAAAAATAGCTATAGGGATGAATTATAAGCAGAGAGAAAACAAAACATAATAACAACAACACACAGCCATAAAGATTGAAGGTAAAAAAAATTAATCAAATTATTTAAAAGATGATGAATGTTGATACCGTTACTGTATTTTGTTATCCTGGTCAAATTGGGGAGTGGCATCTCGGCATTCCTCTTGGTCCTCCATTCCATGGACGCTCCGTCCATCAATCTTGGGTGATGCCACTGCCTGCCTGGTGGATGTGGATTGGTAAGGTAAGTGTGAGTTGTTTTTCCCAGTATAGCACAGGGTAAGGTCTGGCCTGTAATTGTAGATGGAAAAACAAAAGGGATATTAAAAAATTAAGGAGATAAAAAATGCATAAATTACGGTGGAGTGCAACAAGAACAATTTCAGTGGCGGCATGGGTAGGATCGATTATGTCTACTCTGTTTCCACATTAACCTACAACTCCAACAGGACAGAGCAGGCCCACGGCACCCGTGACCCATCCTCCATTTAGCATACATTTTTTGACAGAGGCAGACAAAGCACATATATAGCAACATAGCATTTATTCAAATTAAGTGACTAAATCAATGCACCGCTGTCAGTCATACCACTACACCTGACTCGATTCCACCACTGCACAGACATGTAGGTCTGGTGTAGTTATTGTTGACTTAGTTACCTTTTATGCCACTCATGAAATGCCCTGACTTATTTCATCAATCATCTCCAATCCTACTGAGTGACTGCGAAGATATAGGTCACTGTGGTCATCATCATCGTGTTGTCCAACTCAGTGTGCAGTGTACAGAGTGAGTCCACATTCCATATTCAAAATGCAATGGCTCGGACTGCAGTAGCAGTACAATTTTGTTATTAAAAAACAAGAAGGGAAACATTGACTTGAGTTGATTTTAGTGTGTACTGATACTGACCTTGCTATTTTGAACGTCGTGGCTGGACCCTGGTTGCTGCCTCTTTTTTCACCACCATCAACCCTCTCCACTCGCCGGACCCGCTGATCGGGTCCCGCAGCGCGGGTCCTGCAGCGCATTGCCATCAGCGGGAGCTGTTAGAGGGGCTGCACAACTGAGGAGGAAATTTGTGGGCTGTGTGGCGGCGGAGCAGGGCTGCGAGTGTTAAAGCAGGGACTCCATCTCCCAGGAGTCCCTGTGCGCCCAATCTCTTCCACCTGGGCCGCTCTCCCTGCTGGACACGCCCCCTGCCCACCGAGGTAAAAGTGGTTGCCTGCACCGTTCCGGTGAGATACTGACCTTGCTATTTTGAACGTCGTGGCTGGACCCTGGTTGCTGCCTCTATTTTCGCCACCATCAATCCTCTACCGCTCGCCGGACCCGCTGTGCGGGTCCCGCAGCGCATTGCCATCAGCGAGAGCTGTTAAAGGGGCTGCTCAACTGAGGAGGAACTTTGTGGGCTGTGTGGCGGCAGAGCAGGGCTGCGAGTGTTGAAGCAGGGACTCCATCTCCCAGGAGTCCCGGTGCGCCCAATCTCTTCCACCTGGGCCGCTCTCCCTGCTGGACATGCCCCCCGCTCACCGAGGTGAAAGTGGTTGCCTGCACCGTCCCGGTGGGATACTGACCTTGCCATTTTGAACGTCGTGGCTGGACCCTGGTTGCTGCCTCTTTTTTCGCCACCGTCAACCCTCTACCGCTTGCCGGACCCGCTGCGCGGGTCCCGCAGCGCATTGCCATCAGCGAGAGCGGTTAAAGGGGCTGCACAACTGAGGAGGAACTTTGTGGGCTGTGTGGCGGCGGAGCAGGGCTGCGAGTTTTGAAGCAGGGACTCCATCTCCCAGGAGTCCCTGTGCGACCAATCTCTTCCACCTGGCCCGCTCTCCCTGCTGGACACTCCCCCCGCCCACCGAGGTAAAAGTGGTTGCCTGCACCATCCCGGTGGGATACTGACCTTGCTATTTTGAACGTCGTGGCTGGACCCTGGTTGCTGCCTCTTTTTTCACCACCGTCAATCCTCTACCGCTCGCCGGACCCGCTGCGCGGGTCCCGCAGTGCATTGCCATCGGCGGGAGCTGTTAAAGGGGCTGCACAACTGAGGAGGAACTTTGTGGGCTGTGTGGCGGCGGAGCAGGGCTGCGAGTGCTGAAGCAGGGACTCCATCTCCCAGGAGTCCCTGTGCGCTCAATCTCTTCCACCTGGGCCACTCTCCCAGCTGGACACGCCCCCCAGATATTTCCCTCCCTATTTTAGACGGCCACTAATCCCGCTGCGCGGGAGTGCGCGAGAGTGCACCGGGTTAAGCCCGGGCAAAGGGCGGGCCCTCTGAGGCCCTCAGAGGCTGATGTAGGCTGGGCTGGGTCCCCTCCCTTGGAATATCCTATGAAATAGGTCTTTTATCTAAGAAGTTTGTTCTAACAACATTCTTTGAAATATTGCAATTATAGTAGGATTTGAAATTTGATTTGTCTACTTACATCTTATGGTCCCATTGCTCTATCATAGTTTCCGTTTGGTGTATAATACTATTGATTTATAGCTTTTGGTGGAGCTTTTTTGGGTTTTGAAATGACAGCAAAAAAATTAAGGCAAGGGCATGTATTAGTGGGTAGGTCATGTTCTAAGACAAAATCAAATCCCCTGCGTAATAAAGATACTTCTGCTTTACAGTTAAAGGGTAAATGTCAATTGTATAGTTTATGGGAAAGGGGAAAGGATAAAGCTTTGTCTGAGGGGTTAAAACCTGAAGAAATTAAGGGTAAAGACGAAGAGGAAGATATATTCCTAATAAAAGATAATAGTGAACTGCTGTTGAAGGAAAGGGGTGTGTGGACGCTTTCCTGAGGGAATCAAAACTCGCCTGCATTCTGTGACGACCCCCATGCCTGGCTGCTGCCACTCGCCGGTTCCTCCCTGCCGAGACGCTAGGAACAACAGCGTCGCAGGTTGAAGGAACTCACCTCCCGAGGGGGCACTGCAAACGCGCATAGGAGCGCGTCATCACCCGGCGCCAGGCGGCGCTACAAAGCGGGACTCAGCCTGACCAGTGGGGTGAACTGCTGCTGAAGGAAAGGGGTGTGTGGACGCTTTCCTGAGGGAATCGAAACTCGCCTGCATTCTGTGACGACCCCCGTGCCTGGCTGCTGCCACTCGCCGGTTCCTCCCTGCCGAGACGCTAGGAACAACAGCGTCGCAGGTTGAAGGAACTCACCTCCCCAGGGGGCACTGCAAACGCGCATAGGAGCGCGTCATCACCCTGCGCCAGGCGGCGCTACAAAGCGGGACTCAGCCCGCAACGCGGGACGCCCGGGGCGAAGCCCGGGCAAAGGGCGGGCCGTCCGAGGTCGGCCAAGGTTGGGTTGGGCCAGTGACTCTGCCCATTCTTCTACAGGCCTGCAGACAATCACAGTTCTTCGGATCCATCGACCTCCAGGTAAAACATTCACCCCTTATTTAGCTTCTGAGTCTTGTTTTAGCGCCAAAGCCATCTGCATACATGCCTGGTAGAAAGTTAACACCAGCCACTAACACTATGGAGAACTACCTAGTCCAGGTAGTGGCGAAAATAAATAGTGATAGAAGGTCTTCTTTGGGCTTGGATTCATCTACACAATCTCCATTAGTAGACAAAGAGACAGAGGACTCCTTTGATCTGTTAAATAGTAGCCTCTCTGGAGTGGCACATGCTTCCGCTCAGGACACTGTTATCATCCAGCCCAGTGGCATAGTAGCCAGTACTGAAGATAACAGTGATAACGAAGTAGTGACTGTGAGCCCTACGACCTGTGAGCCCATCATCCCTTCTACTGTCCCTATTCCGGCACCGAGGGTTTCAGGGGCCAAACGAAAAGCTATACAAAAATGGGTGGGATTAAGGTCAGCTAAAAATAAAATTGCAACACCACCAAGGAAAATTTCTGACGAGGAGGAGGATGATCTGACTGAGGAAACCTATGTGACCTTCTCTAATGTTCAATTCCAGAAATTTTGCAGTTTGATAGACACAAAAATCAAAGGGATAGTTAAACTTTTGATAAGCAAAATTGATAAACTGGCCGCCGAGGTAACTAAACTGGAAGGTCTTCTTGGAAAAACTCTGGGTGAAGTGGGGAAACTCCCAGAAGTCATTACGTCCAGTATTCAACCTTTGGTTAATGACATTCAATCGATTAAATCCAACGGACTGATTCCTACTGTTGCCCCAAACCCCCCAGTGGCTCCACTGATAAACCCACCGGATAATACCTTTGGTGCTGTACCCTCTGCCCATCCTAATGGTGAACCTAATACCTCGAAAGGGTCATTTGAGCTGGTGGTGGAAGCTTCGCCACTAGTTCTTGTACTAGCAAAAGTGCCCCCTCTGGCTCCTGGTGAAGTTGAAACAGCATCATCACTTCTAAATAAATCTTTATCTTGGCTAACTAATAACATGGCCATATCTCCGTGGGGCAAACAGCAATTAGCTGAAGAGCTGGTAAACTCAAGAAGAGTGGAGTGGATTGGGAACAGGGAAAAAAAGTTCAAGGGTGATTGCGTTGTGCTCAATCTCTCTGACCCTGAGGTTCTACCAAACATCTTGCCTAACATTTTTCCTCCACAGAGACGATCTACTTCTATTGTTCCATTGACTCTAGACTTCTTTTACCCCCGGAAAGGCAGAGGCCCCAATCCAAGCACCTTAAGAACAAAATGGAACGTCGTAACCAAAAGGGGCAGTAAGAATTTTGGTTCCGTAGAGTGGGGTCTAGGACTGGAAAACAGATTTTCTGCTCTTTCCAATCTAGATGCTTGTGATTGACAAATAACTAATTGTATGCCTCCGCTGCAAAATTCTTCAGCCGCTTGCACAATAGGGGGGCATAGTCGAGCTATAGGTACACCAAATGAGTCATGTAATCCTGATGCTTCAGTAGGACTAACTTATCCAATTGTAAATGACAATGTTAATGTTGATGCAAATTTTAATGGGTTTGATCACAGTCCTGAAATAAGTGCGGAGTATGCCTCCGGGAACTTACTCTCTTGGAATGTGGCGGGGCTCAGTTCCAAAATGGACTGTGGAGAATGGTTTGTATTTGTTAGCAAGTATGATGTTTGCATTTTTCAAGAAACATGGGCCTGTGATCCTGTTCTTGCCTTGGGGTATTTGAATTATTATGTACCGGCCATTAAAGGTCCCAAAGGGAGACCGATGGGAGGACTCACTATATGGGTCCGTCAGTCCCTGAAGATCTTAGTAAAAAATCTGGAGCTTAATCATAAAGATATTCAGCTCATTAGACTTACGAGGGACTCATCCACCTCTATTGATATTTATAATTTATATGCTAGAGGAGGAAGTGCTGGTAAATCAGTGGTCCTATCGTCTCTGTATAAGTACCTAGATAACCACTCTTCTGGGAACAACATTATATTGGCAGGAGACCTAAACCGTACTTTTGAACCCCTTGATACTGGTGAGGCTTTTTTAGGTGCGGAGGAAGATAAGATCTGGGAAATCCCTGCACTTGACCTAACCCCAATAACTCGCTGGACCGAGGATATCTTAGGTTTGAATGCTATGTGCCTTGAACATGGGTTAAGGGCTCTGAATGGTCGTACTAAGTCAGACAGAGTATCAGCCATGACTTTTAATAATGGAAGATCCAAGAGCCGTATTGACTATGTTATATGCAGTATGTCCCTATGGTCATCTATTATTGATATGGAGGTCAAGGAAAGGCTCGAGAGTGACCACAACCCTCTTTGTGTTCTCCATAAATGGTGGCTGTCTGATGTTACTGCTCCTAGTGCTTCTGTTGATCCCTTACCCCCGCTGATTGTGCCTACAAATGACTTACGCAGGCTGAGGTGGACTAGTATTAAAACAGATCAGCTGGTTCTGGAAAAATAAGTATGGCAACTGACAAGGCTATCATGGCCCTTGAGGATGAAGCTGGGCTCTCTCCTAGCAAAAATACTGTCACCAAGGTCCATGAAGTTCTTTTTAATGAAATCAAAGGCCATTTTCTGAAACCGGTAAATAAAAAGAAGATCTGTGCCTATAGACCTGCACGATGGTACAATCATGAATGTAGGCTGGCAAGAACCTCCTTGGGTGATGCTATCAAAAACAAAAATCTAGAGGCTATTAGATCTGCCAGGAAGCAATATAAACAGTGCATAGCAAAAGCGAAAAAAGATTGGGATGAGGCCCACTGGAATAACTTAAAAAATGCAAGCGATCGAAAGGACTCTAGGCTATTTTGGCATATAGTCAAATGGGGACATGACAGGTTAGAAGAGGCTAGCACTAACAATGTCCCTCAGGACGCATGGGTTAAGTTCTTTAGCGAACAGTATGCCTCTAGAGATCAGGCAGTGGATAGAAGATGTCTGCATTTTTTACCAACTGTGGACGACATCTTTACCAAGAACGAAATAGTTACTGCCCTTAATACTGTTCGAAGTGGACGGGCCCCTGGTATTGACGGGGTTCCGGCAGATGTTTTTTTGAATGACACTGATAGATGGTGTAAATATATTCATTTGTTAATAAATTTGATCACCAGAGGGGCAGATATCCCAGCAACCTGGCGGGGTGCTGTAATCATCCCTATATATAAGAAAGGAGATTGAGCACTGCCCGGTAATTATCGCCCCATTAGTTTAATAGACACCATTCAGAAAATAGTGGGGCGAGTAATTGTTAATAGGTTGCTCGATTGGGCTGATGAATGCATCATTTTATCCCCCTTCCAGGCTGGATTTCGCAGGGCAACCAGTACTGTGGATCAAGTCTTCCGTTTCCAACTGATACAGTGGAAGACCGTGGTGCTAGGCGGAGGTAGCCTGTATGCAGCATTTGTTGATTTGCGGGCTGCCTTCGACCTGGTACCTAGGGCAAAACTGTGGGAAGTGCTTGAGACACTAGGGGTCCCTGGGGATCTGTTTATTTTAATTATGCGACTGCATGAGGGCAACTATGCCAAAATATGATGGGGAGGATATGGGAATGACACTGCCGAATTTCCTGTTGAGCGCGGGGTTCGGCAGGGATGTTCAATGGCCCCTACTTTGTTTACCCTTTTTATTAATGGTATTGCTTCCCGCATGCAATCTCGGGCTGTGGATGCCCCTTCTCTTGCTGGTGAGAAAGTCCCTATTTTAATGTTCGCCGATGACACCTTAATTTTATCAAAAACCCCTAGTGATTTACAAAAAGCATTGGCAATATTTGACGAGTTCTGTGCTGACCACGGACTTGAGGTGAATGCGTCCAAGACAAAACTCATGGCTTTTAACCCACATAGAAATTTTAAATCAAAAATTACCATGAGTGGTCGCACCCTGGAAGTTGTAAAATCCTTCACTTATTTGGGGATCTTGATCTCCAATGACAATAAGTGGCATCAACATCTCAATATTGCTACATTAAGGCATAAGCAGATAGCCGGCACTATAATCAAGGAGCATAAGAAGTCACTGACAAAACCCATCAAACCACCCTTGATAATATATGAGGCAAAAGCAATTGGGTCTGCTTTGTATGGTGCGGAGTTATGGGGGTATGAAAATCTCCATGAACTCCAACTATCTGAAAACAAATTTTTGAGGTCGTTGACAGGTACCCCACAGAGCAGTCCGCTATTGCCCCTGCGTTACGAGTTAGGTAGAAGAGAAATTACGGAAAAGGCTAAACTACGTCCGATACTATTCTGGCGTAGACTTTGGACTACGCCAGAGCTCTCCCACTACGCGGAAGGGTTCATAGATGTTATTAAAGCTGACCATTATAATAAAATCAGATGGTTTAAAACATTAAAGATTGCATTGTTCAACCTAGGACTATATGCTTTATGGACCGATCCTGCTGGGGCTTTATTTCCCTCTAAGTCTGTTTTAAAAGACATTTTTTGGGAATATGTTGCCAATAGGAGTATGCTCAATACTAATAGTGGGACCATGGCCACTAGTTACCTAGAAGTTAAAATGTACCCCATTTATGAAAAGTATTGGGATTACATAACGAACCCCTTGGACAGGAAATTGCTATTTCATTTGAGGGTAGGCTCGCTCCCCCTTCGTGATTTAACAACTAAATGGAAATCTGGGGGGGAAGCATTTTGTCCAGCCTGTGGGGTAGGAAAAGAAACTCTAGGTCACTTTTTGTTTTGTTGCCCAGTATATTTTGCCCCAAGGCGAGCCTGGTTGGCTCCTATGTGTAGGAATTTAGGCACAAAAAGTAGCATGGTGGCACTGCGTATTGTAAAATCCACTACTGAAGAATGGATCAATATTGCAATTGCAAAGTACTTGGGGTGGGCGTGGGTTTTAAGGCAGAGACTGTTGGTAAGTTAACTACTCGCCATCAAGTTGATCAGAGACTGCTAGACAGTTGTCTATTCTCTGTAACTGCTTAGTAATAGCCATAGACTGCTAAACTAATGTTTATTCTCTGTAAATCTTTTAGCTGACCAGAGACTGCTAGACTTTTGTCTATTCTCTGTTTATGCTTACTTAATGTGTCATCGGCTTGAACTTTGAACTTTCAATGGAATGAATTCTTGAGGATTTTTATATTGCTATTATGAATATCATCCCTCTGGTATTTTTTAACAGTAATGATTTTTGCACCTGTATATATGATGTGTCATTGTTTTTAATTGCCTAAATTGTGTAATAGTTTTTAATTGTTTAAATTGTGTAATGTGCTTTGTCTGATTGACTATGTAAATTTAATTGTTTTTTATTATATGTTTGTATGTCTTGCTTTTATGAGTAATACTCGAATAAAGCACTTTTTTTGTAAACCTTTGATAATAGTAATCAGGTTGATGCTTCGGCAACGTCACTATCTGAGAAATCTTCTTCTGATACTGCGGTGGGAGGCCCTCCTGATTCCCATGATCCACAGAGGCAAGTAGAGATTGCTTCTGGGGTGCCCAGATTAAACAATATTATACCCTCCTACGGAATTTTTATGAAACCAACTGAGGTGTTAGTGCATAACCCCTCACTACACCCTAAGGAGGATCCAAAAGTCTCTCTTTGGTTTGTCTTTTCCCCCTATATCTGTGGGGGATGACTTTATTCTTCCTGATATAGATATAGAGACTCAGAAGAGGCAGTCCGACATTGTACACAATATAGTCTTGGATCATATCAATACCCAAGATGTATTAGCAATGCCAGGGCTTCAACTTTATAGTAGTACTCCCTCTAATAAATCAGAGTTTTCTATATCTCAGGTAAATTTTTCATCAAGCCCCGTTCTTAATATGAATAATATTCTCCCTAGTTCTCCTACTGGAAATGACAATATAATATCCAAATCTTTGCTCTCCCTAGAACACCTACTATCTTCCATCTTACTATTATTGGAAAAATGTGTCGGCGGCTCAGATTGTGTCCTAGATACGGTAACCCAGGTAATAGGGTATTACTAAATAGTAAATATGGGACCGAATCTGGTTCGCATCATGAGTCTGCTAACTCAGATGTGAAAGTGAGTAAAGATAAGAAGTCCATAAATGAGTCCGAAGGTGTACCTTTAGCCTTAGACTTAGTTCAAGTTGATCAAAATAAGAACTCTCAAGATTTCAATGGAAAAAAAATAGGGGTTATCTCGGGGAGTAGTCCGGCTGGCAAATTACAATCAGCCGGTGGTAATTGTATTGCCGAACTTGATCAAGAAATAGAAACCCTGACGACCCTGATAAAATGTTAAATAAAGTCCTATTTCCAATTTTTACACCACAAATAAATAAAGAAAAAGGGGTTATTATGGTAGATTTTTCAAATAAGGAGAAAAGGGCAGTAATAGTCAAGCAAAAAAAGCAAAGAGAAAAAAAGAGGAAACCAACCCGTAGATTCTTTAAAAAAAGACAGAGGAAAATTAATTTTGAAGACAACATAGAGATTTTGTCTGAAAAAATTTCTCCCCAAGACTCTGTGTCTAATTTATCTCAAGAATTAATTGGTCAAACTAAATCCGACAAAGTAATCATGACTATTGATTCCTGCAAAAAAAATAAAAAAGTAATCCCAAACTGTCTTCGGTATTTAAATATTGAAATAAATAAATTGGTTAGGGATCAATGTCTTTCTTATACCCTTGAAAGATATCATAAAATAGTTCTTTTAAGAAGAAGGAAAACGAGGGTGAAGGCCAGACTGAAGAGAGAGAATGGAGATTCCTTGTGGATTAAACTTCGGGAAGCTACTTATAGGGGTCAAGCTAGGATATTCTGGTCGATAATTAGTGAGGGTTGTGGTCTAAGATCTAGACCTTCCCCAATCTCTATAGATGAGCAGATTTGGGTTGAATACATCGAGCAATTATATAGTAGTAATGGTTTGACCCGTGAAAACGATACACTATACGAGGTTAATCATCTTTATGGCCCACCGTCAGAGAAGGACATTGAACTAGCAATTAAGGGCTTGTGTTCTTCGGGCGCGATGGGTCCGGATGAGCTCCCTATCTCGGTGATAAAACAACAGAGTGAGCTATGGAGTAAAATTATTTTTCCAGTTTTTAAATTCTGTTTTGCTAGTGGAACTGTTCTCCCCTCCTGGAAAGGGAGCATATTAGTCCCCCTCTTTAAGAAAGGAGCTAGAGACTTGCCTCAAAACTACCGTCAAATTGCTCTTTTAGATGCTATAGGCAAGGTTTTTGCAAAATGTCTTCTTAACTCGATTAATGATTGGGTGCTTAAGGCTGAAATCTTACCCGATGAACAGACTGGGTTTAGGCAAAGGCACAGTACTTTAGATAATCTGACTGCAATGCAGGTCATAACTGAGAAATATGTCAAGGTTCGTGGAGGGGGAGTTTATGGCGCCTTTATTGACTTCTCCACAGCCTTTGATAAAGTGGATAGATCTTTGCTGTGGAGAAAGTTATTCGTTCTAGGGATGCCACCTATTTTCATTAAATTAGTTTGAGCCTTGCACTCAGACACCTGGTGCAGAGTGTTGATGGGTGGGGAAAGAGGGTTATCTAGAGTAATTACTACAGCAAATGGGTTAAAACAAGGTTGCCTATTGGCTCCTCTGTTGTTTTCCCTGTATATAGCTGATCTCCCCCAGGTTTTATCTGCAAGTAAAGGTATTGTTCCGATCTTGGGGGGTGCCCCAATTGCATGTCTAATGTATGCAGACGATATAATGATCCTGGACCTTACACCAAAAGGTTTGAACAGTCGCCTGCATGCTCTATATAAATATGCGGAGGCGCATCATCTGAACATAAATATTGCAAAAAGTAAAGTAATGTGCTTGACGGGTAGGAAAAAGTCAAAATATGCAAACTTTCACTGGTCTGTGGTGGGACAAAGATTGGATGTAGTACAATCTTATATTTTCCTTGGAAAAATAGTCACTAGTAATTTAAGTGAAAAAGCACATATAGCTAATAACACACGGAAAGCTTCTGTCCAAGGGAAGAGTTTGATTTCACTTTATAAGGCTACTGGCAGAAGGCATTTTATTTATTTATTTATTTATTTATTTATTGACATTTGTAGAGCGGTATCGAGCAAAAATTCCAGCATCACTACTTTATGGTATGGAAATTGTTGACATGAAAAGTTGGAGCTTTTTGAATGCAACGGAAGGCAAAATTCTACGTAGTTTAGCTTCTGTCAATACAGCAAGCTCAACAGCCGCCCATAGACAGGAATTCGGCTTACGTAGTAGCTGGGTTCAAGGTTTATCGGGGATAGTGTGCTGGGTTCTCAACCTGGCAAAGGGAGATCCTGGCACTTTAAGGTATTTTATAAAAACTGAGTTATTGGGAAATTTTAATGAATACTCGCTAATTGTAAAGAACTTCAGAATTGCTGCTGATCTTTTGCAATTAGATGAATCAGTTTTATTCACTTTATCGGCGTATCAGCTGAAATCCATCCTGAAGTCGGCCTCCTGGGAATTAGGTTTTAGATTGGATAGGGAGGCTTGTATAGCGAAGAAAGGTATTTCTCCAGCCATTGACTCTTGCCTAATGAGGAAAGCCCAACCATATGTTTTTTAGAATCTCCCTCACGGAGTTCGGCATTTACTGTTTTTATTGAGGCAGGATTTACTTCCTTTGAACTCTCTAATGTCCAGATGGTATGGCTCCTCATCTTTATGTGACTTCTGTAATATCAAAACTCAGGATATGTATCACGTTATCTTCGTGTGCCCGGCACTAATGGTGCATAGGTGCAAGTGGTTAAAACCTATTTGTCTTCAACTAAGTATTCTTTCAGCTACTGCTTTCCTTGATGCTATTTACAACCCTCCAAATGAAATGTTCTGTTTTAAATTGTATAACTTTTTTAAATGTTTCTTAGCGATAAATTAGAAGGTTACAAATGTCTATGTCTCTTTGTATTGTATTTATGATTATATGTCACTGCATTAAATTTGTTAATTCTTTTATGTGGATCTCATCTGAGTTCTGAAATCATAAATAAAAAAATAAAACTTGTGTGTAGATAAATTATAGTACACAATGAATTCCCTTCATGCACAACAAACAACAACAACACAAATCACTCAGTCAGCAACCAAGGCATTGCATAATTCATTACCTGTTCCTTCTCATCTTAAATTAAGGGGCAATATCTCTCAGCTTGGAAAAGAGGATAGCTATAGTAGTCATCACGTTCCACTTAGTTATTTTGGAGGGGCTGAACGAGGCAACATTTTCTTTTTTCTTCTATTCTACATCCAATCATCATCTGTCTTGAGGGAAATGGATTTAGGGCAAGTCAGGAGGATGGAGGAGCAGGACTCGGTAGAGTGGACTTCAGTGAAATGCATACAGCTGCAACTGCAATATGGCAATAAAAAGACTAGAAGATGGTGGAAATGGCTTTGTTGTGATTCTAAGTTTTTAACCAGAAAGACTGATACACACAAATAAAAGTAAATAAGGGAGGAAGAAAGTAAGAAGTTCAAGCCTAGTTGTCAGGGAAGTATGGCTCGTCCTCAAACTCTGGGGGTTCAACCAGAAGTAGGTAATCTTCATCTAACACACTACTTCTGTCATCTAAGTTGCTGTCCTCCTCTTCCTGCATTGATTCATGTATTGTGTAATTCGGTGTTATAAAGTGCTGATTCATTTTGATCATGGTTAATCTCTCCACGTTTTTGGGTGAGAGACTGGTCCTTTTCACTGTTTCAATGACACCAGCAGCACTGAAAACACGTTCAGAAGAGACACTTGTGACAGGGCAAGCTAGATAGTTTATTGCCAGTCTGCTCAATACTGGTCATTGGTTCCTTTCCCCATACCAATACCGCAATGGGTTTTGATCAATGCAGACCTCTGTTTGGTCATCCAGATAGGACTGGACCATCCACTCAATGTTCAGGGGTGTTACAGTTTGTTTGGCCCCTTTTGTCTTTGCATCAGCACTAGACCTAACAAGCCCTTGCTGTAAATACCAATCCTATGCAGAATTATCTGGGGCTGATGATCCGGGTCTTGCTGTTTTTGTCGATAGTGTTGGTGACCGCTCTGAACCAAACGCACTGCTCTCAGACTCTAAAGTGGAACTTGACACTGGATGCCCTGCTGCAGCACTTGTTGTGGGTTTGAGTAGCGGGCCTTTAATTGCCAGCCGTTCATTTTCAAACTGACTGGCTACCACTGCTATCCAACTTTTGTACACGGCAACATCCACTTCTGAAACAGGAAGTCATGTCTTACTGTTCAGAGCCGATTTTTTACTGTGGATCCAGAATTGTGGCACAAGTGTAATGTTGTTCAGACACCATCTTAGTTTGCACCCTTGTATTTTCAGCTGACCTACGGGATAAGCTCTCCACCAACTCATATGCTTCTTTTTTTTCCTCCACACCTATGTTCGCTTCAGACACCTACTTCAGCTGTTGCTGTCGCATGTGCAACAATGGGATAGCTTGGCCCACAGTACAGTCCTCCTTGCTGACTTCACATTTGAAGACCTTGAAAGGAAGAAGCATCTCTGTCAGGCATTTAACTAGGTACCATTGGTCCATCTGAAGGGTCATGCCTTGCACCGTGGCATCCCCTCTTTGCATAACATATTCATTGATTAGTCTGTACTGCTCAAACAGACGGTCAAGCATGTAATAGGTTGAGTTCCAACGTGTTGCCACCTCCTGGATGAGTGCTTTGACTGGCATTCTATATTCACGTTTCCAGGCTTTAAAAGAATGGCTGAAATGTGTTCCTATTCTTCGGCAGGTGGTCGGTAAGTTGTTGACTATGGCGTCTTTTTTCAGAAAGTCTTGAACAATAATGTCAATGCATTGCACCAAACATGGGACCCTGAAATAGGCACCATCCTCCATGGCCTTAAGTACATTACTGCCATTATCTGTGGCAACAAAACTAATGTTAATCCCTCTTGGGCGCAGCCATTCAAAGACCTTGCTGTTAAACTCCTCCAAAATGTTTGCAGCAGTATGAGATTTCTCCATGGCGAACATGGCTACAGTTGCATGTTTCCGAGTAGCATTAAAAATCTCAGGAGTGTCAAGAAGACCTGCTTTAGATAACTTTTCTCTAACCCCACAAATGATATCCAGTGTGCAGTGATGCACATGTAATCAGTGGCTTGGCAACTGGTCCACATGTCTGTTGTCAGGTGGATATTGTGAACAGCACTCTGCTGCAAAGCTTGTCCAACCAATTCTATCACATTATGATGTAGTGCTAGAACAGCAATTCTTGCAAAATTAGACCGGCTGGGAACCTTCCATTTAGGGCAGATGGCTGACACAAATTCAAGGAAACCCACCCCTTTCACAACAAAAAAGGGGGAAGGTCCAGCGCTAACATTTTAGTCAGCTTCGCATTGAACAAACGTGCCGTTGGGTGGTTGAGTTCGTACTGCTCTTCTGACCTAAGCATGCTGTCAATTGTAGGGTGGAATATTTTCCTTTGTGGTGCAGCTATCTTGTTGAACCCAGTTAGGCTCAACTATGCACTTTTTTCATTGTATTAGTCTGTTGTCTTGGCGTCTCAGCCTGACTCTTACTACGGTGCCACTGAGATGTTGCTGAGGATGTGGGCGGTACCACCACTCTGCTTGAGACAGGGCTAGAAATGTCTCCCTCTTATTCACTTTCCACTGCGATCCTATCTTCTTCTACTTCTTCATCCCCACCAACAGCAATTGGTGCAGTTTTACTTTTTTGTAAGCGAAGTAGGTGAGCCTCCCACTGGATGATGTGGTGTTTTTTTAGATGACTTGTTTGGCCTCCGGAACCATAGTTTTTTCCAAGCTTACCCTAACAGCGTGCCGACAAATTGAGCATTTAGCAATGTTCTCTTCCGTACTACTAACCAAAAAGAAGTCCCAAACTGGGCAGGTGTACTTTCTGGTGCTGCTGGAAGTGCCACTTTCAATTCCAGATGAATTGGAGGGGTGGCGTGGAATTTGACTCTGCACTTACAGTACCACTATCTACTGAGGTGGTGGTTGACCTTGATGTAGGTCCCTGCCGGGCCTTTGCAAATGCAAATATGGAAGCTGGAGCTGGTGTTACCTGTCTTAGTTGTATCGTGCTACATCCCTTGCAGCAATTTTGGATAGGGTAATAATGTTGGTCTCCATCTCCTCTGGACCAGGAGTGATGTTTGTGATGACTGGCTTGTCATCATCATCATCCCCCTCTTATACATCTACTTCCATACCTCTAAGGCTTTCTGGAACCTTCCTTTTCACTAGCCTTGTCTTGTGGAATGCAACACTCTCAGACTGAGCTGGTGGATTCATCAGAAGTGGGGCTTGAAGACAAAGTTGATGGACTAATCCTCCTTTTCGTTGCTGGGGATCTGGGAGACATTGGATCTTCTGAAAGAGTGGCTTACTCCTCTTTATCTGTAGGAAGCTCGTTTTCCCGAACTTCCCCTACTTCCGGAGGAACAACTACTATTGTGGGTTGTTGTTGTGGCTGTTGTGGAAGCTGTTGTGGCGGCTGTTGTGGTGGCTGTTGTTGCGATTGTTGTAGCTGCTGTTTTGGTGGCTGTTGTGGCTTCGGTGTTGCCCACTTATCTGCTGAGTTTCCTCCTGCATTGGTTGGGTACTACTTTGCGATAATGACATTTCAACAACACTGCTCATTGGTAGATTGGCTACTTCTGCGACACTCTTGGGCTTGGGCCTAGGTTTGTGGGGTGGGCCCGCTGATGCAGAGGTGCTGCTCCCAGCTTGGTCCCCGGACACCGCTGATGCAGGTGTAAGTTCTTGTTTCCCAAAAAACATTGTGAGCGGCACACCAGTCTTGGTAAGTGCCACTTCTGTCTTCTGTTCCTTTTTCTCACTTGCAACTTTCTTGGCACTGGAAGACCAGGTAACTTTCTTTGGGGTCATCTTCTTCCGATGTCAGCAGGACGCTGTTGCACAAGTTGCAGACATGTCTGTGGCCACACGTCACGTGACGTGCGCAGCAGGACTTCTGTCTGGCAGTACAATGGGTGATGATGACACCTCCTCCTCTGTCTTTTTGTGCATCTAAAAGCCAAGAAGCCAGGAGAAGAACATCAGTAAAATGTTGCATATGTTGTTGTGGTTCAATTACTACTACTACAAACAAAAAATATAATATATAACTTAGTGTGTGGTGGTCATACTTGTTAGTGTTATATTATTACATTTTTTTTAAACTGTTTGAGTTAAAAAAGAAACATAACAGTGTAGCCATTTGTGAGATTGTAACAACAAGGGCTTTCATGGTATACGTACTGTGTACACTCAGGAAGGATAGTAAAGAAGAAGAACAAAAACAAAAATACAAATGAAATGGAAGTGGAACCTGTTTGTGTGGTATTAAATTATTTGCTCATCACGTCATTGAGGGAGCTGCAGCTGGCAAATGGATGGATGGAAGCAGTAAGCCAAGAGGAACATAGGAAAGACATGCAGGCATATATGGCAAAAGCAGCACACTCCTAAAGTACCACCACAAAATGGCCACCAGCCACATGGACACTCACAGTCACAAGCAACAAGCAGGAGGCCTGGAAAACAATGAACTGAAACAGGCCTATAATAGCCAGGCAAAGGAGACATGCTAAACAAGAACTCTTTAATGCAATAAAATTCAAAAACAAAAATCCACAGGGCTAAACAAGGTGTGCAAGGTAAACAACACAACACACCACAAACAACAAAGGCATTTATTTAACACAAACCAAAAAAGTGAAATACCCCAAAAATCTAATTTTTGCAATACAATCCAATGCCATTCATGCCCTAAATGATGTTTAAAATAAATTCAACACTCACCAAAGGAACAGTTGTTTCATCATGCACCCATCATGACTAGCTCTGGGCCTACAGGCTACCCACAATAAATGTTTTTAAAAAATGATGAAAAGTCTCAACATTGTAGTTGCAACAAATGCTATGCCCGAATCAAACCAACTGACTTGTACAATCTGAAACCCAAAAGTCCTCAAATCCAATGATACATGATGCAGCAGACACAAAGAGTGATCCTTCCAGCTCCAAATCCAAATGAAAAATGAACAGATTTACAAAGCACTGGGAGGAGCCTGCTGGGCAGGAACAGGAAGTTAGAGAATCTGTGGCACTTCCTTCCTCTCCCAAATAAACTTTTAATAAAAAGGACTCCTTGCCCAAAAAAGTACAGCCAAATGTCAATCTGAGGAGTTTTTTCATCCAAATCATCATTTTAGAGAAGGTTTTATGCTACACAAGATATTATTCTTTTCCAGATTGCAAATTTTGCGTGTTCGGCATCGCAAGCCTCACCAAACTGCCACCGCATGTCCGATGGCATGTCTGAATGACGTGTTCGCGATAGCACACTCTTGTGGTGTCCGTTGGCACGGCGAATGACATGTTCGTGATCCCACACTCTCGCGGGATTGCGTGGCCGGCTACCAAAATCTTGTGTTGCACGTGAACGGATAGGAAAACTCATCGGTGAACGCAGGGATCCCGCTAAGCCTCTATTGCTCGCAAAAACAGATATTTAAAGCGCGAACAGGGAAATAATTCTGCTAAGCTGCAGATCAGGGAATTTTTGGTAATTCTGCATTGTACTGGGAAAGCGGAATTGCCAAAAATCTGCAAATTCCCGAGCAGAGCAGATTTTACCCCCCAGGGTTATACATTTGCTGCTGTTTTGTCACCTGTAGTATGGTAGCAACTTCAGAAATTTAATTTGTGAATAACAATGGTCTTAGGGCCTGAGTATGAGTTTGGCGGTGCTGGAGCGGGACCCCCCACTCCTGCACCACCAAACCTGAGGTGAACCCACCAGATTAGGAGTTTTCACCTGGTCTGGGGGTGTTTCTTTGGTGTTCCCACTTTGGTGCCTATTTCATAGGCACCGCAATGGTAATGTCTAAAAATGTACTGGCACGTCATGAACTGGTGCCCACTCTGCATGCGTCCCCCGGCCCAGAGGCACTTTTGTTTCCTGGAGGTAGAATCACCATTAAAACTGTGGTGGAGAGGAAACTCGTAATATGCTTGCCGGGACAGCGACGTCCCACCAGCATATTGCAGCCTAAAGACCACTGCACCATCAGGGATCCCTGCCGGTAGCAGTGATCTCAAGTTGACCCGACTGCACTAATTGTAATAGGGCGGTCAAAAGATTGCAGTTGCCGCACCCCCGCAGTTGTTGCACCCCCGCAAGTCTGGCAGTCCATGGACCACTAGACTCGTAATAAGGCCCTTAATCTTTTGTGGGTATGTTATGTATTAGCTCGTCCCTTCATAAACATTCCCTTACCTGTTCCTAATCCCCTCCTTGCCCCTCCCTAAACGCCCCTTGTGTAGGCCCCTTCTGTGTGAAGCACGGAATATAAAAAGGGAGCACCATACCTGAAGGAAGCAGAAGGAGGGAGAGTAGAGCTTGCACAAAAGTTTTGTCTCTAGGGTGTCAAGTGTAGCACTCAGTTTCTGTTGCACACTACAGAACTATGCACACTCAGCACACAAACCTCATCTGCTGTCCAGTACAGGGCACACTAAGGCCACAGATCTTAAGTTTCTGCACTAATGTACGGTATTGTGCACACTCAGGGCACAGATTTCAGTTTCTGCACCACAGTACAGCACCTTGCACAGTCAGAGCACAAACCTCCATTTCTGCAGCACCGAACCATGCATACTCAGGGCACAGATAAGCAATTTGCAGGTGCATAGCTTTGGGGGGAGTGGGAGATGATTAGTGTCTGATCCCCCCCCCCCCAAAATAAATACATTATTGGCTTGGAAGTTGGGCCTGGGGATCCCTGAGTGGGTCTGCTATCTATGTGTCAGGTTTTTCTTGTCACCCTTATTTAACCTCTTGCATGCTCATGACGAGCTCAGCTCATCATGAGCTACAGTGCTCCTGTGCTCATGATGAGCTGAGCTCGTTATGGCCTTTAGAACGCTGGCACGCTGGGCTAATTTCCCTGCTGTGCAAACGTTCTAAAGAAACGGGTGCGGTCGTGACGAGCTCAGTTCGTCATGAGCACAGGAGCACTGTACTGCATGACGAGCTGAGCTCGTCATGAGCATGGGGGCGCTGTGCGTGCCCCGCCCCCCAGCACAGCAGGTAAATGTGCGCAGCAGTGAAGGGGTTAACTAAAAGGGTTTAACTTTTCCTTTATTACTTTGATGCCCTTTCCGATTCGCTGATATGCTGGCAATCTTTAGACTCCCATGAGCTGTGCTCTGCAGTATTACATTTTTATTAAATCTGCATTTTTTATTAGGAATAGATATGCAATTTAATATATTGTTCCTGATATAGGGTTTCAATTTTCATGTATCTTGTGGTAGACATTTTAAAAGTTATCTGTTGGATTACTTTTTGGTAGAAAAAAGGGGTTTGTTTGGTTTTATCTTATACTATGCGTTTATGCCCTTTGGCCGAATAAAGTTTTTGGGACTTCACTTGAGTTTGCCATTTGCACCGCAGGAGCGTCACAAAAAGTCACCATACAGTGGTGCACGTGCTCATAAAAAAGCCCCATATTTCTTAATATATCACATTCGGCATTTGATTTGTTTGTTCCTATTTTTCTCCCTTTTCACCTATTAGTAACTATCATACTTTAAGACTTAGATTCATAGCTTGTCTGTATGAGCTAGCACTATGATTACATTTTACTGAAAGTGAGCCGACCTTTTATCATATCTCAAGTCGCTCCTTTATGTACACCATTTTGCTATCAGTTATCTCAGCTGTTGAAATAAGAGTATGTGTTGCAAGATATTGGCATTGAATGTTATTGTACCGCATCTATTAAAATGTTAATAAAATATGTCTTGAAAATGATGGTGCAGTTCTGCCCTCTTCAGGTGATGCAGTGCATCAACTTTGCTTGCTGCACTGCACTGTGTTGCGTCAATCCTTTTTAGGTCGAGCTGATACAGCGCACGTGGTGCGCTGCGAGGCCTGCTGTATTTGAGTATAGAAGTGAAACCCCACCCACTCCCCACACATATTTTTCATTGGCTTCTGTCATTGTCCTTCGTAAACGCTGGCTTCTGGTTCATTAATAGGCTTGGTAGCCGCACCTAAGTACAGTCTTGTCTTCATTCGTAACCACCCAAGAGGACTGGCCCTTTTACTTCTGTTGTTACATGGTATGTATTATTTAGTCTTTAAGCACTATTTTTTAATGGGTTTCTCCTACTGCAGAAATGACATGCTTTCCTGCAACAACAGCCACTCTCTCGCTCCTTGGCTACAGCTCCACCCCTTCCCCCCTCACTGCCCCAACCACCTCTTTGAGCTCTGTTTTTTTTTTCTTTTGATTTCTCTTCCTCCCACTTGACTACGCATTTTTCAAAATTTACATTAGTAGGATTAATTGATTTGATGTTGAGCTGATGCGGAGACTCGAACACTGGTCCCCAGCTCCTGAGCCAGTAGCTCTGACTGCCAAGCCTCTGGGGGCAGCGCAATATTATCTATGTTTGCTTATTTTACACTTTAATGGCGGCCGCGCCCCTTTCCTTAAATGACCCGAGTCTAAGGAAAGGGGCGCGGGTGCCATTAAAGTGAAAGCAAGGGATGGGGAGAATTTACAAAAAGAAGCATTTGTTTGTTAACTTAACACACAAATGTTTTTTTTGTGTAAAAGCACCCTATACTGTGGTTTCACTTTATTAGTGGCCACGCACCTTTCTTTAGACATGGCTTGTCTAAAGAAAAGGGAATGACTGACATTAAAGTTGAAGTTAGAGCGGTGCATGAGCATTTTTACAAACAATCATTTGGAATACTATAGGTGAAACTCTTGTAAATGCGAGACCTATTGCATTGCAAATGCTTTTTTAAATGGGCCCCTTAGTCCCCAGTTTATTAAGAAGTAGCAAATCTTCATCCATAGACATACTCCCTAAATGGATGACCTTTACTACTTTTTAGAATTCACAAACATTGGACGCACTATGCCAGTTTAAGGTATCCAGGCACTCTACTGGCAATCAAACACCCAAAAAGAGACTGGACAAATGCATGCAACCAGACTAACTACTAGCAATCCCTGGGGTAGCATTTCAAACCATTGCTTTTCACCCACTTTGCATTTCTAGGCAGAGGTTTTGATTTAGGATTTAGCACATGGAGCAAAGGCAGACAGAGTAGCGGAGGACATTTCGGCCTTTACTCCGCCCACCTTAGAGATGTTCGTCAATCTGGTGGGCACCTCTATACATTCACAGTTCCTGAAGACGAAGGGAAAGTTTAACGAACAGCTCTGCCAGATATAAGGGCCAACCGTCAGACTTTTCCAAATATATATTGTTCCAAAATTCTTTTTTATTTAGTTTATTTTTCTTTATTGAACAATCTAAACAATACATCATAAGATAAGCCAGTACGTCATATAGTCAACAACATAGTAGAATGTGAACAATATATCATAATACAGAAGAAAAATACATACAAAAAAAATGAATAAATCACGAAAAAGTTAATATACGTAGCAATATTATAATAGAAAAAAAAATGTAGAAGGCGAATAAAAGAGAAGGAAAAAGACGAGAGTAGAAAGAATCAAGTGTAATAATTTGCTCTGCAATAGGTCTCGCATTTGCAAGAGTTAAAGCTATTGGCGTTGTAAATGACAGAGGGCCTCCGTACTCATGTTGGAGGCCCGCCGTTGTGGGGGAGTCTCCACACCCACGGTGGAATCTTCACAAAGAGAATTCTCATTGCGGAGATTCTGCCTTGAGTGCGGTGAGTCCCCAACGATTGTGGGGCCTCCACCACGAGTGCGGAGGCCCTTTGTGTATCAGGCCCAATGTTGTTTACGTGTGTGTACCAGTTTGGAGTGCAGTGTCCTTTGGGACCTCGTAAGTGTTTAGGGATGCAGTATATTACCCTGGGTGCTGTGCCACCAGGGATTGAATAGCTGTACCATTACTACACAGGGGGCCATGCAGTCTGATTCAGGAATACGCGATTGTCCCGCCTACATCTTCACAGTGCCTATTGTCATCAGCTGGCATTTTATTATAAACGCAGGATGTCCCTTATTGTTTTTTAATGCACATGTATACTCAAAAGTCAACAAATTCATAAGCAACAACTGAAGTTTGTGGTAAGACAACACAAACATGGCAGACATATGCCACAGCAATCCTGAACAAATACCAGATGACCCCAAGCAGCCTAAAGTAATGGGGCTGTAGAGCACCCGAATGGCAGCATACTATATTGCTTAGGCCTCCTCAAATCCATGCAACAGATGAGGAAATCTGAACATAAAATAGACACTTAAAGACATTAGGACAACAGCTGACTCATCTCGTATCTTGGTTTCAAAAGAGGCCTCTTTTTGTTATCCTGCATACATAAATGTATCCTGGGTATATTATTGTTTAGCTCTCCTTGCCTCAGTAAAAGAAATTACAATTTCTTAGGTGCACCTAGATCCGGACAGAGTTCAGAGTGACTGACGTTGAAGCAATTCCAGGTGCACCGTTCTGCAGAGATAGGTCTTGGTTTCCTCAGATAGCAGATGCCATTGGGTCAGACTGGTGGACTGTAGCATAGACATACACACTGTGAGTGAAAATGGACCATGTCTGAAAGAAGCTGTAATTGGAAAGCAGCGCAGCTTCCAGGATGTTTATAGCGATTTCACAGCCAAGGGCTGATAGTGTAGGTAAAATGTACACATTTTAAATCACGAGTGCGCTTTTATATATTGCTCTTATATAGCAGCACATTATGTAAACGTACTCTGCAGGGGCACAGGAACTATTTCCTAACTCAGTGGCTGCCATCCTAACAGCTTTGTGGTGGATTAAAGACAGATTTGATTCTACAAGGCTCATCGTCCAAGCTTTGCTTTTACCTGCCGTGTGGGACTTCTGAGGATACCGGAGGGATTCTGCTGCCGTGTTTAATTTTGTGGAAATCAGAGGGTTTTGCTGAAACTGTTCACGGCTCCCGCTCCACGGGTGCCGTTCACGGGGCTAGGTTTTGGAATCTACACACACCGAGGGACTGCGAGGACCAGCAGGCTATTCCAGCCACACCTGCAGCCTCTACCCTGGTGGTCACGCCCCCCGGTTGGAACACTAAAAATCGCCTCATTTGTCCCGCGATGCGGGACGCGTGCGGGACCCGCCTGGCTAAGCCCGGGCAAAGGGCGGGCCATCTGTGGCCATCCGGGGGGCTATCCCCCTAACATTCTGTTAGCAAGGGTTGTGGCCTAGCTTATTTGTGCTACAATTAATTTGTATTCTTCATGTGACTTTTGTGTGTGGAGAGCAAGGGTTTATTATCTCCCTTACGCAACTACTTGTTTAGCGTGTAACTCTTCTCTTTTATATATTCCCAGTTATTCCAGTTAGTCTATATGTACCTTAAGACAGAATCCTTACAATGTCTAATATCGGAAAGGGGAAAAAAGTGCTATTACAAACACTGGTGGGTCCATTACTAGGACCATGGATGAGTTTATTACTAGGGCTGCTGTTGCGTTGGATCGAGAAATAGCCCTCACTGAGAAACGGTTGTCTACCGATCCCTTCCATCTTAAACGCTCCTCGTTAGGCACCATTAGGGACACAGCCAGCCCTGTGCAGACTCTTGTCTCTCTAACCTCGCCAGGTAATCCGGGGGTAACTGGTCTGGGTGAGGGGGAATCTGATTTATCAGGTGCTTGCACCTCGGTGGCACTTTCTATCATGAGTTCCCTATCGGAGGTTAGCCCCCCCAAAAATTAAATAATACACAAATTTCACTTACTAAACGGGGGAAAAGGAAGCGTGGGGGGGTCCACAAAAGGGCAGATGTCCTAAAGTTACAAAAACTTCAAATAGTAGAGGGCATCCGCCCCTCTCTTCCAGCCTAGTTCTGATATAACGACAACCATTCACGACGGGCTTGGGAAGCATCCCCCTGACTTGTCTTCACGTCTGTCATTGCTTGCAGAGCTTCCTGACAATATTTTTGATAAGATAGAGCACTTGATGAAATCGCTGATGCTCCCCTTGTTTGAAAGAATCAAGTTAGTACTTGAAAAATTGGGGAAATTGGAAAACACTGTTTCGGCGTTTTCCAATGCTGCTCGAAGTTGTTTATTGTTTCCTAACTGCTGGGATAAGGGAGGATCTGAGTTAGCTTCGGTAGGTACTATCACACCATGCCCTATCACCATTCCTCACATTGCCCCCCCATCCAAAACGAAGAGGTTGGAAGATGTAAGGAGGGGCCAATTATGATAAGCCCCCCACCAGTACAGGTGTGTTTGGGTGGGAAGGGGTTGGAAACAACTATAGTGGAGGGCGAGGTTTCCTCTCAAGATAAGACGGACCTGGGGTCCAAAGGAAGAATGAGAAAACATCCCTGTATTGACCTTCCACCTGATTCAGCGGCTTACACTGTAATCTTGTCAGGGGTACCTGAGATCTCACAGGACAAAATGGAGAGTCATAGGGAGCTGAAAAATAAAGTTATTTTTTGGCTTAGTAAATTCAGACCCCTCCCCGCCCATATTAATGGTTAAATTCTGTTTGTTAGGAGGGTAAGCTGGTTGTGTGGCAGACTAAAGGATCGGGAAGGGGATTGCATAATTGTAACCTTTAGGGACCCTAGGGCAGTAAAGTTTATATGTAATGAGGGGGATTTCAGTAGGGAGGGTATGATTAATACGAACCATCTAAGTCATTTCTATCCTCGTTCAACCTCTGGAATCCCCCTGATTTCATGCAACTGGTCCGATATGCTCCCAAGACATCCTAGGTCTGCATATAGGCAGTGGAGAAGTGTGGATCACCGGTTAGAGGAGGCAGACCCAGACGCAGAGGTCAGACCCGGGACCAGGGTTCAATTCCCGACACGGCAGGGTCTTGAGCACAAAATGTCCACGGACTCGATAATTCTCGCCTTGGTGCCTACTCGAATCATTGGTTCACACTCTGCAACTCTGGGCAATAGCTTGCTTAATCTCCACTACGGCCCCACCGCGATGGGATGCCTGGCTTTCACCTTGGGGATGCCCAGTAGGGGTTATCTCGCAGGGAAAAGTCAGGACGGGTTCCCAAAGCAAGTGCCTTGAGACCTTACGGTGAAAGGCGCTATATAAGAAAGTATGATTTATTTATTTATTTTTATTGTCATCTTCCACGGGTCCACTATCTTAATCCCCACTTTAAGTACCCAACTGCTACCTTTAATCGTTTCGCTCCCCTGACACTCTGGAGGAAAATGACTGACTTAAGGATGGTAAGGCTGTGACTATGTACGCCTCTACAGGGAGCCCGTCGCAAACCATAGGGGATGTAGGATGTAGCTTAAGATCAACGTCTAATGAGGTTTTCCTTTCCCCATCTACTCACCCTAATAATAATAATACTGTTATGGCGAGTGTTGTTTTAAACTCTAGTGGAAGTTGTTTGGAGGGGTCTGGTAGCCCCGTTCTCCCCCTGACAAATGCTAAATTTACAACAAAGGTTTCTTTCTGGAACATAGCAGGCCTGGAAGCTAAATTGGGCCTACCCGATTGGTCCAATTTTATTGAAGAATCTGATATATGGTCCTTCCAGGAAACATGGGGTCTGGCCCCCTTATACCGCCTAGGCTATTTAAATTACTCTAAACCAGCAACTAAGGGTACTAGGGGTAGACCGGTGGGTGGACTGTGAATCTGGGTACGCCAATGTGAGGGTGTCACCGTGGCGGAGATTCCGATTAATTGTATGGATATCTTGGCAATTAAGATTAGTTCCACAAAGGGCCTTAATATAAGTATCATCAATGTATATTCAAGGGGGATTGCAGGGGGGAGATGTCTGCATACTATTTACCTATTAGAGGAACTTCTCAGCTTCTTATCGAACACTGATAATAGGATCGTGATGGGGACTTTAAAACCTGTTTCGAGCCCCTTGGTATGGACGATGGGAAGTGCTCTGAGGTTGAAGATTCCATGTGGGGGATCCCACAGTTGGAGCTTCCTCTAGTTAAAAAATGGACGCAAGCGGCCATGTACATGAAGGGGTTGTGTTTAGACAAGGGTTTGCGGGCGGCCAATGGTAGAACCAAGTCTGACAGGCTAGGGGCAATGACCTTTGATAATGGCAGATCGAAGTCACGTATAGACTATATATTGGGTAACTTGGGGTTGTGGTCAACTATAGAGGATATGATGGTAACATTTAGATTAGAGAGCGACCATAACTCCCTAGTCCTGTCCTTGACTGACACTAGTTCTATTGACTCTCCCATGGCTGAAGTCCCTGTAGTTCAGGGCAAAGTCTTATTAGCCAATGATGAACGCAGAGTGCGATGGCCAAAAATCCTCCTGAATGAGGGCTTATTGTCTTCTATTAGGCATTTGCTAATTTGTACTGTGGATAATCTTAAAAACTTTAAGTCCCAGGAGGAGTTAAATGATAACATCACCGGTATACATAATGTCTTATTTTCTGAGCTTAAAACCTTCTTTGTCAAAAGTATTCCACAGGAACTCCAAAAGCAAAGAACTGAGATCTAGTACATAGTATGACAAAGGCTGTAGGCAGGCACAACAAGCTTTGCTCATAGCTAATAAATCCAGAATACCGGCAGCCATCCGCAACTGTAGGGCTTTATACAAAACTGCCCAACTGTATGCCAAGAGAAGCTGGGATGAGGACCGTTGGAGGGGGCTTCTCCTGACTTGCAATGGGCGCAATATGACACAGTTTTGGCATCTTCTGAAATGGGTTAACCATTCCATGGAGAATGTTCCTTCATCCTTCGTGGAACCGCAGCAGTGGGTTTCTTATTTTGAAAATCAATTTAAACTTAAGTTTAGGCCAATTGTTGTAATTCTGCCGTCTTTGCAGGTTGAACTACTGATTTTTACCTCTAGTGAAGTGGAAGCTGTTTTAATTAACATCCCAAATAGCAAAGCTCCAGGGCCCGACTGCATACCAGCAGACCTTATTAAACATGCACAAGATGTCTGGGTTCCTTATTTGACCATGCTGGCAAATGCTGTTGCAAGTAGAGCAACGGTACCCGATTCTTGGCTAGGGGCAGAGATTTTGCCTATTAATAAGAAGGGCGATCGCTCTGCCCCGGCCAATTTTTGGCCAATCAGCCTTATCGATGCAATACAAAAGACTGTGGCCCGTTTACTTCTGGGACGTATCCAGGGCTGGATGGCTGACTCTGAGGTATTAACTCCACTACAGGCAGGCTTTCGGTCCCATATCAGCACACTAGACCAAGCATTCAGGGTTATGCTCCTGTATTGGAAAGAGGTCTTGCTTGGGGGTGGCAAGCTTTATGCGGCCTTTGTAGACCTGCGGTCCGCATTCGACTTAGTCCCAAGAACTAAGTTGTGGGAAGTTATATTGGGGTTAGGTATGCCGAAAGCAATGGTGGCACTTCTTATCAGTTTACACAAGTGTACATATGCCAAAGTCCGTTGTGGGAAACCTGGGGAGGTTACTGATAGATTTGAGGTCTCTAAAGGAGTAAGGCAGGGGTGTGTGTTGGCCCCTACCTTGTTCTCCCTATTTATCAATGGGGTTATCAATTATTTTTTCAATTGCCTGACCGATGCATCCACTCTTGCGGGCCAGAAAGTTCCTCTTCTCATGTTCGCGGACGATACGCTTTTAATATCGAAGACGCGACAGGGGCTTCAGCTTGCACTGTCTCGCTTTGAGCTATTCTGCCGTGATCATGAGTTGGAAGTCAACGTAGGGAAAACGAAGTTTATGGTCCTACGTTCTACTAAACCTGTCAAAGCTAAGGTTACAATGGGTGGGGTTACTCTTGATCAGACTGCTGTGTTCACATACTTAGGGGTTACCTACTGTGAAAACATGAGTTGGAAACCACATATAGATCTTTTATCCCTCAAGCATGCCCAACTAGGCGGTGCCTTGTTGAGGGAACACAGAAATTCCCTAACTAAACCTTTGGCACCATTGATGAAAATTTATGGTTCCAAGATTTTACCGGCCATTATGTATGGAGCCGAACTATGGGGTTTTAGTGATATGATTCAACTTAGAGTAGCACAAAATAAATTCCTATGGTCTGCAATTGGGTTACCGCAATCCTCACCTCATATCCCCTTCTTATATGATCTAGGCTGCAACCATGTTGAGGATATGGTACGGTTTAGACCACTGGCGTTTTGGCGACGTATGTGGTCGACACCGGAACTGTCCATGTTTGCTAGGGCTCTTGCAGAAGTAAAAAATCTACCCGGTTCATCTAGGATATCTTGGCTGAGTGAAATCAAGGTTTCCTTGATTGATATGGGGTTGGGGTCCCTTTGGGATGACCCTGCCTCCGCTGTTTTCCCGTCCAAGAAACTCTTCAAGGAACTGTATTGGAGCAGGGTTCATGAAAAGAGATATTTATCTGCTCTGGGTAGGACTAAGACAGCATTGTTTCTGGATATTAAGGATGTTACGGTCTATGATGATTATTGGGACATCATTACAAAACCATTAGATCGCAAATTATACCATCAGTTAAGGGTGGGCCCGCTCCCGCTCCGAGGGCTAACGAGCTCTTGGATCCCACCTACTACTGACAAATGTCCCGTTTCTACAGATATGGTGGAAACAGTAGATCACCTCCTCTTCTGCTGTCCCTTGTAATCATTGCCTTGAAGAGTTTGGCTGGCACCGGTGTCCCACGCAATTGACCTCTGGAACCTACTCGACACCACTTCGCCGGACGTCGCCTTCCTTACAGAAACCTGGATGAACGCTTCGTCAGCTCTCGACATCGCCATAGCCATCCCAGAAGGCTACAAGATCATCCGAAAAGACCGCATCAACCAAACAGGAGGAGGCATCGCCATCGTCCATAAGAACACCATCCGCATCACAACCAACTCTGAGGACACCCTCACAGCCGCCGAACACCTTCACTTCCAAATCCACATCAACCCCAAGACCACACTTAGAGGCACCCTCATCTACAGGCCACCAGGACCTCGCACCCAATTCAGCGAAGACATCACTGACTTCATCAGCCCCCACGCCCTCCCCTCTGAGGACTACATTCTACTGGGAGACCTCAACTTCCACCTTGAAAAGAACAACGATAGCCACACCACCACCCTTCTGGACAACTTCGCCAACCTCGGACTCAAACAACTTGTCGACACCCCCACCCACTTGGCCGGGCACACGCTCGACTCAATCTTCACCTCCGGCAAGCACATCTCCTTCAATCACACCACAACTCTCCACTGGACGGACCACAGCTGCGTTCACTTCAACTACAAAAAGACCACAACCCACAACCACCCACAACCATTACCCCGCAGAAACTGGAACAAAATCACCACCGACCAGCTCTTCACATCGCTCCACCAAAACCGCCCCGACAAATCACTGGACCCAAACCAAGCAGCCACCGACCTCACACAATGGATCACCCACTGCGCTGATGAATTAGCACCCTTGAAAAACATTCATATCAAGCAAGGTAGCAAAAAAGCCCCATGGTTCAACGAAGACCTTAAGAAATCCAAGAAGACCTGTCGCACCCTAGAGAAAGCCTGGCGAAAAAACCCAACCACTGACAACCTAGCCACCTTCAAGAACGCCACCCGCAAACACCACCAACTGATCCGATCCGAGAAATCAGCATTCAAGGATCGACTCGACAACAACTCCCACAACAGCAAGGAACTATTCAACATCGTCAAAGAGTTTACCAACCCCACCGCCGGCACCAACGACATCACCCCCTCTCAAGGCCTCTGTGACTCTCTAG
Organism: Lissotriton vulgaris; assembly: GCF_964263255.1. Classification (NCBI taxonomy): domain Eukaryota; kingdom Metazoa; phylum Chordata; class Amphibia; order Caudata; family Salamandridae; genus Lissotriton; species Lissotriton vulgaris. Next base: position 48,454 of record NW_028254837.1, on the reverse strand, counting down.
CCTCATTCTTCCACAACAAAATCGCTGACATACATAACAGCTTTGGAAACCAATCCACACCCCCCTCCTCTGAAATAAAACCTCCTTCCAACAACCTTTACGCCTGGAACCCAATCACCACTGAAGACACCATCCGCTTGATGAACTCCATCCACTCAGGATCGCCAACCGACCCATGCCCCCACCACATTTTCAACAAAGCAGACTCCACCATCGCACCCCACCTCAAAGAAGTCATCAACTGCTCCCTCGATTCTGCTACATTCCCGGAAACCTGGAAACATGCCGAACTCAGCGCCCTTCTGAAGAAACCCACAGCAGACCCCACTGAACTTAAGAACTACCACCCCATCTCCCTCCTCCCATTCCCTGCCAAAGTCATTGAGAATATTTAACAACAAGGGGTGGTGATGGACAGAGTTTCTGAATTAAGCAGAATACTCTCACCCAGTCAAGAGATCAGGGCTAGATCCAACACCGTTTTTTAGCTCACTGCACCATCCCAGCTCAGAACCTAGCTATATGCAAATTAGTCTGTTCCTGTCCCAGTGCATGATGGGAACAGGGCAAACCAAACTACCAAGCCAATTCTTACACTGGGAAGGAAACAAGCTTCCGGGGACCGGTTTCTGGCATATCAGCCGTCGTCGGCCCGGCTTGCTTGAATCCTGATGGTGCAATGAGCAAGGGACTCACATCTGAGTATACCCTTCCACGCTTAGGGTGGACAAAATATTTAACAACAAGGGGTGGTGATGGACAGAGTTTCTGAATTAAGCAGAATACTCTCACACAGTCAAGAGATCAGGGCTAGATCCAACACCGTTTTTTAGCTCACTGCACCATCCTAGCTCAGAACCTGGCTATATGCAAATTAGTCTGTTCCTCTCCCAGTGCATGATGGGAACAGGGCAAACCAAACTACCAAGCCAATTCTTACACTGGGAAGGAAACAAGCTTCCGGGGACCGGTTTCTGGCATTTCAGCCGTCGTTGGCCCGGCTTGCTTGAATCCTGATGGTGCAATGAGCAAGGGACTCACATCTGAGTATACCCTTCCACGCTTAGGGTGGACAAAATATTTAACAACAAGGGGTGGTGATGGACAGAGTTTCTGAATTAAGCAGAATACTCTCACCCAGTCAAGAGATCAGGGCTAGATCCAACACCGTTTTTAGCTCACTGCACCATCCCAGCTCAGAACCTGGCTATATGCAAATTAGTCTGTTCCTGTCCCAGTGCATGATGGGAACAGGGCAAACCAAACTACCAAGCCAATTCTTACACTGGGAAGGAAACAAGCTTCCGGGGACCGGTTTCTGGCATTTCAGCCGTCGTCGGCCCGGCTTGCTTGAATCCTGATGGTGCAATGAGCAAGGGACTCACATCTGAGTATACCCTTCCACGCTTAGGGTGGACAAAATATTTAACAACAGGGGGTGGTGATGGACAGAGTTTCTGAATTAAGCAGAATACTCTCACCCAGTCAAGAGATCAGGGCTAAATCCAACACCGTTTTTTATCTCACTGCACCATCCCAGCTCAGAACCTGGCTATATGCAAATTAGTCTGTTCCTGTCCCAGTGCATGATGGGAACAGGGCAAACCAAACTACCAAGCCAATTCTTACACTGGGAAGGAAACAAGCTTCGGGGGACCGGTTCCTGGCATTCCAGCTGACGTAAATAATTAATTTACTCTCTTAATTTCTATGCAGGTAAGTACTTAATCAATAATAACTCAGATCGGAAAGAAAAAACCAGAGTCCGTGGTGTTAGAGTTTCTAAGGGTTTTATTCCTCAAAAAGGAATGGTCATGACCAGGATATCGGATTCTGACCACCACAGGGGTGTCAGAAGGGATAGAGGAATAGAGCGCGCCGCATTTTATTGACAATACATAGCTTATATACTTAATCCATTTCATAAGCAACAGTGCAGGAGGCGTAACAGTTGAGAGAAGACAAGATAACAGTATACACGTGGTACTAGTACGTAATCAAGAGGCGTGAACTAGGCGTGAACTAGAAACGTATGCTAGAAAACGTCACTGATAGGTGACGCGGGTGGGTGGCATCAAGCAGAAATGTGGCAATGTCAGCAGAAATCGGAAGCTTGGATGCGCGCGCAGCTGCATGACGTGTGATTGACGGGGTGCAGGGGACTTGACATTTACACTGACGGAAAGAGACAGAAGTCTGGCATGTCAGATCAACTTGTACTTCTATCATATCTGATATCTGATGTTTAGGAACCATATTATCTGGGCGGAAAGGTCTCTAGGGCAGAAGCTATTCTATGCTAACCGTGGATGCGTGTATAAGCGCCTAAGTGTCTACATGAGAAGCGTGGGGGGCACGGGGCCTTCCATGAAAGCATGGTAACAGGAGCTATGAATTACTTGCACTGAGACAGGTCGGCCCTTTTGGCTCTGCAGCTGGAGAGGATGTTTACTGAAGCTAGTAGGCAGGAATGCATTTTCGAGGAGCGGAACAGATAACTCGAAGGTTATAGTCAGTCTTGGCAGAAAGCAGGCTGAGCTGAGCGCAAGGGGCCGCGCTGGAAGTAAGTCAGAGTTCACGGGTACAGAAGCAGCCTGGGCTGAGGCTGTCATAGTCAGAAGCCAGAAAAGAGGCTCGATGGCAGAAATTCAGGGCCTACTCTGCCAGAGCAGGAAAAACATGTAAAGTACACTACAAAAAGACGTTGGCATAGCATACTTAGGAACGGACTATTTAACCCATTCAGGGTGGATCTGAAAGAGGACAAGTTAACGTTGGACGCAAATGTATTTGCGTCTTCATAGCTGGCACAGGAGGGAAGTTACATGCACTTTAAGCTGGTACATGGAATCGGTGGGGTACGCGCTAGGGAACACAACTTGACCATAAAATGTTATATTTCCTCATTCCCTCCTTGTTCCCTACGGACCCTTCATGATATATCGATCCTCATGAATCGATCAGTTTGTTCTTGTAACATAATTTGTTCATCTTTCTTTCTTTTACGTTTTGAGAAAAAACTGGAATGTTCAATACAAGAGGTGGCACACAGTCCACAAATCGCTGGCCCACACTGCAGGCACAGGCAGCAACTGAATACTAGGACTAGGCCAATGCCTAGGAAGGATAGGATCTTCCATCCCCAAGCGGTTAACGTTGTCCAGAACCAACCGGACCAAGTCCAGGTGCCTGGATCCTGATGTATCTGATTTGCAATTTTATGGAGACGTGTAATAGCTTGATATACAGATGGTGCATTTTGTGGTATGAAAACACAGCAACTTGACCCGATGACCTTACAGGCTCCGCCTCTATCTGCCAAGATGACGTCAATAACAAGACGGTTCTGAAGGACAACAACCCGCATGGCGGACTGTTCTTCTGTTAGGTTACCTAAGGCGGAGGCAGTTTCATTCACTACTGCTTCAAGCGTTCTAGTTAATCTGCGTATTAATTTACTATTCTGAACAGGTCCTAAAAAGAAAAAGAATCCTTTATTAAAATCGGTGTACTGTTCCCATGCCGTTTCTGTGTAGTCGACAAGTGGGATATCTCTTCTGGGTCTATTCTTTACTAGATTGGTATTCCTATGGTAATCAGGGGGAGCTAGGAAAACAGGTGGCAGAAGGAATGCAATGTAACAGGTACCATCCCAATCTGGAGGTAGACGTATGTATGCGGTATGACCACAAACAAAGTAGGAATGACTAATAGCTTTAAAGGACGATTTTCCATGATCGCTGAATTCGACCACAGTAGTGCATTTACTATGACCTAAGTGTACTGAACCTTTCTTCCTGATACATAATTTGCCAGTAACTGGCAATACTGACATAGTGGGTATAACAGGTGCGGCTTCGGATTCAACAGTAAGAATCATGAGGCTAATTGTATAGTTACCTAATCCATACACTTCATTTTCTAGATCAGTTCCTACTCTAGTGGGGAGTCCCTTCTTATCAGGGTAACAAACGTCGAGCAGGACTAAGTTCAGGTTTCCCCAAACCCAGCCCCCGTCGAAAACAGCAATATCAGGATCTAAGGAATTAATTATTTTGAACCATGCACCACAGGAGCCATTGTGAGTGAACGGGTACGGAAAGAGGGGCAGAGCTCCCTTGTAATTCTGGAAGGGAGGGAGTCGGCCACATATCCAGCAGTCTGTAGCATTGTTAGTTTGATGGGAATGATGTAGCATACTAATGAATGTATTGTTGCGCAGCGCAAGTCTGTAGGAGAGTTCATGTGGAGGTAACTTGCTAAAAGTGTGTTCAGCAGAGACATTGTAGGCAGATTGTTCACGCTTGAAAATAGGGTAGTAGATAGGTAAAAGGATGCTCGCAACAATAATTAAAATACTCAGAATAAACATGATTAATAGTGTCACTATACAGTGACTACGCAGTGATTTACAATATGTACGTTTCTTATATTCTCTCTCTCTATCTCTATCTCGATTTAGGGGATACATGTCAGAAACTATTTAACCGATTCACCTAGGGGAGGACTTAAACAATTAAACTGTCTGACTTGCTAGATCGGAGTTTCATGCGATACTCTTCTTGGGGAGTCTTTTCTCGTTCAGATTCTGTAAAGTCTTTAGGCTCAACACAGTCTTTGGTGGGGGTGGACGAGTCTCGATCAGGTTTCAGTCCAGAAATTTTTTTCACATGACTCGTGTGAACCCACCCCTTTCTCCCTTCGATCTTCACGGCGGTCCTCGTGGTGAGAAGGACGGTCTTCGGTGATTTCCAGCGGGGCTCCAACGGACTCTTCCTATCAAAATTGCGCACTAGGACGAGGTCCCCAGGACGGACGTCATGCGGCTTTACATCAGTGTTGTCAGGGAAGGCTGCGGCAACCTGTGAACGACATGATTGGAGTGCAGACATCAAGGAGGCAAGGTAATCTGTCAACATATTACAATCAACATCAGTAATCTTTTTCGGAATGGGCGTCCCCCACATATTCGGTGGTCTGCCAAAGACCACCTCGTACGAGGATAGCCCTGATCTCGAATGGGCAACCATTCTCATGTAGAATAGTGCCACTGGCAGGGCGACTATCCAGTCGACCCCTTTCTCCTGACATATTTTGGCAAGGCGGATCTTTAGTGTCTGGTTATGCCTCTCTACAAGGCCTGCGGCTTCGGGATGTCGGACACAATGGAATTTCCACTGGTATCCCAGTAATAAAGAAACTTCTTTCATTAATGCAGATGAGAATGGCTGACCGTTATCTGAATACACGACACGAGGCAAGCCGTATCGTGGGAAGAATTCACGAACCAGCTGCTTGGCAGTGGTCGGAGCAGTGTAATCTGGGACTGGGTATGCTTCGGTCCAGCGGGACAGAGCACAAACAACTACGAGAACATATTTAAATCCTCGACAACGGTCCATCTGGATATAATCCATCTGGAGGACTTCAAAAGGGTGATCGGGAGGATGAAATCCACCTTGCTCTACAGGGACGCTTTTACCTGGATTGAACTGACAACAGATCATGCAAGTACGCACTTTCTGTTTCGCTGCTGCTTGTAAGTGTTTATTGTTCCAAAGATTCTGTAAACTGTCTAACATCGCTTTCTCTCCTAGGTGTGCTGGGCTATGTGCTGTATTAATCATGACTTGAACCATAGAGTCAGGGAGAAACCATGTAGATTTTCCCTTCGTCATCCAACCTTGATCTGTCTGGATCCCTCCTAGTTCAATCCATTTCTTTATTTCTTCTGGAGTAGCGTGTGTCTGAATATCAATAACATCTAGTGCGGGATCCCTGACTGTCATGCAATTTGTCGGTCCTATTGTCTTTGTTGTGTCAGTTGTCTGAGTGTCAGTCAATGCTGTGTGTTTCGCTGTCTGGTCTGCCAGGTCGTTACCCTGGGAAACAGAATCTGTGACTTTAGTATGTGCTTTACACTTCATGACGGATATTCCCGAAGGCAGATGTATTGCTTCTAACAGTGCTTGAATGAGGGGACCATGTTGGATCTTGGCACCATGAGAGGTCAGAAAACCTCGTTCTTGCCATAATATGCCGAAGTCGTGTACAACTCCGAACGCATAACGGGAATCAGTGTATATGTTGACATTTCTGTTCTTGGCTAGAATACAGGCTCGGGTCAGAGCGATGAGCTCTGCCGCTTGAGCAGACAGTGTATCAATACGATGTGTTTCTTTTACTTCAGTTTCAGTGGTTACCGCATACGCGGCCACTAACTCTCCTGTACTTGTTCTCATACATGAACCATCCACATAAAGTGTCAGGTCTGGATTTGTCAATGGAACATCTGTTAAATCTCGTCGGGGCTTTGTTACTGCATTAATGATCTCTATGCAATCATGCGGGGCTGGATCTGTCATAATGGTAGGTAACAGTGTTGCTGGGTTCAGGATACTGCAGCGTCTGATTTCTATGTGTGGCTGGAATAGTGTCAATTCGTAACCTGTCAGTCGTGCTATAGTCAAGTGTTGAGTCTGGGTTCTGTTTAAAAGAACCTCTACAGAGTGTGGAACTTGTACTGTTAACTGATGGCCTAAAACAATTGAATCGCTCTGTCTGATTGCTAACGCTGTTGCTGCTACTGACTTTAAGCACGCAGGGAGTGCCTGGGCTACTGAGTCCAATGTACTTGAAAAATAAGCGCAAGGCTTATGTGAACCTGCTTGATCTTGAGTGAGGACAGACAATGCTGTACCATCACGTTCTGTAACAAAAAGTGTAAACGGTTTGCTGTAACATGGTGTCGCTAAAACTGGTGCTTGGCATAATGCTTTCTTTAATTCCTCAAAGGCTTGTGTGTGTTCCTGAGTCCAAGGGAGGACAGTCGAAGTTGCTGCCTCCTGCGTCGTTAACTGGATGAGTGGTTTAGCTAGAAATGCATATTGAGGAATCCATTGTCTGCAGTACGAGGTGAGGCCTATGAAGGCCCGCACTTCCTTTTGTGTCTGGGGTTGTGGCATATGTACAATTAACTGAATGCGATCGGGAGTGAGCTGTCTCCCCACTTTGGACAGCAAGTGACCCAAGTACACAACTTGCTGAACACAGAATTGCAGCTTCGAAGGGGACACCTTGTGTCCCTTGTCTGCCAAAAAATGTAAAACTGTCAGTGATGCTTGTTCACATTCGGGCTCACTTCGTGCGGTGATCAGTAGATCATCGACGTATTGCAGTAAAGCGGTGTTAACTGGCATTTGAATACAATCTAGTTGTCTTTTCAGTGCTTGACTATAGATGCTGGGGCTTTCTGTGAATCCTTGAGGTGCGCGGGAAAATTTGAAACTTCGTCCATTTAAACTGAATCCGAAGAGATATTGGCTCTCCGGATCAATAGGTACACTGAAGAAAGCGTTCTTGAGATCAATTACAGTAAAGAACGTTGCTTCTGAATCAATAGCAGTCAATAGAGAAGAGATATCGGGGACCACAGGGTACTGTGGTACAATGCATTTATTCAGTTCTCGAAGATCAATCACCAGCCGATATACTGGCGGTGCATTGGGGTCAGTACGTTTAAGAATTGGAATGATGGGTGAATTACAGATATTGGAGTCGGTCTCTACGACCACTCCCTGGGCAATAAGCTCTTCAATTATTTTCAGTAAAGCCACTACAGCATCGGGTGGTAACTTGTATTGTCTGATTCTGGGTAGAACAACTCCTGTCTTGAGTGTAACACGGTATGGAGTGATATGCATACAACCTACGTCAGCTGGGCCTTTTGCCCATAGGTGATCTGGTACATTTTTCAATCTGACATCAAAATCTCGTAAAACATAATGACCCTTGAAATCCCGTAGAAAGAGTCTAACTCCCTCCGGGGAACAGCATATTATAGCTCCTAGAGCCTTCAGAGTTTTAATTCCTAACAAGTTTTCTGGGCATGAGTTCGTAAGTAACAAATCTGTAACTCGTGATAATGGACCCACAGCCAACGGTACTGGTTCCGATACTTCATTTACAATAGGCTGTCCTGAAAAACCAAGGGAAACGTTCTGTGAGCCTGAGAGGGGTGCCCCTGGAACTTCATTATGACTGATAGTGGTGCGGCTTGCCCCTGTGTCAATTAAAAACTTTCTGTCTTTTCCCAATACGTGACTGTGTACATAAGGACCTTCTTGATCTACAGGAATTTCAATAAGAGGCAAACCACCTTCCCTCTCTAGGCTGTTTCATGTATATCGGGGGTAATCTGGATATGCCGATTGGGCATACTGGTACATCTGTTGCGAAACTTGCTGAGTCGCGGCAATGGGCTGTGGTCCTGTTACTGTCTGTGCTGTATGAGATGGAGCATGCATAGGCTGTGTATTCTGCATTGGCTGTACATTTTGTGAGGTCTGTTGCTGAACCTGATCTTGTCTAGGCGGATGCGGTCTTTCTTTAGTTTTACCTGTTGCTATGTTATGTTTCAGGACTGGGCATTCATGTACATAGTGACCTGGCTGTTTACAGTAATTACATGTCCCTTTAACGGAAACTGTAGTGTGACTTGTCTGGGTCCCACCTTTTCTCTGACCGTCGGCTGGGACCGTCTGAGCTACTAACATTTTCATCTTGGTGTCCTTCATACGTTTCTGTTCTTGATCCTGTTCTTCTCTAATTCTGTTCTGATGGTATTGTAACATTTGTAACATCTGGGATGGCGTATTTGCCTGCCAAGTACTTTCAACCTTGTATACTCTGTTTTTAACTAATGGTAGGGAGTTCTCGACTAGTTTTGATACAAAAAGGTGTGGATATGATTCGCTACTTGGTTGTAGGCCACTATTTATAATGAAACATTTCTCAAATCTGGAATAGAAGTCACTAGTATCTTCATCATGTTTCTGTTTACAGGACGAGATGGCGTCCCAATCTTCCTTTCTAGTTGTCAATAATCTTGGCAGGACCTGTACTATTAATCCGGGTAATGCTTTAGTCTTGTCCCCAAGGCCTACCCCTGGGACCCGTTTGCTTTCTTCGTCTTCTATTTCTGCCCATGCAATCTTTGTGTCCCCCACCTCCCATTCTTTTTCCTTTAATTTCTCGTAAATGCCCGTGGGCAACAGTACTTTTAACATTTTCATGATATCATCATACGTGTAATCCCCCATTAACAACATGTCTTTAAGCTCTCTGTGAAAACCTGCAGGGTCTTTATCATGACACGGAACTAGTTTCTTCATTTCTAACAGCTCTAACTTAGTCAGTGGCGTGTGCACATATACACGTTTCAAGGCATGATCCGCACCCATAACTGGGTGTACTTCTCGTAAGGGGTTCTGGCTTTCAATGCCACTTCCGCATTGCATGTGGTACATTTTCCTTTCTGGAGGCGGGGCCGGAACATATTCAGAACTTATGAAAGTGTTATATTTATGTCGTTGTTCTAGAATTATTTGTATTAACTTGGTACTGAAACCTCTCCATCTATCCATGAGTAGTGCTTCTAATGTTTCGTGTAAGGGACCTGGATCAGAATGTTTATTTCTGTATTTCGTGAGGAGGTGCTGAATCATGTATACACCTGCTAATTTCTGTTCGTCTGGGGAAAGGTTCAGAAATGTCTGAGCTAAAGTATCATCATTATATATGTCCGGATTTTCAGCCCATAATATGGCTGACCGGGCTAGTTCTTGTTCATCCATTGAATTGAGTACATGGTACCCCATTCTTTCTCGTAGTCTTTTATCAGTCTCCTGGAACTGGTGTTCAGAAGAATTCGGGTTTGTTAAAGCAGAGAGAAAAACTCTCTTGTTTTCTGGGCGGATGCCTTTCCTAAGGTAAGTTCCCTTACCTACATACGCTATAGTATCTGGAGTCCTTTCTGGTTCTTCAGGTTCTTCTTCCTCCTCGGAGGAAGCTTTTTCTTTCTGGTGTGCTGTTATCACTGCTTTTCTAATTTTCTTGTACATACTGGCTATGCAAGCCCCCTTGTCATGTTTTCCTTCGGCTATGTTTTGACCCCACTTGTTTAGTGCATCTAATTCACTTTGATCTGTTCCAGGCCTGTCTCGTTCTCTTATTAGGCAATTTATAAAAAATCGTAGTATTTGTGCTTGAATGTCAACTTTCTGTTTCTCCATGGCATCCTTGATACTGTCAGGGTCTTTCCCTGTCTGGACAAACTCGTATATTCTATCAAGACGGTCCTTCATTCCTACATAGCATAGCAAGATATCAGTAGCAGATCTCAACCGTAGTGATGCCAATATCATTAGATCGTTTTTACCGGGTACTGGATCATATCTGCAAACGGAAAGGTTTTCTTTAAATGTGTCAAGTCGGGGTGACCTGAACGTGAGAGGACTCTGCATATCCCTGAGATTGAATCTGTGTGTTAATGGCGGGGTCCGTAGACCCGCGGTCGCACCTCCTGAAGCGGATGCTTGGGCATTATCTGGAGTCTGTACCTGAACTTGAATTTGTCGTTTGGTAGGATCAGGTAGATGTGGTTTCGGTAGGTCAGTTTTCGGTATGGGAAGTGGCGGAGCTGGCGGAGCGGGGGAGGTCTGTCGCGGTACTGGCGGGACATGATCCGGGGGCGGGGTGCCACCCCCGTCCCTGTCATTGGGCAAGGCACGAACAGGCAGATTGGTGTAAGCCGGTGCTACATCTTCTAGATAAGTATTTAGGAATATGTCTTTAGTAGTCTTATGCATTACTTTAGTTGGAACTAATGGTGGCGGTAAGTTTTTCGGTATTTCTGATAGGGCCTCAGGTGTACCCTCGGCCGCGAGATACATACCATTCACAAGATTGTTTCGGGCACGGTCTATTTGTTCTGTTTTTACTCAGATCCCTTCGGTAACTAACTCGTTTTCTTGAGCCTTTTCTGATTCTTTAAGTCTGTCTTCTCTACGGAGTGCTTTCTCAGCACGCTTATGTGATTCCTTACGCCAAAATTCTATGGCGTCTTTCTGTGATTGTCTAGCTTTCTTTTTCCATAATACTTCTTCTACCTTCATGATGCACTCGGCATCCCATGTTCCGGTAACAGGCCATCTGTGTCTTTCGTCTAGGTGTTTGGTATAATCGGCCCATAAGTCTAGATATAATATGGCATCTATGCCATGTTTATGATACATAAAGTTACCTGGAGTGTCCCTAGGGGGGATAGGAATTTCTTCCTCCAGTATTCCTTTTCTAGTTCCTAACTGTTTTAACTTGTTGAAAAACGGCATCTTGTTTACTTATTACTGAATACTCAATCCTTACTCCTAAATACTAGTTACAGCTACTTTATACGAGAAACACAATAATGCACATTAAACGGTCACATTCATACCACGACATTAATCACATGAAAAGACATTTGAGACATAGATGACTACCCCCTATACTGGATGTACTGCTCAACAGTACAGATACACTGGTGTAACAGTGCAGAAATTCAGAATACTAGATATACTGCTAAACAGTACAGATACACTGCCTAAAAACAGTGCAGACCGGACTTGTGTACCCAAACCCGTCTAGATACGTCCCAGCAATGGTACTCACCGGGAAGCACGGAAACAGAAGGCCTCGGAAAACTCGACTGGACTCGACTCGATACTTCGGAAAACTTCGGAAAACTTCGGAAACCTTCGGAAAACTTCGGAAAACCTGGTGGGCCTCTTGACACCTCGGACCTTGCTTCTTTCGGCTAGGCTCTGGTCGGGATCCTCCGCACTCCTCACCGCCTCGTCTGGGAACTGATCGCAGTCTTCGTCACCTCCGTGGGTCAGAGGGAGATGCAGGAAATCCTGCCGGTACGCGTTGGTTCCATCTAACTGATGGCAGGGGACAGAGCTTGCAATGCGCCAACCGGCGCGTGAGGTGGGGGAGAAGTCCCTATTCGGGCGCCAAAATGACGTAAATAATTAATTTACTCTCTTAATTTCTATGCAGGTAAGTACTTAATCAATAATAACTCAGATCGGAAAGAAAAAACCAGAGTCCGTGGTGTTAGAGTTTCTAAGGGTTTTATTCCTCAAAAAGGAATGGTCATGACCAGGATATCGGATTCTGACCACCACAGGGGTGTCAGAAGGGATAGAGGAATAGAGCGCGCCACATTTTATTGACAATACATAGCTTATATACTTAATCCATTTCATAAGCAACAGTGCAGGAGGCGTAACAGTTGAGAGAAGACAAGATAACAGTATACACGTGGTACTAGTACGTAATCAAGAGGCGTGAACTAGGCGTGAACTAGAAACGTATGCTAGAAAACGTCACTGATAGGTGACGCGGGTGGGTGGCATCAAGCAGAAATGTGGCAATGTCAGCAGAAATCGGAAGCTTGGATGCGCGCGCAGCTGCATGACGTGTGATTGACGGGGTGCAGGGGACTTGACATTTACACTGACGGAAAGAGACAGAAGTCTGGCATGTCAGATCAACTTGTACTTCTATCATATCTGATATCTGATGTTTAGGAACCATATTATCTGGGCGGAAAGGTCTCTAGGGCAGAAGCTATTCTATGCTAACCGTGGATGCGTGTATAAGCGCCTAAGTGTCTACATGAGAAGCGTGGGGGGCACGGGGCCTTCCATGAAAGCATGGTAACAGGAGCTATGAATTACTTGCACTGAGACAGGTCGGCCCTTTTGGCTCTGCAGCTGGAGAGGATGTTTACTGAAGCTAGTAGGCAGGAATGCATTTTCGAGGAGCGGAACAGATAACTCGAAGGTTATAGTCAGTCTTGGCAGAAAGCAGGCTGAGCTGAGCGCAAGGGGCCGCGCTGGAAGTAAGTCAGAGTTCACGGGTACAGAAGCAGCCTGGGCTGAGGCTGTCATAGTCAGAAGCCAGAAAAGAGGCTCGATGGCAGAAATTCAGGGCCTACTCTGCCAGAGCAGGAAAAACATGTAAAGTACACTACAAAAAGACGTTGGCATAGCATACTTAGGAACGGACTATTTAACCCATTCAGGGTGGATCTGAAAGAGGACAAGTTAACGTTGGACGCAAATGTATTTGCGTCTTCATAGCTGGCACAGGAGGGAAGTTACATGCACTTTAAGCTGGTACATGGAATCGGTGGGGTACGCGCTAGGGAACACAACTTGACCATAAAATTTTATATTTCCTCACAGCTGTCCTCAGCCCGGCTTGCTTGAATCCTGATGGTGCAATGAGCAAGGGACTCACATCTGAGTATACCCTTCCACGCTTAGGGTGGACAAAATATTTAACAACAAGGGGTGGTGATGGACAGAGTTTCTGAATTAAGCAGAATACTCTCACCCAGTCAAGAGATCAGGGCTAGATCCAACACCGTTTTTTAGCTCACTGCACCATCCCAGCTCAGAACCTGGCTATATGCAAATTAGTCTGTTCCTGTCCCAGTGCATGATGGGAACAGGGCAAACCAAACTACCAAGCCAATTCTTACACTGGGAAGGAAAAAAGCTTCCGGGGACCGGTTTCTGGCATTTCAGCTGTCGTCGGCCCGGCTTGCTTGAATTCTGATGGTGCAATGAGCAAGGGACTCACATCTGAGTATACCCTTCCACGCTTAGGGTGGACAAAATATTTAACAACAAGGGGTGGTGATGGACAGAGTTTTTGAATTAAGCAGAATACTCTCACCCAGTCAAGAGATCAGAGCTAGATCCAACACCGTTTTTTAGCTCACTGTACCATCCCAGCTCAGAACCTGGCTATATGTAAATTAGTCTGTTCCTGTCCCAGTGCATGATGGGAACAGGGCAAACCAAACTACCAAGCCAATTCTTACACTGGGAAGGAAACAAGCTTCCGGGGACCGGTTTCTGGCATTTCAGCTGTCGTCAGCCCGGCTTGCTTGAATCCTGATGGTGCAATGAGCAAGGGACTCACATCTGAGTATACCCTTCCACGCTTAGGGTGGACAAAATATTTAACAACAAGGGGTGGTGATGGACAGAGTTTCTGAATTAAGCAGAATACTCTCACCCAGTCAAGAGATCAGGGCTAGATCCAACACCGTTTTTTAGCTCACTGCACCATCCCAGCTCAGAACCTGGCTATATGCAAATTAGTCTGTTCCTATCCCAGTGCATGATGGGAACAGGGCAAACCAAACTACCAAGCCAATTCTTACACTGGGAAGGAAACAAGCTTCCGGGGACCGGTTTCTGACATTTCAGCCGTCGTCGGCCCGGCTTGCTTGAATCCTGATGGTGCAATGAGCAAGGGACTCACATCTGAGTATACCCTTCCACGCATAGGGTGGACAACATTTTTAACAACAAGGGGTGGTGATGGACAGAGTTTCTGAATTAAGCAGAATACTCTCACCCAGTCAAGAGATCAGGGCTAGATCAAACACCGTTTTTTAGCTCACGGCACCATCCCAGCTCAGAACCTGGCTATATGCAAATTAGTCTGTTCCTGTCCCAGTGCATGATGGGAACAGGGCAAACCAAACTACCAAGCCAATTCTTACACTGGGAAGGAAACAAGCTTCCGGGGACCGGTTTCTGGCATTTCAGCCGTCGTCGGCCCGGCTTGCTTGAATCCTGATGGTGCAATGAGCAATGGACTCACATCTGAGTATACCCTTCCACGCTTAGGGTGGACAAAATATTTAACAACAAGGGGTGGTGATGGACAGAGTTTCTGAATTAAGCAGAATACTCTCACCCAGTCAAGAGATCAGGGCTAGATCAAACACCGTTTTTTAGCTCACGGCACCATCCCAGCTCAGAACCTGGCTATATGCAAATTAGTCTGTTCCTGTCCCAGTGCATGATGGGAACAGGGCAAACCAAACTACCAAGCTAATTCCTACACTGGGAAGGAAACAAGCTTCCGGGGACCGGTTTCTGGCATTTCAGCCGTCGTCGGCCCGGCTTGCTTGAATCCTGATGGTGCAATGAGCAATGGACTCACATCTGAGTATACCCTTCCACGCTTAGGGTGGACAAAATATTTAAGAACAAGGGGTGGTGATGGACAGAGTTTCTGAATTAAGCAGAATACTCTCACCCAGTCAAGAGATCAGGGCTATATCCAACACCGTTTTTAGCTCACTGCACCATCCCAGCTCAGAACCTGGCTGTATGCAAATTAGTCTGTTCCTGTCCCAGTGCATGATGGGAAAAGGGCAAACCAAACTACCAAGCCAATTCTTACACTGGGAAGGAAACAAGCTTCCGGGGACCGGTTTCTGTCATTTCAGCCGTCCTCGGCCCGGCTTGCTTGAATCCTGATGGTGCAATGAGCAAGGGACTCACATCTGAGTATACCCTTCCACGTTTAGGGTGGACAAAATATTTAACAACAAGGGGTGGTGATGGACAGAGTTTCTGGTTTAAGCAGAATACTCTCACCCAGTCAAGACATCAGGGCTAGATCCAACACCGTTTTTTAGCTCACTGCACCATCCCAGCTCAGAACCTGGCTATATGCAAATTAGTCTGTTCCTGTCCCAGTGCATGATGGGAACAGGGCAAACCAAACTACCAAGCCAATTCTTTCACTGGGAAGGAAACAAGCTTCCAGGGACCGGTTTCTGGCATTTCAGCCGTCGTCGGCCCGGCTTGCTTGAATCCTGACGGTGCAATGAGCAAGGGACTCACATCTGAGTATACCCTTCCACGCTTAGGGTGGGCAAAATATTTAACAACAAGGGGTTGTGATGGACAGAGTTTCTGAATTAAGCAGAATACTCTCACCCAGTCAAGAGATCAGGGCTAGATCCAACACTGTTTTTTAGCTCACTGCACCATCCCAGCTCAGAACCTGGCTATATGCAAATTAGTCTGTTCCTGTCCAAGTGCATGATGGGAACAGGCAAACCAAACTACCAAGCCAATTCTTACACTGGGAAGGAATCAAGCTTCTGGGGACCGGTTTCTGGCATTTCAGCCGTCGTCGGCCCGGCTTGCTTGAATCCTGATGGTGCAATGAGCAAGGGACTCACATCTGAGTATACCCTTCCACGCTTAGGGTGGACAAAATATTTAACAACAAGGGGTGGTGATGGACAGAGTTTCTGAATTAAGCAGAATACTCTCACCCAGTCAAGAGATCAGGGCTAGATCCAACACCGTTTTTTAGCTCACTACACCATCCCAGCTCAGAACCTGGCTATATGCAAATTAGTCTGTTCCTGTCCCAGTGCATGATGGGAACAGGGCAAACCAAACTACCAAGCCAATTCTTACACTGGGAAGGAAACAAGCTTCCGGGGACCGGTTTCTGGCATTTCAGCCATCGTCGGCCCGGCTTGCTTGAATCCTGATGGTGCAATGAGCAAGGGACTCACATCTGAGTATACCCTTCCACGCTTAGGGTGGACAAAATATTTAACAACAAGGGGTGGTGATGGACAGAGTTTCTGAATTAAGCAGAATACTCTCACCCAGTCAAGAGATCAGGGCTAGATCCAACACCGTTTTTTAGCTCACTGCACCATCCCGGCTCAGAACCTGGCTATATGCAAATTAGTCTGTTCCTGTCCCAGTGCATGATGGGAACAGGGCAAACCAAACTACCAAGCCAATTCTTACACTGGGAAGGAAACAAGCTTCCGGGGACCGGTTTCTGGCATTTCAGCCGTCGTCGGCCCGGCTTGCTTGAATCCTGATGGTGCAATGAGCAAGGGACTCACATCTGAGTATACCCTTCCACGCTTAGGGTGGACAAAATATTTAACAACAAGGGGTGGTGATGGACAGAGTTTCTGAATTAAGCAGAATACTCTCACCCAGTCAAGAGATCAGGGCTAGATCCAACACCGTTTTTTAGCTCACTGCACCATCCCAGCTCAGAACCTGGCTATATGCAAATTAGTCTGTTCCTGTCCCAGTGCATAATGGGAACAGGGCAAACCAAACTACCAAGCCAATTCTTACACTGGGAAGGAAACAAGCTTCCGGGGACCGGTTTCTGGCATTTCAGCCGTCGTCGGCCCGGCTTGCTTGAACCCTGATGGTGCAATGAGCAAGGGACTCTCGTAGCTGCTTCTGTGCGCTTGTGTTGTAGAATCCTCTCTAGCCCACTGATCATCTGCTGCCTGTTGTTCCAGGAATCTAAGGAGACAGGCTCCGTCACCTTCACTCGTCGGAGGCTGCCTGACAGGGGACGGGACTGCGAGACCCAGGGTACTGCGCGTGGAGACCTGAGCGCACCTGGAGTCTCTTCCCGCCCCTGCTCCGCCTCTACTGATTGCCTGCGGACATCTGATTGGACGAAAGCGCTACAACAGCTCGCGGCCCCCGCTTCGCGGGTGCCGCTCGTAGCTGCTTCTGTGCGCTTGTGTTGTAGAATCCTCTCTAGCCCACTGATCATCTGCTGCCTGTTGTTCCAGGAATCTAAGGAGACAGGCTCCGTCACCTTCACTCGTCGGAGGCTGCCTGACAGGGGACGGGACTGCGAGACCCAGGGTACTGCGCGTGGAGACCTGAGCGCACCTGGAGTCTCTTCCCGCCCCTGCTCCGCCTCTACTGATTGCCTGCGGACATCTGATTGGACGAAAGCGCTACAACAGCTCGCGGCCCCCGCTTCGCGGGTGCCGCTCGTAGCTGCTTCTGTGCGCTTGTGTTGTAGAATCCTCTCTAGCCCACTGATCATCTGCTGCCTGTTGTTCCAGGAATCTAAGGAGACAGGCTCCGTCACCTTCACTCGTCGGAGGCTGCCTGACAGGGGACGGGACTGCGAGACCCAGGGTACTGCGCGTGGAGACCTGAGCGCACCTGGAGTCTCTTCCCGCCCCTGCTCCGCCTCTACTGATTGCCTGCGGACATCTGATTGGACGAAAGCGCTACAACAGCTCGCGGCCCCCGCTTCGCGGGTGCCGCTCGTAGCTGCTTCTGTGCGCTTGTGTTGTAGAATCCTCTCTAGCCCACTGATCATCTGCTGCCTGTTGTTCCAGGAATCTAAGGAGACAGGCTCCGTCACCTTCACTCGTCGGAGGCTGCCTGACAGGGGACGGGACTGCGAGACCCAGGGTACTGCGCGTGGAGACCTGAGCGCACCTGGAGTCTCTTCCCGCCCCTGCTCCGCCTCTACTGATTGCCTGCGGACATCTGATTGGACGAAAGCGCTACAACAGCTCGCGGCCCCCGCTTCGCGGGTGCCGCTCGTAGCTGCTTCTGTGCGCTTGTGTTGTAGAATCCTCTCTAGCCCACTGATCATCTGCTGCCTGTTGTTCCAGGAATCTAAGGAGACAGGCTCCGTCACCTTCACTCGTCGGAGGCTGCCTGACAGGGGACGGGACTGCGAGACCCAGGGTACTGCGCGTGGAGACCTGAGCGCACCTGGAGTCTCTTCCCGCCCCTGCTCCGCCTCTACTGATTGCCTGCGGACATCTGATTGGACGAAAGCGCTACAACAGCTCGCAGCCCCCGCTTCGCGGGTGCCGCTCGTAGCTGCTTCTGTGCGCTTGTGTTGTAGAATCCTCTCTAGCCCACTGATCATCTGCTGCCTGTTGTTCCAGGAATCTAAGGAGACAGGCTCCGTCACCTTCACTCGTCGGAGGCTGCCTGACAGGGGACGGGACTGCGAGACCCAGGGTACTGCGCGTGGAGACCTGAGCGCACCTGGAGTCTCTTCCCGCCCCTGCTCCGCCTCTACTGATTGCCTGCGGACATCTGATTGGACGAAAGCGCTACAACAGCTCGCGGCCCCCGCTTCGCGGGTGCCGCTCGTAGCTGCTTCTGTGCGCTTGTGTTGTAGAATCCTCTCTAGCCCACTGATCATCTGCTGCCTGTTGTTCCAGGAATCTAAGGAGACAGGCTCCGTCACCTTCACTCGTCGGAGGCTGCCTGACAGGGGACGGGACTGCGAGACCCAGGGTACTGCGCGTGGAGACCTGAGCGCACCTGGAGTCTCTTCCCGCCCCCTGCTCCTACTTAAGACACACCCTCCACGCTACGCGGGACGCGAGCGGGACGCCGGGCGAAGCCCGGGCAAAGGGCGGGCCGTCTGTGGCCGTCCGGGGACGACCGAGGACGGGACGGGCCAACCCTTTAACATCCACGCCTTAGTAAACATCAAAAAGTGATCACCGTAGAGCCATACTCTTAAAGAAAGATTACGGCCTCTTTTTACGTCTCCCT
The DNA here is from genome assembly GCF_964263255.1 of Lissotriton vulgaris. Classification (NCBI taxonomy): domain Eukaryota; kingdom Metazoa; phylum Chordata; class Amphibia; order Caudata; family Salamandridae; genus Lissotriton; species Lissotriton vulgaris. The sequence continues at coordinate 29,429 of NW_028254837.1, read as the reverse complement.
ACGTCCAGAGTTGCGATACTAGTGGCAACCTCTTTATAAACAAAAAATGGGTCTCAAGAAACTACGTTCCCGAACAATTTTTATGAAGCGAATGGGAACCGAGGAAGCCGTTAGAAAATCCACTGACAACGGAATTAAAGCTGGTCGCAGCAGCTTGACCCCAGCAATCAGTGAATATTTCTCGTCATTGTCGGCAAAAAAGAAACCGGAAAAAACAACGTCTGCTTTCGAAAATAAAACACCAGGAAGCTTGGACGATAGATCTTGCCTATCGGCATCCCCCCATCTGTCTCATAATGTCAGCGACACTGTGTTTAACAATAATAAGTCTACACACACAATAAGAGATCAACAACCCGAAAATTCAAATACTAGTGCGGTGAAATCATCAACGCCTATAAAAAACCATGAGGGTGTACCCAAACCAGACGACTTGAGTATCTTAAACTATACAGCAGAACAAAAAAGTCTGATCTCTGAAATTTTCATGATAAAGGGTAACGGGAGCCCTCAAACACAAAAAGACTCATGTTTACTCAACCAAAAAGATGGAGAAAACAGCCCAGAGTTAAAGTTAACAAACACAGTCGCAAAAAAACTCTCTATACACAAACAAGAATCCTCTTTAGATCCTTTTTTAATAGAAAGCAATAACCTTGAAAAATCGGCTATTCCCATATCTAAGGCTCTCTTCACATTACAAGAAATTCTCGAATCAGTTCTCTCCTTCCTAGGAAACATCCTTGAAAACTCTGATCAAACTTTGGATGTACAAATCGGTATTTTGAAGTTTTTAGTTGAAGAGAAAAGGAAAAAAGAGTCCTCAAAAAACACAGAAGGAAGTCTAGATGATAACAATCAACAACCAAATGAAAATAAGCAAATCTTCTGTCATTCATCTACTCAGACAACAGATGATAATTTCAAATCAACCGATAACATGAGAAAGAATGACCATCTCAATGAATCCACTCTATTCTCTCTGAAACGTCTGTTTAGAGAAAATCCCCCAAAAAAGGAAAAACAATACCCGATATTCAACAAAAAAACGGGAAGGGGAAGACCTGACAAGGAATCTGCAAAAGAAGGCGAGGAATCAAAGGTAGATGTCAAATCAGAAAAATCCTCAGGAGAAATGACACCTAACTCTACTAAGGATGATACGCTTAAGAAAAATAAAAGGAAGAAAAAACATATGAGAAGGATTCAAAAAAAGCAAGCACGAACATTAAAATTCCAAAAAAATACAATACCACAAAAAGATCTACAAGCAAAAGACGACGAGAAAAGTACTCCGCGAAGGAGTAAAAAAGAAGAATCCCCCAAAAGAACAACAACAGATAGCAAGAAAGCCTTGAACCCAAGGGCGGAGGTATATCTTCCAGTAAATTTGGTTACTACGACAACAGAAGAAAACACTGTGAAACTCTTTTCTGAAAAAGAAAATTACTGCTGGAATGCCACACAAACTAAGGTACTTCAATTTGAAGAACTATTTCCCACTGACAATATCTCTCTTAACAGAAGCAGGATTCTACACCTCTTACAAAACATAAAACCTCTTCAATCCATGACTAGCAGCGACATTGACCTAGTATCACTTCCAACGCGAGGTCAAAGTAAAATCGCAATAGTCTCATTTTGGTCTCCAGTGATACCAAGTATCATTTTGAAAGAAAAAGAGATAATATACCGTTTTGGTTATGACATCATAGAGAAACCGGAGTATAAAGGAAATAAAGAACAACCAACCTTTAATAGTAATACGACTCTCTTTTCTTCACTTCAATTGAAAGAGGGGCAAAGACCCTCGGGGACCTTAAGACACCTTGAGGGTTTGCAAAACAGAGATATAGAACAGGGAGAAGAGATACTAAGAATTCGAGTAAAAAAAGGGGAAAGGGAAGTGTGGCATATGGAACCAAAGGAAGAACACGCAGAAAATAAGATGGAGAACTCATGGACCTGGCTACCAGGGATCTTAAACTATAATAAAGGTTTTACCCACCACAAGCACCCCGTTTAACCAAGGTCTAAAGATCATTTCGTGGAACATCGCTGGAAGAACAAACATAAAAATGAAGGAAGTCCTCAGAAACCAGCCCGACATACTGACCTTGCAGGAAACCTGGGCAACAGAACCCTTCTCACAAAAAGGTTACTATGTGTATAATATAAATGCGAAAGCCTCTAACCGGGGCCATGCCAAAGGGGGACTGGCTTTTTTAATGAGAGAGGACTACTCGTGGGCACAAGAGATAGTGGAAACCAGCAGTGAGAACGTGCAATGTATGAAACTGTCTCTGAAAGCCTCCAATCTGACTATAACCAAACCAACATTGCTTTTCAACGTATATGCTCCTCCAGGAAAAAACCACGACAGCTTAAATGACGATACCCTGCAAATTATCATACAAATAATTGAAGCCCACACATCTTTACCCTATTTAATCATGGGAGATTTTAATGGGAAAATTTCTAATACAGAAATAAAAAAATGGGGAAAAATCCTGGAAGAAGAACGCCTGGAACACGTAATCCCCCAATTCCCCAACGATATTCGATCCAATAAAAGAGGGAAAACACTGTTATCTGTATTGCTTGCCATAAACGGAACAATTCTTAACGGGAATGTGGAAGGCGATATCCCGGCAGGGTATACAAGACAAGGAAATGGGAGACCATCTATAATAGACTATATCATCTGTGGTAAAGACCAGCTTGAAACAATGTCCCATCTGTGTTCCAATTTTACCCCAGAGAGCGATCATGCCGTCCTGCAACTAGTTACCAATTGGTCGGCTCTGTCTGAAGAAGAAGGCTTGATGACCCTTGATAGAAAGGAAACTTTGGTAAGCAGCGACCAGAGACGAATCTTCTGGAACCCCACCTCGTTGAGTAAAATAACAAACTTGGTCGATCAACAACAGTTTTTAAGGAATCAATACTCAGAAGACCCTATCGAAAACTTCGAGACCATGCTCATCGAGCTCAAGGAGGTAATAACCGAAAGGAATCTTCAAAGAACTGATACAATTCCAAAAAGAAAAAATAACAACAAAACAGGGAATTCATTGACAAAGATAACCCTAAACAAATTGATACGCGCGCAATACTTACATTTCTCTCCTACTAAAAAGAAAGAAATAAATAAATTGAAAAACCAACTCAAGAGAGAAAAAATACGCGAGAGAAAATCCTTTGAAGACCGAAACTGGGTTGAATTACAAAACGCTGCCAAAGAACCAAACCAAAGAACGTATTGGTCTATAATAGCTAAGATATCTGGGACAAAAAAGAAATTACACGCAGTACCTGTTCCTCCGAAAGAGTGGGAAATTTACCTGACAGAACTGTACAAAAAAAACGAAGACATATTACTGACAAACAGTCCAGATAAGGTAAAGGAAAAATCTATGGAAAAAACAATCCCGAAAACTACAACTATAATGGTTGAAACACATATTCGGAGGGCAAGAAGCTCAGGAGCCTTTGGTCCAGACCAAATCCCTATAAAGGCCCTACAAATAAATTCCAGGGAATGGAGCCTTTTTCTAACTCCACTTTTCAACCATATTTTGTCCACTGGTCAGGTTCCCAAGTCATGGCAAGGGAGCACTATAATTCCTATCCACAAAAAAGGTTGTAAAAAGGTAGCAGGCAACTACCGCCAGATAGCCCTGATGGACGCCACCGGAAAAATCTTCGCGGCAGAGATATTTTTGCAATTAAAAAACTGGGCCTTTTCGATGGGTCTGATCCCTATGTTCCAGGCAGGTTTCAGACCCAAACACTCTGTCACGGACAATATTGCAATAATCCAGTTCTTTCTGGACAAATACGTCACAACAAGAAAACAGACGGTCTACATGGCTTTTATAGATTATTCAACCGCATTTGACCGTGTGGATCGTCCTACTCTATGGAAAAAATTGAGGAGCCTGGGAATTAACGAGCATTTGCTACAGGCAATAATAAGTCTCCATACAACGACATGGTGCCGTGTGCAAATGGGGGGCCAAAAAGGACTAACGAAAACAATAGACACCGAAAACGGACTTAAACAGGGTTGTCTACTTGCACCCATGTTGTTTTCGCTATATCTCAGCGATTTGCCAATACAACTGCAAAAGGGCTCAAGTCTGCCCCCAAAAATTAACCAACAAAGAGTTCACCAGTTGCTCTATGCGGACGATATAGTCCTCTTCGATCTTACTCCATACGGCCTCCAAAAAACTCTGGATATTCTGTTTAAATATTCAAATGACAATTATTTAATACCGAATGTAAGAAAAACCAAAGTTGTAGCTTTTTCTGGGAGGAAGAAAAGTGCCAAATATATTTGGAAGCTAGGTGAGGAAAAAATCGACGAAGAGAAAGAATATATCTACCTGGGCAGGATTCTCACCAAGAATCTAACAAATACACAACACATCGATAAGCTAATGAATAAATCTGAAATACACGCAGGTGCTCTAACGAGATTATATAACGCCACGGGGAGCAGACATTTTTCCTCTCTAATCAAAATTTACAAAGCTAAAATACCAGCGGTCTTGTCTTACGCTACGGAATGTATTCCAATCCAACAATGGGGCTTCATGGACCGTCAGGAGGGTAAAATCCTGAAAAAAATAATGAAGGTCCCAACTGCCACTCCAGTTCAGGTCCTACGGCTGGAATTTGGAATCACTAGTGCTTTTGCCACGGCCGTGGCGAACATAATTAGATGGGCCTACCAGCTACTTCATGCTACGGAGGGAACTCTTCGGTTTTTGTTACAAAAAGAGACTTTTGGCACAGATATCGTTAAACATACTTTCTTAGTGAACATGTCTGCGGCGTTCCAAATGGCTGAAATTTCGAGTGAAATCCTACAGACTTGGTCCACTTCACAATTGAAATTATTCCTTAAATCTTTTACACCAAGGTTAAGTTATGATTTGGACTATGCTCATAGCTATAGGCTAAAAACATTCAAGCCATTTACAACAGTAATTGAGTATAAACATATACAGCCATATATCTCTTTCTGTCTCTCTCATAGTGCAAGGAGGGTAATTTTCATGTACCGAGCTGGGATTTTACCTGTTCAAGTCTATAGAACAAAATGGTTACCCGGAGATCGCTCCAACTTATGCATGTTATGTCTAGGGGGTGAGCAGACTGTGGAGCACTTAATGTTCATTTGTCCTAACTCTAAGGTGGTAGCAGCTCGCGCCCGGTATATTTCACCGATTTACAGATCTTGCAGGCTAATCAAGGAAAAAGATTTTCTTACAATGGCCATAAATCCCCCAAATGAATATGTATGTTATAATTTGTACAAATTTTTTAAATCCATGTTAGTTTTATATTGATTATTGTGTACCTATTTTATGTAAAGTTTACCTTTTATCTTATGTTATATTTGTGGTCCTCGGTTGAGTACCAACACAAATAAAATCTTTTGACTTTGACTTTGACTTTGAGCAAGGGACTCACATCTGACTATACCCTTCCACGCTTAGGGTGGACAAAATATTTAACAACAAGGGGTGGTGATGGACAGAGTTTCTGAATTAAGCAGAATACTCTCACCCAGTCAAGACATTAGGGCTAGATCCAACACCGTTTTTTAGCTCACTGCACCATCCCAGCTCAGAACCTTGCTATATGCAAATTAGTCTGTTCCTGTCCCAGTGCATGATGGGAACAGGGCAAACCAAACTACCAAGCCAATTCTTACACTGGGAAAGAAACAAGCTTCCGGGGACCGGTTTCTGGCATTTCAGCTGTCGTCGGCCCGGCTTGCTTGAAGCCTGATGGTGCAATGAGCAATGGACTCACATCTGAGTATACCCTTCCACGCTTAGGGTGGACAAAATATTTAACAACAAGGGGTGGTGATGGACAGAGTTTCTGAATTAAGCAGAATACTCTCACCCAGTCAAGAGATCAGGGCTAGATCCAACACCGTTTTTTAGCTCACTGCACCGTCCCAGCTCAGAACCTGGCTATATGCAAATTAGTCTGTTCCTGTCCCAGTGCATGATGGGAACAGGGAAAACCAAACTACCAAGCCAATTATTACACTGGGAAGGAAACAAGCTTCCGGGGACCGGTTTCTGGCATTTCAGCTGTCGTCGGCCCGGCTTGCTTGAATCCTGATGGTGCAATGAGCAAGAGACTCACATCTGAGTATACCCTTCCACCCTTAGGGTGGACAAAATATTTACAACAAGGGATGGTGATGGACAGAGTTTCTGAATTAAGCAGAATACTCTCACCCAGTCAAGAGATCAGGGATAGATCCAACACCGTTTTTTAGCTCACTGCACCATCCCAGCTCAGAACCTGGCTATATGCAAATTAGTCTGTTCCTGTCCCAGTGCATGATGGGAACAGGGCAAACCAAACTACCAAGCCAATTCTTACACTGGGAAGGAAACAAGCTTCCGGGGACCGGTTTCTGGCATTTCAGCCGTCGTTGGCCCGGCTTGCTTGAATCCTGATGGTGCAATGAGCAAGGGACTCACATCTGAGTATACCCTTCCACGCTTAAGGTGGACAAAATATTTAACAACAAGGGGTTGTGATGGACAGAGTTTCTGAATTAAGCAGAATACTCTCACCCAGTCAAGAGATCAGGGCTAGATCCAACACCGTTTTTTAGCTCACTGCACCATCCCAGCTCAGAACCTGGCTATATGCAAATTAGTCTGTTCCTGTCCCAGTGCATGATGGGAACAGGGCAAACCAAACTACCAAGCCAATTCTTACACTGGGAAGGAAACAAGCTTCCAGGGACTGGTTTCTGGCATTTCAGCCGTCGTCGGCCCGGCTTGCTTGAATCCTGATGGTGCAATGAGCAAGGGACTCACATCTGAGTATACCCTTCCACGCTTAGGGTGGACAAAATATTTAACAACAAGGGGTGGTGATGGACAGAGTTTCTGAATTAAGCAGAATACTCTCACCCAGTCAAGAGATCAGGGCTAAATCCAACACCGTTTTTTAGCTCACTGCACCATCCCAGCTCAGAACCTGGCTATATGCAAATTAGTCTGTTCCTGTCCCAGTGCATGATGGGAACAGGGCAAACCAAACTACCAAGCCAATTCTTACACTGGGAAGGAAACAAGCTTCCGGGGACCGGTTTCTGGCATTTCAGCCGTCGTCGGCCCGGCTTGCTTGAATCCTGATGGTGCAATGAGCAAGGGACTCACATCTGAGTATACCCTTCCACGCTTAGGGTGGACAAAATATTTAACAACAAGGGGTGGTGATGGACAGAGTTTCTGAATTAAGCAGAATACTCTCACCCAGTCAAGAGATCAGGGCTAGATCCAACACCGTTTTTTAGCTCACTGCACCATCCCAGCTCAGAACCTGGCTATATGCAAATTAGTCTGTTTCTGTCCCAGTGCATGATGGGAACAGGGCAAACCAAACTACCAAGCCAATTCTTACACTGGGAAGGAAACAAGCTTCCGGGGACCGGTTTCTGGCATTTCAGCCGTCGTCGGCCCGGCTTGCTTGAATTCTGATGGTGCAATGAGCAAGGGACTCACATCTGAGTATACCCTTCCACGCTTAGGGTGGACAAAATATTTAACAACAAGGGGTGGTGATGGACAGAGTTTCTGAATTAAGCAGAATACTCTCACCCAGTCAAGAGATCAGGGCTAGATCCAAAACCGTTTTTTAGCTCACTGCACCATCCCAGCTCAGAACCTGGCTATATGCAAATTAGTCTGTTCCTGTCCCAGTGCATGATGGGAACAGGGCAAACCAAACTACTAAGCCAATTCTTACACTGGGAAGGAAACAAGCTTCCGGGGACCGGTTTCTGGCATTTCAGCCGTCGTCGGCCCGGCTTGCTTGAATCCTGATGGTGCAATGAGCAAGGGACTCACATCTGAGTATACCCTTCCACGCTTAGGGTGGACAAAATATTTAACAACAAGGGGTGGTGATGGACAGAGTTTCTGAATTAAGCAAAATACTCTCACCCAGTCAAGAGATCAGGGCTAGATCCAACACCGTTTTTTATCTCACTGCACCATCCCAGCTCAGAACCTGGCTATATGCAAATTAGTCTGTTCCTGTCCCAGTGCATGATGGGAACAGGGCAAACCAAACTACCAAGCCAATTCTTACACTGGGAAGGAAACAAGCTTCCGGGGACCGGTTTCTGGCATTTCAGCCGTCGTCGGCCCGGCTTGCTTGAATCCTGATGGTGCAATGAGCAAGGGACTCACATCTGAGTATACCCTTCCACGCTTAGGGTGGACAAAATATTTAACAACAAGGGGTGGTGATGGACAGAGTTTCGGAATTAAGCAGAATACTCTCACCCAGTCAAGAGATTAGGGCTAGATCCAACACCGTTTTTTAGCTCACTGCACCATCCCAGCTCAGAACCTGGCTATATGCAAATTAGTCTGTTCCTGTCCCAGTGCATGATGGGAACAGGGCAAACCAAACTACCAAGCCAATTCTTACACTGGGAAGGAATCAAGCTTCTGGGGACCGGTTTCTGGCATTTCAGCCGTCGTCGGCCCGGCTTGCTTGAATCCTGATGGTGCAATGAGCAAGGGACTCACATCTGAGAATACCCTTCCACGCTTAGGGTGGACAAAATATTTAACAACAAGGGGTGGTGATGGACAGAGTTTCTGAATTAAGCAGAATACTCTCACCCAGTCAAGAGATCAGGGCTAGATCCAACACCGTTTTTTAGCTCACTGCACCATCCCAGCTCAGAACCTGGCTATATGCAAATTAGTCTGTTCCTGTCCCAGTGCATGATGGGAACAGGGCAAACCAAACTACCAAGCCAATTCTTACACTGGGAAGGAAACAAGCTTCCGGGGCCCTCGTTTCTGGCATTTCAGCCGTCGTCGGCCCGGCTTGCTTGAATCCTGATGGTGCAATGAGCAAGGGACTCACATCTGAGTATACCCTTCCACGCTTAGGGTGGACAAAATATTTAACAACATGGGGTGGTGATGGACAGAGTTTCTGAATTAAGCAGAATACTCTCACCCAGTCAAGAGATCAGGGCTAGATCCAACACCGTTTTTTAGCTCACTGCACCATCCCGGCTCAGAACCTGGCTATATGCAAATTAGTCTGTTCCTGTCCCAGTGCATGATGGGAACAGGGCAAACCAAACTACCAAGCCAATTCTTACACTGGGAAGGAAACAAGCTTCCGGGGACCGGTTTCTGGCATTTCAGCCGTTGTCGGCCCGGCTTGCTTGAATCCTGATGGTGCAATGAGCAAGGGACTCACATCTGAGTATACCCTTCCACGCTTAGGGTGGACAAAATATTTAACAACAAGGGGTGGTGATGGACAGAGTTTCTGAATTAGGCAGAATACTCTCACCCAGTCAAGAGATCAGGGCTAGATCCAACACCGTTTTTTAGCTCACTGCACCATCCCAGCTCAGAACCTGGCTATATGCAAATTAGTCTGTTTCTGTCCCAGTGCATGATGGGAACAGGGCAAACCAAACTACCAAGCCAATTCTTACACTGGGAAGGAAACAAGCTTCCGGGGACCGGTTTCTGGCATTTCAGCCGTCGTCGGCCCGGCTTGCTTGAATCCTGATGGTGCAATGAGCAAGGGACTCACATCTGAGTATACCCTTCCACGCTTAGGGTGGACAAAATATTTAACAACAAGGGGTGGTGATGGACAGAGTTTCTGAATTAAGCAGAATACTCTCACCCAGTCAAGAGATCAGGGCTAGATCCAACACCGTTTTTTAGCTCACTGCACCATCCCAGCTCAGAACCTGGCTATACGCAAATTAGTCTGTTCCTGTCCCAGTGCATGATGGGAACAGGGCAAACCAAACTACCAAGCCAATTCTTACACTGGGAAGGAAACAAGCTTCCGGGGACCGGTTTCTGGCATTTCAGCCGTCGTAGGCCCGGCTTGCTTGAATCCTGATGGTGCAATGAGCAAGGGACTGACATCTGACTATACCCTTCCACGCTTAGGGTGGACAAAATCTTTAACAACAAGGGGTGGTGATGGACAGAGTTTCTGAATTAAGCAGAATACTCTCACCCAGTCAAGAGATCAGGGCTAGATCCAACACCGTTTTTTAGCTCACTGCACCATCCCAGCTCAGAACCTGGCTATATGCAAATTAGTCTGTTCCTGTCCCAGTGCATGATGGGAACAGGGCAAACCAAACTACCAAGCCAATTCTTACACTGGGAAGGAAACAAGCTTCCGGGGACCGGTTTCTGGCATTTCAGCTGTCGTCGGCCCGGCTTGCTTGAAGCCTGATGGTGCAATGAGCAAGGGACTCACATCTGAGTATACCCTTCCACGCTTAGGGTGGACAAAATATTTAACAACAAGGGGTGGTGATGGACAGAGTTTCTGAATTAAGCAGAATACTCTCACCCAGTCAAGAGATCAGGGCTAGATCCAACACCGTTTTTTAGCTCACTGCACCATCCCAGCTCAGAACCTGGCTATATGCAAATTAGTCTGTTCCTGTCCCAGTGCATGATGGGAACAGGGAAAACCAAACTACCAAGCCAATTATTACACTGGGAAGGAAACAAGCTTCCGGGGACCGGTTTCTGGCATTTCAGCTGTCGTCGGCCCGGCTTGCTTGAATCCTGATGGTGCAATGAGCAAGGGACTCACATCTGAGTATACCCTTCCACCCTTAGGGTGGACAAAATATTTACAACAAGGGATGGTGATGGACAGAGTATCTGAATTAAGCAGAATACTCTCACCCAGTCAAGAGATCAGGGATAGATCCAACACCGTTTTTTAGCTCACTGCACCATCCCAGCTCAGAACCTGGCTATATGCAAATTAGTCTGTTCCTGTCCCAGTGCATGATGGGAAAGGGGCAAACCAAACTACCAAGCCAATTCTTACACTAGGAAGGAAACAAGCTTCCGGGGACCGGTTTCTGGCATTTCAGCCGTCGTCGGCCCGGCTTGCTTGAATCCTGATGGTGCAATGAGCAAGGGACTCACATCTGAGTATACCCTTCCACGCTTAGGGTGGACAAAATATTTAACAACAAGGGGTTGTGATGGACAGAGTTTCTGAATTAAGCAGAATACTCTCACCCAGTCAAGAGATCAGGGCTAGATCCAACACCGTTTTTTAGCTCACTGCACCATTCCAGCTCAGAACCTGGCTATATGCAAATTAGTCTGTTCCTGTCCCAGTGCATGATGGGAACAGGGCAAACCAAACCACCAAGCCAATTCTTACACTGGGAAGGAAACAAGCTTCCAGGGACTGGTTTCTGGCATTTCAGCCGTCGTCGGCCCGGCTTGCTTGAATCCTGATGGTGCAATGAGCAAGGGACTCACATCTGAGTATACCCTTCCACGCTTATGGTGGACAAAATATTTAACAACAAGGGGTGGTGATGGACAGAGTTTCTGAATTAAGCAGAATACTCTCACCCAGTCAAGAGATCAGGGCTAGATTCAACACCGTTTTTTAGCTCACTGCACCATCCCAGCTCAGAACCTGGCTATATGCAAATTAGTCTGTTCCTGTCCCAGTGCATGATGGGAACAGGGCAAACCAAACTACCAAGCCAATTCTTACACTGGGAAGAAAACAAGCTTCCGGGGACTGGTTTCTGGCATTTCAGCCATCCTCGGCCCGGCTTGCTTGAATCCTGATGGTGCAATGAGCAAGGGACTCACATCTGAGTATACCCTTACACGCTTAGGGTGGACAAAATATTCAACAACAAGGGGTGGTGATGGACAGAGTTTCTGAATTAAGCAGAATACTCTCACCCAGTCAAGAGATCAGGGCTAGATCCAACACTGTTTTTTAGCTCACTGCACCATCCCAGCTCAGAACCTGGCTATATGCAAATTAGTCTGTTCCTGTCCCAGTGCATGATGGGAACAGGGCAAACCAAACTACCAAGCCAATTCTTACACTGGGAAGGAAACAAGCTTCCGGGGACCGGTTTCTGGCATTTCAGCCGTCGTCGGCCCGGCTTGCTTGAATCCTGATGGTGCAATGAGCAAGGGACTCACATCTGAGTATACCCTTCCACGCTTAGGGTGGACAAAATATTTAACAACAAGGGGTGGTGATGGACAGAGTTTCTGAATTAAGCAGAATACTCTCACCCAGTCAAGAGATCAGGGCTAGATCCAACACCGTTTTTTAGCTCACTGCACCATCCCAGCTCAGAACCTGGCTATATGCAAATTAGTCTGTTTCTGTCCCAGTGCATGATGGGAACAGGGCAAACCAAACTACCAAGCCAATTCTTACACTGGGAAGGAAACAAGCTTCCGGGGACCGGTTTCTGGCATTTCAGCCGTCGTCGGCCCGGCTTGCTTGAATCCTGATGGTGCAATGAGCAAGGGACTCATATCTGAGTATACCCTTCCACGCTTAGGGTGGACAAAATATTTAACAACAAGGGGTGGTGATGGACAGAGTTTCTGAATTAAGCAGAATACTCTCACCCAGTCAAGAGATCAGGGCTAGATCCAACACCGTTTTTTAGCTCACTGCACTATCCCAGCTCAGAACCTGGCTATATGCAAATTAGTCTGTTCCTGTCCCAGTGCATGATGGGAACAGGGCAAACCAAACTACCAAGCCAATTCTTACACTGGGAAGGAAACAAGCTTCCGGGGACCGGTTTCTGGCATTTCAGCCGTCGTCGGCCCTGCTTGCTTGAATCCTGATGGTGCAATGAGCAAGGGACTCACATCTGAGTATACCCTTCCACGCTTAGGGTGGACAAAATATTTAACAACAAGGGGTGGTGATGGACAGAGTTTCTGAATTAAGCAGAATACTCTCACCCAGTCAAGAGATCAGGGCTAGATCCAACACCGTTTTTTAGCTCACTGCACCATCCCAGCTCAGAACCTGGCTACATGCAAATAAGTCTGTTCCTGTCCCAGTGCATGATGGGAACAGGGCAAACCAAACTACCAAGCCAATTCTTACACTGGGAAGGAAACAAGCTCCTGGGGACCGGTTTCTGGCATTTCAGCCGTCGTCGGCCCGGCTTGCTTGAATCCTGATGGTGCAATGAGCAAGGGACTCACATCTGAGTATACCCTTCCACGCTTAGGGTGGACAAAATATTTAACAACAAGGGGTGGTGATGGACAGAGTTTCTGAATTAAGCAGAATACTCTCACCCAGTCAAGAGATCAGGGCTAGATCCAACACCGTTTTTTAGCTCACTGCACCATCCCAGCTCAGAACCTGGCTATATGCAAATTAGTCTGTTCCTGTCCCAGTGCATGATGGGAACAGGGCAAACCAAACTACCAAGCAAATTCTTACACTGGGAAGGAAACAAGCTTCTGGGGACCGGTTTCTGGCATTTCAGCTGTCGTCGGCCCGGCTTGCTTGAAGCCTGATGGTGCAATGAGCAAGGGACTCACATCTGAGTATACCCTTCCACGCTTAGGGTGGACAAAATATTTAACAACAAGGGGTTGTGATGGACAGAGTTTCTGAATTAAGAAGAATACTCTCACCCAGTCAAGAGATCAGGGCTAGATCCAACACCGTTTTTTAGCTCACTGCACCATCCCAGCTCAGAACCTGGCTATATGCAAATTAGTCTGTTCCTGTCCCAGTGCATGATGGAAACAGGGCAAACCAAACTACCAAGCCAATTCTTACACTGGGAAGGAAACAAGCTTCCGGGGACTGGTTTCTGGCATTTCAGCCGTCGTCGGCCCGGCTTGCTTGAATCCTGATGCTGCAATGAGCAAGGGACTCACATCTGAGTATACCCTTCCACGCTTATGGACAAAATATTTAACAACAAGGGGTGGTGATGGATAGAGTTTCTGAATTAAGCAGAATACTCTCACCCAGTCAAGAGATCAGGGCTAGATCCAACACCGTTTTTTAGCTCACTGCACCATCCCAGCTCAGAACCTGGCCATATGCAAATTAGTCTGTTCCTGTCCCAGTGCATGATGGGAACAGGGCAAACCAAACTACCAAGCCAATTCTTACACTAGGAAGGAAACAAGCTTCCGGGGACCGGTTTCTGGCATTTAAGCTGTCGTCGGCCCGGCTTGCTTGAAGCCTGATGGTGCAATGAGCAAGGGACTCACATCTGAGTATACCCTTCCACGCTTAGGGTGGACAAAATATTTAACAACAAGGGGTGGTGTTGGACACAGTTTCTGAATTAAGCAGAATACTCTCACCCAGTCAAGAGATCAGGGCTAGATCCAACACCGTTTTTTAGCTCACTGCACCATCCCAGCTCAGAACCTGGCTATATGCAAATTAGTCTGTTCCTGTCCCAGTGCATGATGGAACAGGGCAAACCAAACTACCAAGCCAATTCTTACACTGGGAAGGAAACAAGCTTCCGGGGACCGGTTTCTGGCATTTCAGCCGTCGTCGGCCCGGCTTGCTTGAATCCTGATGGTGCAATGAGCAAGGGACTCACATCTGAGTATACCCTTCCACGCTTAGGGTGGACAAAATATTTAACAACAAGGGGTGGTGATGGACAGAGTTTCTGAATTAAGCAGAATACTCTCACCCAGTCAAGAGATCAGGGCTAGATCCAACACCGTTTTTTAGCTCACTGCACCATCCCAGCTCAGAACCTGGCTATATGCAAATTAGTCTGTTCCTGTCCCAGTGCATGATGGGAACAGGGCAAACCAAACTACCAAGCCAATTCTTACACTGGGAAGGAAACAAGCTTCCGGAGACCGGTTTATGGCATTTCAGCCGTCGTCGGCCCGGCTTGCTTGAATCCTGATGGTGCAATGAGCAAGGGACTCACATCTGAGTATACCCTTCCACGCTTAGGGTGGACAAAATATTTAACAACAAGGGGTGGTGTTGGACACAGTTTCTGAATTAAGCAGAATACTCTCACCCAGTCAAGAGATCAGGGCTAGATCCAACACCGTTTTTTAGCTCACTGCACCATCCCAGCTCAGAACCTGGCTATATGCAAATTAGTCTGTTCCTGTCCCAGTGCATGATGGAACAGGGCAAACCAAACTACCAAGCCAATTCTTACACTGGGAAGGAAACAAGCTTCCGGGGACCGGTTTCTGGCATTTCAGCCGTCGTCGGCCCGGCTTGCTTGAATCCTGATGGTGCAATGAGCAAGGGACTCACATCTGAGTATACCCTTCCACGCTTAGGGTGGACAAAATATTTAACAACAAGGGGTGGTGATGGACAGAGTTTCTGAATTAAGCAGAATACTCTCACCCAGTCAAGAGATCAGGGCTAGATCCAACACCGTTTTTTAGCTCACTGCACCATCCCAGCTCAGAACCTGGCTATATGCAAATTAGTCTGTTCCTGTCCCAGTGCATGATGGGAACAGGGCAAACCAAACTACCAAGCCAATTCTTACACTGGGAAGGAAACAAGCTTCCGGAGACCGGTTTATGGCATTTCAGCCGTCGTCGGCCCGGCTTGCTTGAATCCTGATGGTGCAATGAGCACAGGACTCACATCTGAGTATACCCTTCCACGCTTAGGGTGGACAAAATATTTAACAACAAGGGGTGGTGATGGACAGAGTTTCTGAATTAAGCAGAATACTCTCACCCAGTCAAGAGATCAGGGCTATATCCAACACCGTTTTTAGCTCACTGCACCATCCCAGCTCAGAACCTGGCTATATGCAAATTAGTCTGTTCCTGTCCCAGTGCATGATGGGAACAGGGCAAACCAAACTACCAAGCCAATTCTTACACTGGGAAGGAAACAAGCTTCCGGGGACCGGTTTCTGGCATTTCAGCCGTCGTCGGCCCGGCTTGCTTGAATCCTGATGGTGCAATGAGCAAGGGACTCACATCTGAGTATACCCTTCCACGCTTAGGGTGGACAAAATATTTAACAACAAGGGGTGGTGATGGACAGAGTTTCTGAATTAAGCAGAATACTCTCACCCAGTCAAGAGATCAGGGCTAGATCCAACACCGTTTTTTAGCTCACTGCACCATCCCAGCTCAGAACCTGGCTATATGCAAATTAGTCTGTTCCTGTCCCAGTGGATGATGGGAACAGGGCAAACCAAACTACCAAGCCAATTCTTACACTGGGAAGGAAACAAGCTTCCGGGGACCGGTTTCTGGCATTTCAGCCATCCTCGGCCCGGCTTGCTTGAATCCTGATGGTGCAATGAGCAAGGGACTCACATCTGAGTATACCCTTCCACGCTTAGGGTGGACAAAATATTTAACAACAAGGGGTGGTGATGGACAGAGTTTCTGAATTAAGCAGAATACTCTCACCCAGTCAAGAGATCAGGGCTAGATCCAACACCGTTTTTTAGCTCACTGCACCATCCCAGCTCAGAACCTGGCTATATGCAAATTAATCTGTTCCTGTCCCAGTGCATGATGGGAACAGGGCAAACCAAACTACCAAGCCAATTCTTACACTGGGAAGGAAACAAGCTTCCGGGGACCGGTTTCTGGCATTTCAGCCGTCGTCGGCCCGGCTAGCTTGAATCCTGATGGTGCAATGAGCAAGGGACTCACATCTGAGTATACCCTTCCACGCTTAGGGTGGACAAAATATTTAACAACAAGGGGTGGTGATGGACAGAGTTTCTGAATTAAGCAGAATACTCTCACTCAGTCAAGAGATCAGGGCTAGATCCAACACCGTTTTTAGCTCACTGCACCATCCCAGCTCAGAACCTGGCTATATGCAAATTAGTCTGTTCCTGTCCCAGTGCTTGATGGGAACAGGGCAAACCAAACTACCAAGCCAATTCTTACACTGGGAAGGAAACAAGCGTCCGGGGACCTGTTTCTGGCATTTCAGCAGTCGTCGACCCGGCTTGCTTGAATCCTGATGGTGCAATGAGCAAGGGACTCACATCTGAGTATACCCTTCCACGCTTAGGGTGGACAAAATATTTAACAACAAGGGGTGGTGATGGACAGAGTTTCTGAATTAAGCAGAATACTCTCACCCAGTCAAGGGATCAGGGCTAGATATAACACCGTTTTTTAGCTCACTGCACCATCCCAGCTCAGAACCTGGCTATATGCAAATTAGTCTGTTTCTGTCCCAGTGCATGATGGGAACAGGGCAAACCAAACTACCAAGCCAATTCTTAACTGGGAAGGAAACAAGCTTCCGGGGACCGGTTTCTGGCATTTCAGCCGTCGTCGGCCCGGCTTACTTGAATCCTGATGGTGCAATGAGCAAGGGACTCACATCTGAGTATACCCTTCCACGCTTAGGGTGGACAAAATATTTACCAAGGGGTGGTGATGGACAGAGTTTCTGAATTAAGCAGAATACTCTCACCCAGTCAAGAGATCAGGGCTAGATCCAACACCGTTTTTTAGCTCACTGCACCATCCCAGCTCAGAACCTGGCTATATGCAAATTAGTCTGTTCCTGTCCCAGTGCATGATGGGAACAGGGCAAACCAAACTACCAAGCCAATTCTTACACTGGGAAGGAAACAAGCTTCCGGGGACCGGTTTCTGGCATTTCAGCCGTCGTCGGCCCGGCTTGCTTGAATCCTAATGGTGCAATGAGCAAGGGACTCACATCTGAGTATACCCTTCCAGGCTTAGGGTGGACAAAATATTTAACAACAAGGGGTGGTGATGGACACAGTTTCTGAATTAAGCAGAATACTCTCACCCAGTCAAGAGATCAGGGCTAGATCCAACACCGTTTTTTAGCTCACTGCACCATCCCAGCTCAGAACCTGGCTATATGCAAATTAGTCTGTTCCTGTCCCAGTGCATGATGGAACAGGGCAAACCAAACTACCAAGCCAATTCTTACACTGGGAAGGAAACAAGCTTCCGGGGACCGGTTTCTGGCATTTCAGCCGTCGTCGGCCCGGCTTGCTTGAATCCTGATGGTGCAATGAGCAAGGGACTCACATCTGAGTATACCCTTCCACGCTTAGGGTGGACAAAATATTTAACAACAAGGGGTGGTGATGGACAGAGTTTCTGAATTAAGCAGAATACTCTCACCCAGTCAAGAGATCAGGGCTAGATCCAACACCGTTTTTTAGCTCACTGCACCATCCCAGCTCAGAACCTGGCTATATGCAAATTAGTCTGTTCCTGTCCCAGTGCATGATGGGAACAGGGCAAACCAAACTACCAAGCCAATTCTTACACTGGGAAGGAAACAAGCTTCCGGAGACCGGTTTATGGCATTTCAGCCGTCGTCGGCCCGGCTTGCTTGAATCCTGATGGTGCAATGAGCACAGGACTCACATCTGAGTATACCCTTCCACGCTTAGGGTGGACAAAATATTTAACAACAAGGGGTGGTGATGGACAGAGTTTCTGAATTAAGCAGAATACTCTCACCCAGTCAAGAGATCAGGGCTATATCCAACACCGTTTTTAGCTCACTGCACCATCCCAGCTCAGAACCTGGCTATATGCAAATTAGTCTGTTCCTGTCCCAATGCATGATGGGAACAGGGCAAACCAAACTACCAAGCCAATTCTTACACTGGGAAGGAAACAAGCTTCCGGGGACCGGTTTCTGGCATTTCAGCCGTCGTCGGCCCGGCTTGCTTGAATCCTGATGGTGCAATGAGCAAGGGACTCACATCTGAGTATACCCTTCCACGCTTAGGGTGGACAAAATATTTAACAACAAGGGGTGGTGATGGACAGAGTTTCTGAATTAAGCAGAATACTCTCACCCAGTCAAGAGATCAGGGCTAGATCCAACACCGTTTTTTAGCTCACTGCACCATCCCAGCTCAGAACCTGGCTATATGCAAATTAGTCTGTTCCTGTCCCAGTGGATGATGGGAACAGGGCAAACCAAACTACCAAGCCAATTCTTACACTGGGAAGGAAACAAGCTTCCGGGGACCGGTTTCTGGCATTTCAGCCGTCCTCGGCCCGGCTTGCTTGAATCCTGATGGTGCAATGAGCAAGGGACTCACATCTGAGTATACCCTTCCACGCTTAGGGTGGACAAAATATTTAACAACAAGGGGTGGTGATGGACAGAGTTTCTGAATTAAGCAGAATACTCTCACCCAGTCAAGAGATCAGGGCTAGATCCAACACCGTTTTTTAGCTCACTGCACCATCCCAGCTCAGAACCTGGCTATATGCAAATTAATCTGTTCCTGTCCCAGTGCATGATGGGAACAGGGCAAACCAAACTACCAAGCCAATTCTTACACTGGGAAGGAAACAAGCGTCCGGGGACCTGTTTCTGGCATTTCAGCAGTCGTCGACCCGGCTTGCTTGAATCCTGATGGTGCAATGAGCAAGGGACTCACATCTGAGTATACCCTTCCACGCTTAGGGTGGACAAAATATTTAACAACAAGGGGTGGTGATGGACAGAGTTTCTGAATTAAGCAGAATACTCTCACCCAGTCAAGAGATCAGGGCTAGATATAACACTGTTTTTTAGCTCACTGCACCATCCCAGCTCAGAACCTGGCTATATGCAAATTAGTCTGTTTCTGTCCCAGTGCATGATGGGAACAGGGCAAACCAAACTACCAAGCCAATTCTTAACTGGGAAGGAAACAAGCTTCCGGGGATCGGTTTCTGGCATTTCAGCCGTCGTCGGGCCGGCTTACTTGAATCCTGATGGTGCAATGAGCAAGGGACTCACATCTGAGTATACCCTTCCACGCTTAGGGTGGACAAAATATTTACCAAGGGGTGGTGATGGACAGAGTTTCTGAATTAAGCAGAATACTCTCACCCAGTCAAGAGATCAGGGCTAGATCCAACACCGTTTTTTAGCTCACTGCACCATCCCAGCTCAGAACCTGGCTATATGCAAATTAGTCTGTTCCTGTCCCAGTGCATGATGGGAACAGGGCAAACCAAACTACCAAGCCAATTCTTACACTGGGAAGGAAACAAGCTTCCGGAGACCGGTTTCTGGCATTTCAGCCGTCGTCGGCCCGGCTTGCTTGAATCCTAATGGTGCAATGAGCAAGGGACTCACATCTGAGTATACCCTTCCAGGCTTAGGGTGGACAAAATATTTAATAACAAGGGGTGGTGATGGACAGAGTTTCTGAATTAAGCAGAATACTCTCACCCAGTCAAGAGATCAGGGCTAGATCCAACACCGTTTTTGAGCTCACGGCACCATCCCAGCTCAGAACCTGGCTATATGCAAATTAGTCTGCTCCTGTCCCAGTGCATGATGGGAACAGGGCAAACCAAACTACCAAGCCAATTCTTACACTGGGAAGGAAACAAGCTTCCGGGGACCGGTTTCTGGCATTTCAGCCGTCGTCGGCCCGGCTTGCTTGAATCCTGATGGTGCAATGAGCAAGGGACTCACATCTGAGTATACCCTTCAACGCTTAGGGTGGACAAAATATTTAACAACAAGGGGTGGTGATGGACAGAGTTTCTGAATTAAGCAGAATACTCTCACCCAGTCAAGAGATCAGGGCTAGATCCAACACTGTTTTTTAGCTCACTGCACCATCCCAGCTCAGAACCTGGCTATATGCAAATTAGTCTGTTCCTGTCCCAGTGCATGATGGAACAGGGCAAACCAAACTACCAAGCCAATTCTTACACTGGGAAGGAAACAAGCTTCCGGGGACCAGTTTCTGGCATTTCAGCCGTCGTCGGCCCGGCTTGCTTGAATCCTGATGGTGCAATGAGCAAGGGACTCACATCTGAGTATACCCTTCCACGCTTAGGGTGGACAAAATATTTAACAACAAGGGGTGGTGATGGACAGAGTTTCTGAATTAAGCAGAATACTCTCACCCAGTCAAGAGATCAGGGCTAGATCCAACACCGTTTTTTAGCTCACTGCACCATCCCAGCTCAGAACCTGGCTATATGCAAATTAGTCTGTTCCTGTCCCAGTGCATGATGGGAACAGGGCAAACCAAACTACCAAGCCAATTCTTACACTGGGAAGGAAACAAGCTTCCGGAGACCGGTTTATGGCATTTCAGCCGTCGTCGGCCCGGCTTGCTTGAATCCTGATGGTGCAATGAGCACAGGACTCACATCTGAGTATACCCTTCCACGCTTAGGGTGGACAAAATATTTAACAACAAGGGGTGGTGATGGACAGAGTTTCTGAATTAAGCAGAATACTCTCACCCAGTCAAGAGATCAGGGCTATATCCAACACAGTTTTTAGCTCACTGCACCATCCCAGCTCAGAACCTGGCTATATGCAAATTAGTCTGTTCCTGTCCCAGTGCATGATGGGAACAGGGCAAACCAAACTACCAAGCCAATTCTTACACTGGGAAGGAAACAAGCTTCCGGGGACCGGTTTCTGGCATTTCAGCCGTCGTCGGCCCGGCTTGCTTGAATCCTGATGGTGCAATGAGCAAGGGACTCACATCTGAGTATACCCTTCCACGCTTAGGGTGGACAAAATATTTAACAACAAGGGGTGGTGATGGACAGAGTTTCTGAATTAAGCAGAATACTCTCACCCAGTCAAGAGATCAGGGCTAGATCCAACACCGTTTTTTAGCTCACTGCACCATCCCAGCTCAGAACCTGGCTATATGCAAATTAGTCTGTTCCTGTCCCAGTGGATGATGGGAACAGGGCAAACCAAACTACCAAGCCAATTCTTACACTGGGAAGGAAAAAAGCTTCCGGGGACCGGTTTCTGGCATTTCAGCCGTCCTCGGCCCGGCTTGCTTGAATCCTGATGGTGCAATGAGCAAGGGACTCACATCTGAGTATACCCTTCCACGCTTAGGGTGGACAAAATATTTAACAACAAGGGGTGGTGATGGACAGAGTTTCTGAATTAAGCAGAATACTCTCACCCAGTCAAGAGATCAGGGCTAGATCCAACACCGTTTTTTAGCTCACTGCACCATCCCAGCTCAGAACCTGGCTATATGCAAATTAATCTGTTCCTGTCCCAGTGCATGATGGGAACAGGGCAAACCAAACTACCAAGCCAATTCTTACACTGGGAAGGAAACAAGCTTCCGGGGACCGGTTTCTGGCATTTCAGCCGTCGTCGGCCCGGCTAGCTTGAATCCTGATGGTGCAATGAGCAAGGGACTCACATCTGAGTATACCCTTCCACGCTTAGGGTGGACAAAATATTTAACAACAAGGGGTGGTGATGGACAGAGTTTCTGAATTAAGCAGAATACTCTCACTCAGTCAAGAGATCAGGGCTAGATCCAACACCGTTTTTTAGCTCACTGCACCATCCTAGCTCAGAACCTGGCTATATGCAAATTAGTCTGTTCCTGTCCCAGTGCTTGATGGGAACAGGGCAAACCAAACTACCAAGCCAATTCTTACACTGGGAAGGAAACAAGCGTCCGGGGACCTGTTTCTGGCATTTCAGCAGTCGTCGACCCGGCTTGCTTGAATCCTGATGGTGCAATGAGCAAGGGACTCACATCTGAGTATACCCTTCCACGCTTAGGGTGGACAAAATATTTAACAACAAGGGGTGGTGATGGACAGAGTTTCTGAATTAAGCAGAATACTCTCACCCAGTCAAGAGATCAGGGCTAGATATAACACCGTTTTTTAGCTCACTGCACCATCCCAGCTCAGAACCTGGCTATATGCAAATTAGTCTGTTTCTGTCCCAGTGCATGATGGGAACAGGGCAAACCAAACTACCAAGCCAATTCTTAACTGGGAAGGAAACAAGCTTCCGGGGACCGGTTTCTGGCATTTCAGCCGTCGTCGGCCCGGCTTACTTGAATCCTGATGGTGCAATGAGCAAGGGACTCACATCTGAGTATACCCTTCCACGCTTAGGGTGGACAAAATATTTACCAAGGGGTGGTGATGGACAGAGTTTCTGAATTAAGCAGAATACTCTCACCCAGTCAAGAGATCAGGGCTAGATCCAACACCGTTTTTTAGCTCACTGCACCATCCCAGCTCAGAACCTGGCTATATGCAAATTAGTCTGTTCCTGTCCCAGTGCATGATGGGAACAGGGCAAACCAAACTACCAAGCCAATTCTTACACTGGGAAGGAAACAAGCTTCCGGCGACCGGTTTCTGGCATTTCAGCCGTCGTCGGCCCGGCTTGCTTGAATCCTGATGGTGCAATGAGCAAGGGACTCACATCTGAGTATACCCTTCCACGCTTAGGGTGGACAAAATATTTAACAACAAGGGGTGGTGATGGACAGAGTTTCTGAATTAAGCAGAATACTCTCACCCAGTCAAGAGATCAGGGCTAGATCCAACACCGTTTTTGAGCTCACGGCACCATCCCAGCTCAGAACCTGGCTATATGCAAATTAGTCTGTTCCTGTCCCAGTGCATGATAGGAACAGGGCAAACCAAACTACCAAGCCAATTCTTACACTGGGAAGGAAACAAGCTTCCGGGGACCGGTTTCTGGCATTTCAGCCGTCGTCGGCCCGGCTTGCTTGAATCCTGATGGTGCAATGAGCAAGGGACTCACATCTGAGTATACCCTTCAACGCTTAGGGTGGACAAAATATTTAACAACAAGGGGTGGTGATGGACAGAGTTTCTGAATTAAGCAGAATACTCTCACCCAGTCAAGAGATCAGGGCTAGATCCAACACCGTTTTTTAGCTCACTGCACCATCCCAGCTCAGAACCTGGCTATATGCAAATTAGTCTGTTCCTGTCCCAGTGCATGATGGGAACAGGGCAAACCAAACTACCAAGCCAATTCTTACACTGGGAAGGAAACAAGCTTCCGGCGACCGGTTTCTGGCATTTCAGCCGTCGTCGGCCCGGCTTGCTTGAATCCTGATGGTGCAATGAGCAAGGGACTCACATCTGAGTATACCCTTCCACGCTTAGGGTGGACAAAATATTTAACAACAAGGGGTGGTGATGGACAGAGTTTCTAAATTAAGCAGAATACTCTCACCCAGTCAAGAGATCAGGGCTAGATCCAACATCGTTTTTTAGCTCACTGCACCATCCCAGCTCAGAACCTGGCTATATGCAAATTAGTCTGTTCCTGTCCCAGTGCATGATGGGAACAGGGCAAACCAAACTACCAAGCCAATTCTTATACTGGGAAGGAAACAAGCTTCCGGGGACCGGTTTCTGGCATTTCAGCCGTCGTCGGCCCGGCTTGCTTGAATCCTGATGGTGCAATGAGCAAGGGACTCACATCTGAGTATACCCTTCCACGCTTAGGGTGGACAAAATATTTAACAACAAGGGTTGGTGATGGACAGAGTTTCTGAATTAAGCAGAATACTCTCACCCAGTCAAGAGATCAGGGCTAGATCCAACACGGTTTTTTAGCTCACTACACCATCCCAGCTCAGAACCTGGCTATATGCAAATTAGTCTGTTCCTGTCCCAGTGCATGATGGGAACGGGGCAAACCAAAATACCAAGCCAATTCTTACACTGGGAAGGAAACAAGCTTCCGGGGACCGGTTTCTGGCATTTCAGCCGTCGTCGGCCCGGTTTGCTTGAATCCTGATGGTGCAATGAGCAAGGGTCTCACATCTGAGAACACCATCCCAGCTCAGAACCCCGGAAGCTTGTCTCCTTTCTGGTGAAGAATTGGCTTGGTAGTTTGGTCTCCCCTGTTCCCATGATGCACTGGGCCAGGGACAGACTAATTTGCATATAGCCAGGTTCTGAGCTGGGATGGTGCAGTGAGCTAAATAACGGTGATGGATCAAGCCCTGATCTTTGGACTGGGTAAGAGTGGTCTGCTTAATTCAGACACTCTGTTCATCACCACCCCCTTTTCAAAGTCATTGAGAAAGCAGTTAGCAATCAACTCGCCGCCTTCCTCGAATCCAACAATTCCCTCGACCCTTCACAGTCCGGGTTCCGAGCCAAACACAGCACTGAGACCGCCCTCATCGCAGCAACAGACGACATTCGAACTCTTCTGGACAACGGAGAAACAGCTGCCCTCATACTACTAGACCTATCTGCAGCCTTCGACACAGTATGTCAAAGCACCCTTATACAACGCCTCAGCAACATCGGAATACAAGGAAAAGCACTGGACTGGATCACCTCGTTCCTTACCGGAAGAACCCAGAGAATCCGCCTCCCCCCTTTTAGATCAGAAGCCACCCCAGTTATCTGCGGCGTACCACAAGGATCATCTCTCAGCCCCACCCTCTTCAACGTATACATGAGTCCCCTGGCAACCATAGCGCACCACCACAACCTCAATGTCATCTCTTACGCAGATGACACCCAACTGATCCTCTCCCCCACCAAAGACCCAAACACCGCCAAAACAAACTTACACGAAGGAATGAAAGAAGTAGCTGAATGGATGAAGAACAGCCGTCTAAAACTAAATTCGGCCAAAACTGAAGTCCTCATCTTAGGCTCATCCCCCTCTGCCTGGGACAACTCATGGTGGCCTCCGGCCTTGGGAACAGCTCCCATCCCCACGGACCACGCACGGAACCTGGGTTTCATCCTAGACTCCTCCCTCTCGATGACAAGACAAGTCAACGCCGTCACGTCATCCTGCTGCAACATCCTACGCATGCTCAAAAAAATCTTCCGCTGGATCCCCTCTGAAACTAGAAAGACGGTCACGCACGCACTGGTCACTAGCCGACTGGACTATGGAAACACCCTTTTTGCCGGAATCACAGCCAAACTACAGAAAAAACTCCAACGCATCCAAAACGCCGCAGCCAGACTCATACTTGACATCCCCCGCCAAGCTCATATTTACGGCCACCTTAAAGACCTACACTGGCTCCCCGTCAACAAGAGAATAACGTTCCGCCTCCTCACCCACGCCCACAAAGCCCTCTACAACTTAGGACCCGATTGCCTCAACACACGCCTGTCCTTTTACACCCCCTCCCGCCAACTACGATCGTCCAATCAAGCCCTTGCCACAATCCCACGCATCCATAGATCCACCATGGGAGGGAGATCCTTCTCATACTTAGCGGCCAAAACCTGGAACTCTCTCCCCACCCACCTCCGCCTCTCTCAGAACCACCCCGCCTTCAGAAAACAACTAAAGACTTGGATATTCGATAAGTAAAATACACACCTCCCTCAAGCGCCTTGAGACCCTCTGGGTTAGTATTGCGCTATACAAATTTCGAACTTGAACTTGAACTTAACTGCTTGTAGAATCTTGAGATCTGATACCATGGAGTGTATTGTTATAGGGGTATCTAAATGTATCAGTTGGGCTTGATCTCTTCGGCTTCGGTATCTGAGGTCTTAACTCACTGTGTCTACACTGTGTCACTATGTTAGTCTGAAGGTTGTGTATTTTTACTACTCTCCATGTATTCTTCTTTTTAGTCTATATATGAATTGTAACAGTCATGTGTCTTTGTACTTATATTTAATACTTTTTTAACAGGTTCTTAGAATGTATTGGATTTATGTATTTTATGGTGATGTTTTGATGATGTTATGTTTTATATGCTGTCTTTTATGATGTAAAATCGAAATAAAGACTCTTTGACTGTTTCTACAAGGACTCAACCCTCGTGCTGCAGATGACACACTCAAATCACTCCACTTTATGGAATGTTCTGACCACTTATTGGAGCCACATCTGGAGTGTTGAATCCGGTTCTTATGCCACCTTTATAAGCCTTTTGTACAGCTGTGAAAGGTTCATCTGGAGTGTCCTGCCCAGTTCTGGGGACCAGTCTGGAGTCATTTCTGCATCCCCAGCTACAGTAGTGTGTCCTTTTGAAAAGGCTGCATTGTTTTTTTCTGGGTGGGGACTATGGGGAAGGGACATAAATTATAATCACAGCTTACAAAGGCCGGCCGGCCTCCTTTTAATGTTGCATGAAACACCTGTGACTCTTACTCAACACTCTGCAGTTTTGACATCAGAAGGGTGTTAGGTAGATTCTAATATCTAGTGAGTGCCCCTCAATGGTGCAACCTTTTAGCCCTCTGCCTTGTCTAGGCTCTCCTGTAAGCCCTTGCGAATTATTATGATGTGCACAACATGGGTCTCTAATTGAGCAAAGTCCCTGGAAGCCATACATTGTTTTATGAGTAACTAGCAGCCCGTCCCGACGTTGTCCGGGTATGAATTGCTGCCGGACAGTAGTATATTGTTTTGTAGGATTTCGTTTTGATAGCATTTATTATCTGTGACCGGCCTGTGAAACGCTCCGATTCACAGTGCACTGCTGATGCACTTAAGAGTGCGTGTTCAGTAGTGTGTGAACTCGAGCTTCCCTACTTTTTTTTTTCCTTGCAATATTATATAGCGCGAACTCGACAACATGGCATGAGCACAATTTACATTGCAGAAGAACACATTCATGTGTGGTATGCACTGGGAGACAAAGCGATTTGCCTGGAATCACAGGATGTTGAGCTGATGCCGAGATTCGAACGTAGCTCCCCAGCTCTAAAGTTCGCAATTCTAGAACTTGTGGCGGGAGGTGTGTCTAAAAGTGTATGGCGGTGCTGGCCATCAATGAGAGAGACCTGTGCATTTTTCAAATGGGTGGTGAAAAAATATGAGTATGTTGCTGGAGATGTGGGCCGCCATGCCTCCAATGTACTTACCGGGGGAGGGTGAACACCCATTATTCTGCAACTTTCTTTCCGCATACCATCACTCCGCATACTTTCATTATGAAAGTACCATGACTCCGCAATGGCATTATAACGCATGCATTACATTTTATATGCGTTTACCACGCATACATTTACAACATAATTCGTTGTAAATGCATGAATGGTAAAAGCATGTTTTTTTTTCAAGTTTGGATAAGGTAAGTATGGGTATAGGGGTATATGCTTTGGGGTACTGAGGTATATGTTTTGGGGTGTTTGGGTCTTTTAAGGGTTCAGATATAGTTTTGGGTTATGGGGTACAGGGTTAGTTTTAGGGCTAGGTATGGGTTTTGGGGTACAGGGGTATTTTTAGGGTTCAGAGCTAGGTTTGGTTTTTGGGGTATAGGGGTATTTTTAGGGTTCAGGGGTAGGTTTGGGTTTTGGGGTACAGGGGTATTTTAAGGGTTCAAGGCTAGGTTTTGGGGTACAGGGGTATTTTTAGGGTTCAGGGATTGGTTTGGGTTTTGGGGTACAGGGTATATTTATAGGGTTAAGATGGGTTAGTGTTTAAGGGTGTTATGGTATTTTAAGGAGTACCGGTGGGTTATGATTATGGGGTGTAGGGGTATTTAAAGGGAGCAGGGTGGAATTAGCACACGATATGAGACATGGCATGAAGGGCGGAACGTACCACACGCCCCCAGCGTTTCTCACGCCCCCAGCACACGCCCACAGCACAATGCAGACACGCCCACAAGGGACTACTTTGCTGGCATGGTTCTTTTACCTTTTAAATGTATATGGTGGGCGTCTGCATAGCCTATGTCCTTCTGCTGCAACTGCCCTTTCCAACTCTGTATTGGGTGTTGTGATTGGTGCTGTGGTTCCTGAGATTACCCGCCTCAAAGGTTTAGGCTCTCTCTTTATTATATTAGTTTGGATTAATTGAATTCTAAATGAATATACCTTTTTTATAAAAGGCAGTGCCATTTTTAATGACCAATTGCATTGTAAATGCTTTGTTTACCACGGAATCGAGGCGAATACGTTTTGCGTTGTCATGTGTCCCTTAACCGCGCCTCTACTTCTTAGATTGTATGAATTACCAAGCATGCTTTAACTGTTTGTAAGTTGGCCCGTTCATGCGAGTGACTCGCACAGCTGCTTATGTTGACAGGCCTCGCTGTTCTGAAATTTAGCCCTGATAATAGCGAGTGAATATTAAATTGTGCGCACGTTTTCCTCCCGTATGGTTTGATCTATGGCAGAAGCCGGTATAAGATTTCCTCATACTCATTTTAAAATGTAGGTTAAGCGTTTGGGATCATATGATGTAGCAAATTATTAATTTCCGTCATACATGAATTGTTCGGATTCCACTGCAAGTTTGAAAGATGGCTTCTTTTCCTGCAGACAGCTCTGTATATAAGATGTCTAAAGAGAAACTCTCAGTTTCTTGTGGTGCTACATTTTAAGACACCCCCCCCCTTTAGCCAGCCCCATCACTCGATAGACAGGAGGGAGGTATAGGCAGTGCAGCAACACTGTCCAAGCCATCTCCACTAAAAGCCTCGCTCAGACAGCACAGTATCGGGGGCCAAGTATCATGTCCATCTGTAAGCGCTGCAGTGCTTACCTGTTATGGGATCAAACACATTGACACACACCGTGAAAAGTGAACAATTTAACAGGATGCGGTCAGAGATGTTCTCTCTGGGTACAATGGCAAAATGCTATGTCCTGTTGTCAGTTACTGCATTTAGTTATGACTACCAATCACAAGTGATGTGACAGGGAGATGCCCTGCAAGTGAAGGGGGCTTCAGAGGCAGCAAAGGCAACTGAAATGCAAAGGCCCTTTCATACAGAACACACAGTACAGCAACTTACATAATCATGTATGGTTGGATGGAACTTGACAGAGGCATGGAAGAACGCCATGTAGGACTTTGACTATATAGTATTA